>NC_134138.1:134899478-135202509 GCF_033958435.1 Carettochelys insculpta | reverse complement strand
TGCAGGCACTTAAGAATGTCTTTGAACAGGCTTATATGCAATCTTTCCAAGTGGGTTCTTGCTGAAGGTCATGCAGATGTCTTTTCCTTCATGAATATGATTTATCCCCATGCTGACTTTTGTACTTGAAGGAACGATTCATTTTTATATCCTCCCTCCAGGCTCTTGTCAGAGGCGTTGTCCTAATACTGAAAGTGCAGCATCAAATTCACATGTGGGGGTGTCATACATTGGGGAAAATCAAGAAATTTGAATGCCAAAAACTAAACCATTGAATCACCTGGTTTTAATCAAGGTTTCTGTGTATAAATATGTCAAGTAAGATATTTCTTTACAAGCCAGCAATGTTCTGAACTCAGCGGTCAGGATTTTTCACATCTGTGAGCAATGTTGTTATACCAATTAAATTTGCTAGCATAGATTAGGACAGAATGATTATGGCCATGACTTACACTAACAGAAAAAAAAGGCAGATTAAGAGTGAGAAAGCCTTCTGAAAATAAGTTTGGGGCTAGAGATGCGTGGGAGGCTATCAAAAAAATAGGCCAACAGCTAAGCAGGGAGCTGTGTGTGATAATACTGGATCTCTTCTGGGACGATGAGTGCATAAATGAAACTCACAGTCACAGAGACCTTCCCTCCCGATTGCACCCCCCCACCCCCATACACTTGCATGTAGTAATTTCCCCAAAGCCTCCCTTCCTGCTACCCATCCTAGACTCTGAGGGGAAGGAGCTCCTGCCCCCTCCCTCCATTCCCAATCTGACTTTTTCAGACCCAGATCCCTGTTACCCCCCCACACCTTCTCCAAAAACCCAAGCTGCCTTTTTCAGACCTCATACTCCCACTGCCTCCCCACCTGCCCAAACCTTATGCAAATGTAAAAGTTAAGTTAAAATATTGCTGGGCTAGCTCAGAGCCTTCTGCAGTGTTTCTGCACCATTTGTTTGGTTTGTTTATTCCAGTGACTCCCATCTATGCAACCCAACAGTTACCACGGGCTCAGATGAGTTAAACCTCTGCTTCAGCTGTCACCACTTGGCTGAGCTGAGTCACTAAGGCTACTTCTACACTAGAGGGTTTTCTCGACAAAACGAAACCCATGGAGCATCCACACTAAATGGGCATTCTGTCAACCATTACTTGAAGTTCTTGTGTTTTTCTTTCCATGATTCAGAGTGGGAAGGAAGGAAAGTTTTGTGCTTTGGAATATTTAAGAGTCATTGCTAAGAGCATGACGTAATTTACTTGGTAGTTATTTCACTGAGAATGGCTACGTCTACACGTGAAGCCTACATTGAAATAGGCTATTTCGATGGATAACGTCTACACGTCCTCCAGGGCTGGCAACATCGATGTTCAACTTCAACGTTGCGTAGCACCACATCGAAATAGGCGCTGCGAGGGAACGTCTACACACCAAAGTAGCACACATCAAAATAAGGGTGCCAGCAACAGCTGCAGACAGGGTCACAGGGCGGACTCAACAGCAAGCCGCTCCCTTAAAGGGCCCCTCCCAGACACAGTTGCACTAAACAACACAAGATCCACAGAGCTGACAATTTGGTTGCAGACCCTGTGCCTGCAGCATGGATCCCCAGCTGCAGCAGCAGCAGCAGCAGCAACCAGAAGCCCTGGGCTAAGGGCTACTGCACACGGTGACCATAGAGCCCCGCAGGGGCTCGAGAGAGAGCGTCTCTCAACCCCTCAGCTGATGGCCACCATGGTGGACCCCACTATTTCGAAATTGTGGGACGCGCAATGACTACACGGTCCCTACTTCGACGTTGAACGTCGAAGTAGGGCGCTATCCCCATCTCCTGATGAGGATAGCGACTTCGACGTCTCGCCGCCTAACATCGAAGTGAACTTCGAAATAGCGCCCGACGCATGTAGCCGTGATGGGTGCTATTTCGAAGTTAGTGCCGCTACTTCAAAGTAGCGTGCACGTGTAGACACGGCTAATAAGTGACATAGAACTGTTGGGCTACGTCTACACGTGAAGCCGACATCGAAATAGATGTAGTGACATCGAAATAGGCTATTTCGATGAATAACGTCTACACGTCCTCCAGGGCCGGCAACGTCGATGTTCAACTTCAACGTTGCGCAGCACCACATCGAAATAGGCACTGTGAGGGAACATCTACACGCCAAAGTAGCAGACATCGAAATAGGGATGCCAGGCACAGCTGCACACAGGGTCACAGGGCGGAGTAGCGCTTCCGGGGCAACAGCTAGCCGCTCCCTTAAAGGGCCCCTCCCAGACACACTCAGCCTGCACAGCACGCGGTCTGAGGAGCCATAGGCACACAGACCCCGGGCGCCGCAGTCATGGACCCCCAGCAGCAGAAGCAGCAGCAGCAGCAGCAGCCAGAGGTCCACCCAGCCCTCCCGGCAGGAGCAGGGCTTGCCCTGCTCCATGCCATGCGGGAGGCAGCTGAGCACCTCCTTGCTATCCCGGAGGAGGAGCTGCCCCCAGGGCAGCAGGGCTCAACCCCCAACCCTGCAGCACCCCCCCCCCGCCCCGCCTCACACGCTGGTGGCTGTGGAGCTACCCCACCAGCACCGACTGGTGGGAGCGGCTGGTGCTTGGGGAGTGGGACGATGACCACTGGCTCAGGAACTTCAGGATGAGCCGGCAGACATTTATGGAGCTGTGCCAGTGGTTCACCCCCACACTCAGGCACCAGGACACCGCCATGCAGCGTGACCTCACAGTGGAGAAATGGGTCGGCATCGTTGTCTGGAAGCTGGCCACTCCCGACAGCTATTGATCCGTGGGGCAGCAGTTTGGTGTCGGCAAGGCCACCGTCGGGGCTGTCCTCATGGAGGTAAGAGAACCCACGGGGGGAGGGCAGGGCAGGGGAGGGGGGCCTGGGCAGAGGAGGGCAGTGGAGGGGAGGGGAGGCCAGGGCAGGGGAGGGGAGGGGAGGGGAGGGCGGGGGAGGCCAGGGCGGGGGAGGGCAGAGGAGGGCCGGGCAGGGGAGGGGGGCCCGGGCAGAGGAGGGCAGGGCAGGGCAGGGCCACGGACACCCTGCTCTCCTCTCATTGGTGCTATCCCATGTGCTTTCTCTGCAGGTTGTGCGTGCCATCAACGCCATGCTCCTGCACAGGCTCCTGAGGCTGGGGGACCCAGATGCCACCATCGCCGCCTTTGCCACCCTGGGCTTCCCCAACTGCTTCGGGGCTCTGGATGGGACTCACATCCCCATCCGCGCCCCGCATCACAGTGGAGGACGATACCTGAATCGCAAGGGCTACCATTCTGTGGTCCTCCAGACCTTGGTGGACAGCCGGGGCCGTTTCCAGGACATTTATGTGGGCTGGCCTGGCAGCACCCACGAAGCCCGGGTTTTCCGGAACTCGGGCCTGTGCCGCCGGCTGGAGACGGGGACCTACATCCCCCAGCGGGAGATCCTTGTGGGGGACACCACCATGCCCCTCTGCATCATCGCAGATGCGGCATACCCCCTCCGGCCGTGGCTCATGCACCCGTACACGGACCATCTCTCCGCTAGCCAGGAGCGCTTCAACGAGCGCCTGAACCACGCGCGCCAGGTGGTGGAGCGCTCATTTGGCCGCCTGAAAGGACACTGGAGATATCTCCTGACCCGCCTGGATGCGGGCCCCAACAACATCCCCCTGATTGTGGGTGCCTGCTGCGCCCCGCACAATTTGGTGGAGAGCAAGGGGGAGGCCTTTTTCCAGGGCTGGGCTGTGGAGGCCGGCAGGGCCGACGTGCAGCCAGCCGCTGCCTCCAGTCGGCAGGTGGACCTCGAAGCGACCCGGGTCCGGGAGGCCCTGCAGGCCCACTTCGATGATGAGGCTGCGGGGTGAACTCTGCCAGGCCCCCCACTGCCTGCCCCTTCCTCCACCACACTCCTGCCCCAACGCCCACACCATGGAGCACCCAACCTCCCCACTCCCACTTTTCCTGGACAAATGACAGCACGCACTTGTGGCTGAACTTAAACTGCTTTTTCTTTCAGAACTTTTTTTTTTAACTATAAATATATAAAACAAGAACAAACTAGATACAACATGTGGAAACAAAGTCATATGTACAAATAAAACAATCATCACGAACAAGTGTCCTCATGAATAAAAAGAAAACCAGGAAGGATAAAGGGGAGAACTATTTACATGGGGGGGACAGGGCAAACAGGGGCCACAAACAAATAAGTTAAAACTATATACAAGGGGGGGGCACGTCCCGGGCCCCTCGCCCCTACAGTCCGGCACTGGGCATGGGCGGCCGGGAGCCCTGCCGCGGCCGCAGCCCTGTCCTGGGCTGGCTGGGGGAGGGCCGGACCGGAAGATATGCCCGGCGAGTCTCAGCTGGCTCCAGGTGTCCCTCGGCGCTCCAGCCCTCGGCGGTGGGTGGCGGGGCGACAGTGGACGGGATGGCGACGGGCGGAGCAGCTGGTGGTGCGGCTGGTGGAGCAGGCACGGCGGGCGCTGCAGCGGCCGGCGCGGCATGGGGGGCCAGGTAGTCCACCAGGCTGTTGAAAGTCTCCATGTAGGCCCCCTTGCCTCTTGGCGCCAGGCCAGCGCCCGCTCCTGCAGCTGCAGGTGCTGCTCCGCGACCTCCAGCTGCCGTCGGTGGATGGCCAGCAGCTGGGGGTCCATCGCTGTCGGCTGGTAGTGGTGCGGGGTCCGCCGTCTAGCCCGCCGTGGGGCCGGTCGGTCCTCGGCCAAGGGGCTGGCCTGAAGCGATGGTCCCAGAGGGCTCTCCGGGACCACTGAGGCCTCACCGGCACTCTCTTCCGGTCCTTCGGATGGTGCAGGTGCAGGACACAGGAGAGGAGGGGGGGAAGAAGAATGGAGACAGGCGTTAGTGTGGGCCCCGAGCCGTGGCCTTTGTCCCCCCAGCCCTGTGCTGCAGGTTCCCCATCCCCGTCCCCGGGACATGCTGCTGTGATGGATGGGGTTCAGGGGTCCCCCTGCCCTGCACCCCGTCCCCTGGTGGGAGCGACTCTCACTTCACTCCGCAGGGTCTGACAGCAGGAGAGGTTTCTTAGGCCACAGATGCCCAGTTTCTCCCAGGAGTGACAGCACCAGTTGTTGGAAGAGACAGTCCTTCCAACCCGTCATGTGGAGAAGACCCCAAGGGGGGCCCCTCTGGGATGCAGCTTTCCCCCTCCTCAGGCTTCCTGCCTTCCAGCTCTCCCTTCCCCTAGCCTCTACCTGTGGCCCCCGCCCTCCCCCCGCAATTCCAAGCCAGCTCGGCTCCTCCCTCCTCTTTGTTCAGGGCAGAGGTGTCATCTGCCAGCTGTAGCCCCAGGATCATCCTTTGCCCCTGGGAGATATTCAGCTCTTGTTGCTCATATGTAGCCTGAGTCTCCCTTTTGCACTCCCCCCACTCCATCACATGCTGCTGCTGCTGCTGCTGCTGCTGCTGCTGCTGCTGCTGCTGCTGCAGGGTGTCCCACCCCCTCCTCCCGGGGGCCCCTCGAGGTTCCGCTCCCACCCTGGCCTGGGGATGGGGCATGGCACTGTCGTGCGGGTTGTGGGGGGCAGGGGCTGATGCACTGCTGTGAGGGCCATGGCCCTGCTGTCCTTGGGGCCATGGCCATGTGAACATGTGGGGGGCCCTGGACACATATCTATTACCCCCCGCCCCTCAAGCCCAGGGGTGTACACCAGAGGGGGGTACCTACCTGTCGGTCCACTCCCACGGTCTGGAGATCCCTGGGGGGCGGAGGCCCGGCTGCTGCTCCGGGATGGCAGGAGGAGGATCTGCAGCCCGGATTCTGCAGAGGAGGAGCCCCCCTCCTCCTCCTCCTCCTCCTCCTCCTCCTCCTGCCGCGATGGCCTGGGGGTGGGCTCCGGGGGGGGCCCCCGGGGTGCGGGTCTTACCTCCAGGGTGGACTCCGGCTGCAGGGCCTGCTGGGGCTCGTTGGCCGAGGTATCAAGGGTGGCCAGAGGGGAGGAGGTGTGCCGGGGGCCCAGGATGTCCCTGAGCTCCCTGTAAAAGGGGCAAGTGACGGGGGCAGCCCCAGATCGGCTGGCCGCATCCCGGGCCCGGGAGTAACCCTGCCGCAGCTCCTTCACCTTACTCCTGACGTGATCAGGAGTGCGGGCAGGGTGACCCCGGGCAGCCAGGCCATCGGCCAGCCGAGCGAACGCATCCGCTTTCCGCCTCTTGCTCCCCATTACCTGGAGCACCTCCTCCTTGCTCCAGAGCCCCAGCAGGTCCCGCAGCTCGGCCTCCATCCAGGAGGGGCCCCGCTGCCGCTTGCCAGCGTGGCTGCCCGCCTGGCTGAGCTGGCTGCCCTGGCTCCCCTTGGGGGGGTCCCCTGGGGGCGCTGGGGGGGCTGCCGGGCAGCCATTGCAGCTGGGTGGGTGGCTGAGGGACGTGCAGCCTGGCCGCGTGTGTGGGCTGCCGCCTGCACGTTCCCTCAGCTTCCTGCACAGGAAGGGAGGGGGAGGGGACCTTTAAGGGGCCGCTCCATGCGGCCACCATTGAGCTGAGGGGCTGGAGAGAGCGTCTCTCAACCCCTCAGCTGATGGCCGCCATGGAGGACCCCGCAATTTTGACATTGCGGGATGCGCAACGACTACACGGTCCCTACTTCGACGTTGAACGTCGAAGTAGGGCGCTATTCCTATCCCCTCATGGGGTTAGCAACTTCGACGTCTTGCTGCCTAACGTCGAAGTTAACTTCGAAATAGCGCCTGACGCGTGTAGCCGTGAAAGGCGTTATTTCGAAGTTAGTGCTGCTACTTCGAAGTAGCATGCACGTGTAGACACGGCTTTGGTGTCCTCATTATTTCTTCATCATCACCAGTAACCTTTATTAATTTTGGAAATAAACAAGCAGTCCTTTAGCACTTTAAAGACTAACAAAATTATTTATTAGGTGAGGAGCTTTCGTAGGGCAGACCCACTTCTTCAGATCTGGAGATTGAGCTGTACTGGAAATGACATGATGGTTTTATAACACAGAGATCCAAAGTAAATAAATAAAGAAACAAACAAATAAATACATAAATCAATCAAAACTGACAAATCAGGTTCATGGGACAGAAATAGGGTGGGGGAACAAGAGCTGAGAAGAGTGGAGCAAAGGGATTGAATTTCTGACAAAGTATCCTGCCTGAGATCACTACGAGTATCAAAGATAGGGCAGCTGTCTTTGTAATGCATGAGGTAATTGCTATCTCTGTTAAGACTAAGCCTCAACATATCAACTTTGAGCATAAACTGCTGCACTCCCAGAGGCCCTAGGTGAGAGGCCTGTTCTGTGCCACAGACAACCACTTAACCTAAGGAAAATTCTCACTAGCAACCATAGGCCATACCACAGTAATACTAATCCTGGAATTTTTCCTTGAAACAAACCCTCTTGCCAGCCTTGTCCACATGTTTATTCTGGAGATACCATCTCTGACCTAACATTATCAATTACAGCATTAGGGGCTCATTCTGCAGTACTTCTGTTGTACCAATGTTATATATGCCATCATATATCAGCAATGTCCCTCTGCTATGTATATTGGACAGATTGGACAATTGCTTCACCAAAGAATGCATGAACACAAAGCAGACATCGGAATCTGAATACCCCTATATCTGTCAGGTAGCATTTCGATGGAGAGGGCCTCACTGCTAAAGACCTGAGAATATGTATCTTACAGCAAAGAGACCTTAACAGCAGATTACAAAGGGAAACACGTGAACTGCATTTTCTGCTCGAATTTGATACTTTGAGGCCAGGTCTTAGAGATAGCAATTACCTCATGCATGACAAAGGCAGCTTTGCTATCTTAGATATTCCTAGGGATCTCAGGTAGGATACTTAGTAATTCACTCCTTTCCTCCCCACCAGCCCTTCAGCTCCCCTTTCTGTCCTATGTATCTGATTTGTCAGTTTTTATTTCCTGTATGGCACTATATCCAGATCGGAAGAAGTGGGATCTGCCTCACGAAAGTTCATCATCTAATAAATTATTTTGTTAGTTTTTAAAGTTCTACATGACTGCTTGTTTGTTTTGTTAGGATACGGACTAACTCAGCTCCCTCTCTGTTACCAATCATGGAAAGTAATTGGTTGTTAGACAGACAGCAGGTAGAAATGCCACAAAGATAGAGAAAAGGTTGGAAAGAGGCAAATAAACATTGCAGTACACAGATTTAAATATATGTGGCTACTAAAACCCCATGACTACAGGCAACTTGAAAGATGTTTATGTTCACACTATCGATTTATGACTTTCTCTTTCCAATATTCATGAATATAGAGAGTATTTGCCTGAGGAATGATACAGTTGCCAAGTATTAAACCTGGTAATAATTGCTTAACACTCTGAAAAACATAATTATATTTGAGTATTTTAGCAATTGATTTAAGGATGCACAGTGAACATTTGAAAAAAAATATATGAGTTATCTTTGGAATAAAACTGATCTTTCATCATTTGCAGTGAGTTGTAACATTTTAAACTTTATATCCCCAAAATAAATCACATTACTTTCATCTATACATGTTTACATCCCGTAAGGTTTCGCATAATGTGTGTGACCCAATAACCTCTCGATGACTGGGGCAGAAAACTGAGGGTGCATAGATTTTTACAGGCCTTTTCTGTGCGAGATGTATGCATAATACTTTAAACAGCATTGGGTATCTCAACTAAGAGCCAATAGTCATAATAATCGCTGTTACATGTAAGCACAGATTATATTTAAAGACCTATAATTCTATACTTAAAATTGTGTTAGGATCTTGAAGTCAAGGTTTGGCAGTAACAGGTGACATTCCTCAGACATACTCCTTTCTGGCATAAGGTAGCAGATGGTCAGCTCCTTGTCTCGTAATGTGTGTTGTAGAGGCCTATTTGCACACTGAACTATGTGTCAGTCAAAAGTCTGTGAAATCTACAAGAGAAAAAAAAATCTGTAGGAAAAAAACAAAATAGCAGTAAGGGCAGGGATGTTCCATTAATGAGCGAAGACAAAGGATGGAACTTATATATCATGGGCACCGAAGAAATGCTTAGGGTCATTCACCTCAGTAACAATCTGACAACATGCCTGTCTCTGAAAAAACAATCAGAGACCAGCTTGTCTGTAAAGAACTTCAAGAACCTTAGATGATCAATTCCTTGATAAATCTGAGATAATTTACTTAAGTCTTGTCTGTAGAATATTTTATGATTTTATTACGCTTATAAACATTTGTTTGCAATACTTCTCCATGGCTTTGTTAAATGTTCACTTGATTTGACCCTGATCAAATCTGAGTGCTATGCATTCCCCAGAGTATTGATCTGAGGTGAAACCAATAAACTGGAGTGTATTTTGGAAGTAGCGAACCTATGACTATTGTGAGCACCCGGTAGACCAGTGGCTGGATGCTTTTGGGAGGTGCTCAAGGGACTTGAGAGTGAGAGGGTACCTATTGCTACCATAGATTGAAATAGTAGGGCCTATGAGCCCTCAATGGGAGTACTTGTGCTGCCTGTAGAGTTTGGAAACTGGCACCTGGCAGCCACAAACTAAGCTTCCTCACTGTGCTCCAGCACGCTGAGAAATCCTGAGGTAACATCACAAAATGCCCCACACAATAATAAAACCAAAACCAGTGACATATATGGATGTTCCACAGGCCTGTTGGGTATATAGCATTTTTGAGGGAAAATACCCCTCTGCAGTCACATACAGAAAGTTAACTTAATTGTTATATAATGATCCTTTCTGACAAGCAGTTTCTGAAAAGAAACTGGACCTCACTTATGTTGGGACATGTCTGGAATATATATACAAGCTTCACTGGAGATATGCCGGATGTACACCCATAGGATATGTTCCTTTTACTTTTCCAGGACTACGTATAGAACACCTTTATTGTTATGTATTTGGAAGATTTATTGCATAGACTATTCCATTTAGTTTGAAAAGTAGATATTTGTGTAAAGCACATCCCTTCCCACAATCTTCCGTGTAAATAAAACCCTTTCATCAGAATTTTCTTGAAAGGTTAATGCTAAAGGGCTTGCAAATGGTTGAAATGAACAGCCATTGGATATCTTAATGGATGTTCTTGGACATGGGTTTTGAAGTGCTTGGCCATTCTATGTACCCACCTTTTCCTTCCGAAAGAGACAACGTAGTGGTTATGGTTACACTGACTCAAATCGCAGGCAGCAGTATGCAAATAGGTGATCTTAAAATGCAATGTAAAAAGATGCTCATTTGCATAGTCACTGACTGGCAGATGCTACTGCTGGCACAAACAAAGCAGTGTAAAATTTTGAGGCGTAAAGGTACTTTGAAGTGCCCACAATTACATGGCATGTTGGGACTTTGAAGTTTGACACTTTGAACTTTCCATGGGGGAGAATTTACCGAATGAGGTGCTGTATATTCATTGCAGCACTTCATTAGTAATCTCCAGTTACACTGATTACCATGCCCCCTTTGAAGAAGGGGACAAGTGTAGACTTAGACCATCAGAATTAGAAATTTGATTTAAAGAAAACACATACAGAAGCTGAAATTGTGCTACGTGTTTCTATGCCAAGAAAGGAATTCTGCTGCCTCAAAATTCCAAAATACATAGGCTTCTCTTAGAGTAGAAATAATCTTCTTCTTAAACCCTTGGGCTGTCTCTACACTACAGAGTTTTGTCGACAGAAGGAGTCTTATACACACATAAAGTGTTCTGTCAACAGAGTCTTGCCAGAACTCTGCATTTGTCTTGACAGTGTTACCCCTTGTTATCCCTCTGTCCACAGAGTTCTGTTCACAGAATTTCAGTGCAGACAGTTCTGTTGACAGACAGGGCTTCTGTTTCACTGGACAGCCCTATTTGCAGAGCTTCCTGTCAGCTTCCAGTCTGGCTGCTCTCTGTCAATAGATTGGATTGTTCTGTCGATCTACTTTTGTATTTAGACACAACTCCATCCACAGACTTTGTTATCAACATAAGCTTCTAGTGTAGCTGTAGTCTTGGAGCATAAGTCACCTACAAGTCTCCTCCGCTTCACTTCATCTCAGGACAAAAAGTCTAGCTGACCCCAGCAGTAGCCCAGTGGCAGTAGATCTTCCTCTTTTGTGTTTTTCTTGCAGATTCCATTTGAGATCTTGACAGACTATGCCGGATGATGGTTTTCTGAGAGTGTGGCCTAACCATCCCCACTTTCTTCTCTTGATTTGAATGTCAAGTGGTTCTTGTCTTGCTCTGTTCCAAAGCTCCTTGTTTGTGACCAAGTCTTTCCATTTGATGTGAAGGATATACCTCAGGAATTTATTCATGTATGTCTGCAGCTTGTGATTTGAAGACTTTTTAGTCTCACATATATACAAGATGACACTTCATATTTGTGCTGAAGATGCAGTTTCATTTTCACAGATATTTTTTGCGATCTCCATATGGGAAGAAGTATCTTGAATGCAGCTGTTGCATTCCTTATTCTGGCATTGAGATCATTATCTGTTTCTTGATCTCTGCCAACAACACTCCCCAGCTAGGTCAGTTGCTCCACATCTTCCAGGTCATCAACTCCCAGTGTGATGGTGATCATGTTGGGAGGGTTGATCCTCAACGTCTTGGTCTTTCCCATGTTAATGCTCAGTCCAGTCACTAAGACAGGTTTGTCTAGTATTGCAAACTTTTCTTCCATGCTTTCATGTCAATGAGAAAGGAGGGTGGCATTGTTGGCAAGATTAGTGCCCTCCAGCTCTTTCAAAAGTGAACACTGAATGCCCCGTTGATGGCCATCTACTGCCCTGCTCATAATCTGGTCCATTGTGATCAAGAACAGGAAAGGTGAAAATAGGTACCCTTGCTGCACTCCTGAGAGTAGGCTGAAGGATTCTATCATGACACCATTGTGAATAATCTGGCATGTCAAGGGTTCATATACTGAATGGATCAGGATATAATTTTGGATGGGATGCAATGGTGTTGCAGCACTTGCCAAAAGTGTGTGTATCAATGCTGTTGAAGGCTTTATCAAAGAATAGACATCCTGAGAATTGAAAACAATAGCTTAGGTTCAAAAAAATAAAAAAAAACTGTCCATATTAGTATAGGATTTTAAAAAGCTTTGGATTAAATATTGATATATTATGCCTTCAGGTTTTTATATACGTTGTGCAAGTACCATTCCTTACTTACTTTACAGTGCTGAAACTTCTATCACTCGGGATGAATTTTCATATCCATGAATGAAGGCTGTTTCAGCTCTTTAAGTGGCAGTGTAGATGACCATATCAGTGAGAAATTTAAACTACTGTTATCCTTGTAACCATCAATTCAGGGCCAAAAGAGAACACTGTGGTCATCTAGTCTGACCTCCTGTATGAATAGGACATTTTAATTCATGAAAATAATCCCTCGGGCAGACCAATTAGAGAAAGAATATACATTCTGGATTAACAGATTATTAGTGATGAAGAGTCTGATGATGGCCCTTGCTAAATTGTTCAAGCAGTTAATTTCCCTCACGGTTAAAAATTTACACCTTATTTCCAATCTAAATTTGTCTAGGTTCAACATCCCTCCATTGGAGTATCTTATAACTTTTTTCTGAAAATTGAAAAGTCCATTATTAGATATTTATTCCCCATTTATGTACTTACAGAATGTAGTTGAGCTCTCTCTTTGTTAAGCTAAGTATACTGAGGTCTTTGGGTCCGTTGCTGTAAGATATGTTTTCTAATCTAGTCATTCTCATGGCTCTGCTCTGGACATTCTCCATTTTTAAACATCTTTCTGATATTTTGATTACTAGAACTGGATGTTGTATTCCAGTAGCCATAGCACCAGTGCCAAAAGTAAAAGTAAAATAAGCTTTCTGCACCTACTCAGGGTTTCCCTGTTTATGTATCCCCTAATCACATTAGTCCTTTTGTACACAGCACTGCATTGGAAGTTCAGGTTCAGATGATTAGTCACATGGTTCCTAAGTCTTTTTCAGTCGGTTCTTCCAGGAGAAAGTCTCCCATTATATAAGTATGGCATACATACATATGTGTGTGTGTGTGTGTGTGTGTGTGTGTGTTTACATTTAGCCACATTAAAATGCATGTTATTTGCCTCTGCCCAATTTACCAACAGAGACACATTGCTCCTATATAACTGCACTCTTCATCATTTGCCACTCCCGCATTTTTGTGGCATCTCTTAATATTTCAGTTCTGATTTTAATTTTTCATCTAGGTCATTGATAAAAATGTTCTGTAGCATAGGGCTAAAAACTAAGCCCCATCCTTTATACAACCAAACATTTTGTTTGCTTATTTGTCTGTTAATGAACATTAAGCAGAGGTTTGTATTTAATCCTATTTTTTCTGTAATATAATTTGTGTTTGTGAATAGCTTTTTATTTATCATAGTATCTATATTATACCGAGGTACCTTATAAGCATATACATAAGAATTTTCTGTCTTGACTAGCCTATACCATAATGATCACATCATGTTACATTGTGCAAAATCCAAGAGAAAACACAACATTTCAAAAATTGATCAGCTACCAGTCTTTCTTGAAGATTGGCAAGTAAAAGAAATATGGATCACTTTATCTGGAAAAGATATTATAAAGTGATATTTTTTTCAAAGAGACTTAAAATAATGGTCAAACTATTATATCTCATGAATATTTTATTTGCATTTTCCTCACCTCCCTAAATACTACTTCTCTCAAGGCAGAAAAATGCACATACAAACTCTCAGACATTAAAGAGGGAATCAAAATCAGGTTCATATTGGAAGGAAATCATTGCCCTTACAAAAGAAATAATTCAACATCAAGGAAAGTCTAAAGTCTTGTATTGCTCCTAGCCATACCTTCTCTGCAAACTCAAATGACTTTTCTCCATATACATATGTATATCTCTACATAGCTATACATCTATCTCTGTTTTTTTCTCAATGTAAACAGAATCATCCCAAAAGAAATCTTACATTTTGTCTTAAATTTTCAATGCTGGAGATGAGTTTTTCAAAGGTGTCTAAGGAATTTTTGACATCAAATTCTACAGGTAATTTTCATAATCTCAGCCCATTGATGCGATGCAATACACTCATTTTCAATACATTAAACATTTAAGACAGGTTATACACATATTACCATTTTAAAATAAAAGTAAAAGCAGGTAGCTCAGTAAGTTACATTTAATATTTAAAATGTTTGTCAAGCTGAAAAAATTTTAATTACAAACATTTTGTTACTAAACGAAGTAACATCATCAGCGCCTAGTAACAAAGAGGAAGCCGTGCTAGTCTATACACTATCAAACCAAAAAGCAGTCAAGTAGCACTTTAAAGGCTAGCAAAATAGTTTATTAGGTGAGCTTTTGTGGGACAGACCCAGAACAGGCATGTTACCCAGGGCCTTCTGGAGTGTGGCATCATGATTAGGGATAGGTTGTAGGTCTTTAATAATTTGCTGCAGTGGTCTGAGTTGGGGGCTGCAGGTGATGACCAGTGGTGTTCTGTTCTTGGCTTTTTTGTGCCGATCTTGGAGTAGCTGGTCTCTGGGTATTCCTCTGGGTCTGTCCCACGAAAGCTCACCTAATAAACCATTTTGCTAGTCTTTAAAGTGCTACTTGACTGCTTTTTGTTTTCATCAGTGCCTAGTGAGAGATCCTCTAAAACTGGTCTTTATATAGCCCTTTCACATAGCCCTAATCAATCATTAGTTCTTAATTGGTTACACCTGCCTTCCAATTTGAACTGATTACCACTGATCACATTATCATTAGTTGTTCCTCTTCTATTATCTCTCAATCTCATAGGTTCAAACACCAGATCCAAATCAATATGCCAGTTAGTTGCATCATTTCCAGAATACCACACTTCCAAAAATTCTCTTCCCTGCCTAGATTCAGCTTGTCCTATCACTTTCACATCATTAAAGTCAAATTTGTGTCCAGAGTTATTTTCGTGCAATGAAATTAATGATAAGGGGTCATGTCATTTAACAGCCATTTGATGTTTATGTATACGAGTACTTAACTTCCTTCAAGTTTGTTCAATATAATGTTTGGAACAATTTGAACATTGGATTTTATACATCACATTAGTTTTACAAGTATATTCAACCAAATCTTTTGGTTTAGATAAGATGTTCTTCAACGTACTTGTAAGTCTGTGTTCCACTTTAATCCCAAATGGCTCTAATAACCTCAATGTCATCTCAGAAAGATTCTTAATATATGGTAATACTATTCTTCTTACTGGGGGTTCCATAATTATAGATTTTCATTTAGAAACAAAATGTTTGTAATTAAAAATTGTTAAGCTCGGCGTACATTTTAAATATTAAATGGAACTTCCCGAGCCACCTGTTTTTCCTTTTATTTTAAAATGCTTCGGGGGTGATACGCTTAGGATTGCTCAGTGTTGGGAGACCTTCACTAGTAGAGAGGCTGCAACATGACAACAGCTTTCCTTTCTTCATAGATGTTTAAAGTACAGTGTCCTGCCTGGAAGTGTTAACCATAGACCACCTATCAACAACCCACTAGCATGGTTTATTGTGAGGCAAAACGGGTGATGCTTTGTTAAGGTGATGATTACTGATGCACATAATCGACTACTTAAATATGGAAAGGTATGTGAACAAGCTAAGGTGGATTGTGCAAAGATTATTGGTGTAACAACTATGGCATCATTGGAGTTAGCAATATCTATTAGAGTTAACAACATAAAACAAAAGAAGAGTGATGAGTTTAATTGTAAGTTTTCAAAACTAACAAAAGCAATACCACAGGTTTATAAAAGTGCTTGGATTAAGAAGTATTCAAGCTGAATATTATCTGATATTGAGACAAACATTCCTGTCCGTGGCTTAAATTATAATTACAAAGATGCTGAATATAAGGATTTTCTTTCCAGTTTAGAAGGTGCAATGAAGACTAATCAGTTATCAAATGACGTACAACGGGAAATTAGACAAACAGTGATCCCATTTATGATACAGAATAGACCTTATAATACCTTTAATGTGATGGAACAAAAGGCACTGAAATCATTATATCTTGATAAACATATTGTAATATTACCAGCTGATACAGGACACATTACTGTTGTTATGAATAAGCATGATTACCTCAGTAAAACTAAGATGCTTTAGAAGATCGAACAACTTATCTTCCAGTAAATACTGACCTGACAACACAGTTGGTGAACAGGATTAATCGAACACTAAAGTCCATAGTAGATAAAGGAGAAATTACAAAACAAGACCCGCTGAGAATGAGAGCAAATGATTCAAGCATAGCATGATTTTATGGGATGCCAAAGGTTCATAAAGAAAACGTTCCATTAAGACCCATTGTTTCACTTCCAGGAGCGCCAACTTATAATTTATCAAAGGAATTATGGCAGCACTTAAAACATCTAATTGCAAATTCATTATATTTGATTAGATTTTCTACACAGTTTTTGGCAAAAATCAGAGGTAATCGGATTGAGGCCAATGAACTAATGGTATCTTTTGACGTTACTGCACTGTTTACATAAATTGATTACAGTTAGCTAAGCAAACACTAAAGGAACTTTTACAGGCTGATGAGTTCCATTTAATACACACTATTAGTTATGATTATATAATGGATCTTGTTGAGTTATGCCTCAATACCAACTTTATGTCTGATGGCCAGATATATAAGCAAATTAAAGGGACTCCAATGGGATCGCCATTCTCAGGGTTAATTGAGGAAGCAGTGATGCAACTCCTGGAATGGATTGCACCATCAATAATTAGACACACCATTTGGATACATTATGTAGATGACACATTTGTTGTAATTAAATGTACAGATATAGAACATGCACATAGTATTTTAAATGAAACAATTAAGGGTATTGTGTTCACTATTGAAATGGAATATAATCAAAAACTTCCTTTTCTTGACGTGTCAGTTAACTGCAGTAAAACAGGGTACCTTGAAATATCAATATATAGAAAAGAGACACATAAGGACCATATTCTTAACGTTTTTAGTAATCAACCCATTAGCCATAAAAGAAGCTGTGTAAGAACTTTTTTTTGGTAGAATCAATACACATTATAGTACAGAGCTGTTACGCGAAGTGGAAGAGAAGCACCTTGAGCACATATTCAAATCAAATGGTTATCCTATTAATTTTATTAGAAGGTGTTTACATAAAAATCAAAAATGAATAATTATGGAATCTCCAGTAAGAAGAATAGTATTACCATATATTAAGAATATTTCTGAGATGACATCGAGGTTATTAGAGCCACTTGAGATTAAGCTGGCACACAGACCAATAAGTACGTTGAAGAACATCTTATCTAAACCAAAAGATTTAGTTGACTATACTTGTAAAACGAATGTGATGTTCAAATTGTTCCAAACATTATGTTGGACAAACTTGAAGGAAGTTACATACTCGTATATATGAACATCGAATGGCTGTAAAATGGTATGGCCCCTTATCTTTAATTTCATTGCACAAAGATAACTCCATCCAGAAATTTAAGTTTAATAATGTGAAGGTGGTAGGACAAGCTGGATCTAGGCAGGGAAGAGAATTTTTGGAAACATGCTATTCTGGAAATGATGCAGTTAAACGGCATATTGGTTTGGATCCAGTGTTTGAACCTATAAGATCAAGAGATAATAGAAGAGGAACAACTAATGAGAATGTGATCAGTGATAATTGGTTCAAATTGGAAGGCAGAGGTAACCAATTAAGAGCTAATGACTGATTAGGGCTATGTGAAAGGGCTATATAAAGACTGGTTTTAGAGGATCTCTCACTAGGTACTGATGATGTCACTTCATTTAGTATTGAAACTTTGTAATTAAAATCTGTTAAGCTCGGTGAACATTTTAAATATTAAATATTACCATTTTGTTTCAGTAAAACATTTTGCACATCTAAAAAAAAAAGACTGTTTGATTACATTTTTGCAATTCCACAAGTTGCTGAGTAGTAAAGTACCATATATTAGGTCAGTGTCCACAGTAGCTCATAATTGTAATATATTTCAATACATTTAGAAAGTTTGTTCAGTGTGTGGGGCAAGCAGATGCATTTGGGCATAGCAAAATAATTAACATTAAATCTCGGCTCTGTTTTCTCCATTCAAGCAACCTGTCTTGCAAGCTACATTTAAAAAAATGATCAAGACTCCAAAGCTGTCCTTTTACAGTTTTGGAGTGTCTGCAATTTAATTGCATACACTTTCTCTTCACTTTGTGTGAAATACTTGACCGTTGCCTTCAATCACAGAACACTTGTTCATTTTCACACCTTTCTTCCAGCACAAGGTAGTTTGTATAAATTTGCCAAAGATGTTGAGAGTAGAAGAAAAGATTATGTATATTTGAATATCAAGAGAGAAACATCAGTGCAGATTGTCTCACTTGCTCAAAAAATACATGTATCATAGATATTCTTAAACTCTATTAAATCTTTTCTGAGGTGTATCTCTTGTATGAAATGTATTCTGGAAGGATAGGAAGGCAGTGGATACACCTGACTAATATAAATATGTGAGAATTTCTCCACTGTTTTCCACTCTTCCCAACATATAATTTGACCATATTTGCAGAGATTAATGATGGGATGATTTGGGTGAGAATTCTGGAATATTTTATGCCTTTACTGAAATTTTCCTGCCATGATTTTTATTAATGTCAAGGTCACATCTCTAAACTTCTAAGTGAAGTCAAGCTGAGAGCATTTTATCAGCTCCCCAAAAAGGAATCATCATAATAGGCCTGTGGCAGTGTAATAGAGTTAAAGTAATATCTAAGTACGCTTTTTGGATAACAATGGCTATTTTTTTCTGCCTATTCTCATTTCTTCCTCCTCACATCCATCAAAGAAAGCTTTCAGTCAGGTTTTAAATAATTTTAAAATAATTAGGTGGACTTTTAAATAGTAAGATGCTAAATATATTAAGCTGTGCATCTCCTGTCCTTGCTAAAGAGGATAATGACTCCATAACAAGGATTGGAGGGTCATGTTCCCCAGATCTACAAGTGGGGGTTGCCACATGGAACTATACCATGCTGTAGAAGGACTCAATCATTTTCACAATACCATCCCAGCTACCCTTCACGTAAGCCATGAGTGTATCCTTGTAGCATTTTCCTGTCTTTGAGCCCCTGACATGTTTTAATGTGACATGTTTTAATGCAATGAGGAAAGAGAATCGGGCCCAATGATAGTAATTTGTCTCATTGACTTAACAGGTTAGCAATGATGGAATGAAATAACGAGTACTGTTGCTTTTTCTCTATTCTCACTTCCTGATTTAAAGTATGTTCAAGTACTTTGTGTCCTTACATAACATCCTGAAAGAAGATCTATTATGGAAATAGGATGGACTTGGACAAAGGTGTTATCTCATTTTTTACCAATATAATGTATGTACATAAATTTTGAAAATGTTTGGTCATGAATCCCAACAAATTCCCAATGAGTTCCAAATTGCCTTCACTAAATTTTTTAAGGCCATTATGAACAATAGCAGGAATAAAGGGCATTCTTGTCTGTTACCTATGTCAAGATAGAAAGATTTAGATATACTTTCACGGCATAAGATTGATGTATCAGAGTGGTAGCCATGTTAGTCTGTATCCACAAAAACAATGAGAAGTACTGTGGCACCTTCTAGATTTTTGGAGCATAAACTTTCTTGGGCAAAGACCCACTTCATCAGACCCATTGGAGTGGAAATTCCAGAGACAGGTATAAAATATACAGACACATGAAATGGAAGGAGTTCCAATAGAGGACAGAGTTATTGATGTCAGTTCAGTCAGGGAGGATGTGTGGCCCACTTCCAGCCGCTGATGTGGAGGTGTAAACACCCAGGCTGCATTTACACCCTTCCTGAAAAGTGATGCTAATGAAAGAAGCGGAACATTCAAATGACATGCAGATTTAAATATCTCATGCCTTATTTGCATATTCACACAAGGTCTTGCTTCCACAAGAGTCTCTTCCAGAAGCAAAAGCAGCCATGTAGACAGGGTTCCTTCTGAAGGACACCCCCCTTCCAGAAGACCCTAAGGAGGTCTCAAACAGTTGAGCCCCTGATTGTGTGGCTGATGTAGTTTGGTGCTGTGATGCTGTCACTAGTGTAGATGTGTGGGAAGAGTTGGTATCGTGGTTTGTTGCAGGGATTGGTTCCTAAATTAGGGTTGCATGGTGTGGAGTATTCTTACTGGTGAGAATTTGTTTCAGGTTGGCAGGGTCTCTGTAGGCAAGGACTGGCCTGTCTCCCAAGGTCTATGAGAGTGAGGGATCATTATCCAGAATTGGTTGTAGATCACTGATGGTACACTGAAGAGGTTTTAGCTGGGGGTTGTCACTGATTGCCAGTGATGTTCTGTTGCTCCTCTTGTTTTGGCCTGTCTTGTAGCAGGTGGCTTCTGGGTACATGCCTGGCTCTGTCAGTCTGTTTTGTTACTTCCTTAGGTGGGTACTGTAGGTAGGATTAGGATTGAACAAAGGCTGGGAATGTCTGGCCAACTACAAAAGCAGTTTCTCCCCTCTGGGTAGTCATACCTCCACATCAATGGCTGGAAGTGGGCCACATCCTTCCTGACTGAATTGATCTCATTAGCTCTGGCCTTCTCTTGATTGGTCCTCACAGATTTTCACGTCTCTGTATATTTATACCTACCTCTGGAATTTCCACTTCAATGCATCTGATGAAGTGGGTCTTTGCCCACAAAAACCTATGCTGTGATATAACTGTTAGTCTGTAAGATTGAGGTAGACAGTCTTGAATGATATTATTCACTCAATTGTTTCCTGTCTATAATAGCCCATAGTAATTATAATTAGGTCTGGACAGAAAAAAACTATGAATGTACATACAGGTTGAACCTCTCTAATTTGGCACTCTCTCATTTGGCTGATTTTAGCTAGCTGGATTTCCACTTATCATTGGGGTGGACAAGTTTCCTGTGGTCTCATAAAGTTTGATTACAGCCACCAGTCCTGGCTATCAGTGTTCGGTACTGTCACTTAGCTGTAATTTACCCTTAAGTGTCTTCTAAAAGACAGGTAAGCAGTGGAAGTGTTGGTAATGCTGTAGAAAATATTGACCTCCTGTTGTCCGGCAAATTTTCTTGTTCGGCACCCGTCAGGTCTTCCGGATGATGGACTGAAGAGGTTCAATCTGTACGATGAAATCTGGAACTAAATCCAAATTTCTGCATCATCTCTTTGATCTATCCATATACTTAATGTAGTGAGGTTTATCTAAAGATTTTTATTTGGATGATTCAATTATGTTGTATAATTCCTCTCTTTTGTCACAAGAAATGTGGAAAATTAAGTTAGCATAATTTACAAGACTTTTTTTATCAGGCATCATTTCTCAGTTTGCAGTTTTTGAGTCCCAAATGATCTATATTTAATGTTTAAAAAACTTTTTTATGAAGCTACACATTTTATTTAAGCTACTGAAATCAGATTCAGAACTGAGCATGCAACATTCAGAGCAGCCACACTGAAGTGAATGAATGGCTATGCATTGGCAGTGGAAAGAATCAAAACCCTCTACCACCACGTGTGGTGGACATTCACATCACTGTTAGTCATTAGCGTACATTAGTGTACACACATGCTGTATTCTTTTCACATGCCTTTGAACGCTGTTGTGCTTTAAGAAAATCTAGCACATGTCAGAAAGCAAGCAAAGGGCAAGTAAGCTATCATTCCTGAACTGTGTAGGTAAGTACACAGCTCAGACTATGGCACAAACCCATAGGCACATGCTAGTTTATAGAAAGGATGGTGATAAGGTGTATTTTCTCAGTTGTCGGTTTCAACGGTCCTTCTCTCCCACTCCTCGTGGATTGAACTCTCACCTCTCACCCTTATCCAATCTGTAAAGGACCCTGTTCTGCCATTGTCACTGATGGTAGTAATCTGTGCTGACCACATCATAATAGCTTTCCTTTTGCTGTTTTGATCAGGTGAATGTGAATCCTGTTCCAAGGGCAGCTGCCTGGCTCCCACACCTGGGTCCTTTTCACTGTGTGATCAGAATACCCCCTTCTCCTTACCTTCACCAGGCATGGACTGTGTCTACACATGCCCCAAACTTCGAAATGGCCACGCAAATGGCCATTTTGAAGTTTACTAATGAAACGCTGAAATGCATATTCAGCGCTTCATTAGCATGCGGGTGGCCACGGCACTTCGAAATTGACAAGCCTCACCGCCGTGCGTCTCATCCAGACGGGGCTCCTTTTCGAAAGGACCCCACCTACTTCGAAGTCCCCTTATTCCCATCAGCTCATGGGAATAAGGGGACTTCGAAGTAGGCAGGGTCCTTTCGAAAAGGAGACCCGTTGGGACGAGACACGTGGCAGCGAGGCGCGTCAATTTCAAAGTGCCATGGCCTCCCGCGTGCTAATGAAGCACTGAATATGCATTTCAGCGCTTCATTAGTAAACTTCAAAATGGCCATTTGCGTGGCCATTTCGAAGTTTGGGGCACGTGTAGACGTAGCCATGGTGGTATAAATAACTGTGCCAGGAAATCTCATAGCAGTTGGAGCAGATGAACTAAATGGACTCAGAACCAGGACTGGGAACACATGAAGCACTTGAGGTTCTCCCAGAGGAACTAGTCATGTATTTGGCACTCCTGTGTAGAAGTCTCAAGTGCTCACTGTACAAGCCACCTTTATAATAAGCAGCAATGAGTTTTTTCAAGGTTCTCAGTACAGGGCCTAAAGTGACTCAGAGCCCCCTCCTCAATCCTGCCAGCTGCATTGTCTAAGGGGATATTGATGAAGGCTAAGGTAAGGGGAAGCCTGGGCCCTGGAAGGTGCCATGGAAAACTTGGAGGATGAGGTGCTGGCCATTTTGCACACCTACTCAGAAGAGCCAGATAAGGGAGTCTTCTGATGAACCTGAGGAGGACTGGAGAAACTACAAGATAAGACTGGTAGGTTACAATGGACCCACATCCTTCTCCTTAATGTCCGCTATTGCTCTATTTTTACTTTTCTGGATTTAACCCTGAAATGGTCTTTGAAGAACCATGACTGACTTTTAGCTAAATCTCAGTATAAGGTTGATGTCTGCCAAGGGGGTTCAATTCGTGCCTTGTAGATTTTCTTAAAAAAGTGACAAGTGTAATCTGGGAGGAATGTAGCTGTTTTGATCCCTTTCTTTCCTCCTTTGAGTCTCTGGATCATGACTGTGTCAGTTCTCCTCAAACTGGGCTGTGGCTTGATGTATGGTGTGGCATCACTGTTGACTATCAATTTCATCAGTCAGTTACTATATTTATTTCCCATGAACCTTTATTTTGAATTTGCCAGAAGCTCTCTATCGGATTATTCATGAACAATAATTGTGCCCCTCTGGCTCTGGGAGCCATGTGGATCAAGAGAAAGGAAGTGGGAGAGTTAAGAAGGTCCCAGAAGAGGACATGGCAAGTGCAGAAATCTGATAGCTGTCTGTCTGAAGTTAGAAACAGCTATCTTTTGTTCCTTGGAGTTCTATATAGTTTCAGTGCTTCTCACTGCTTCCCCTCCACCCTGATATTAGTGTCCCCTTTAAAAAGGGAACCATATCATATGGTTGGGACTGGTGTGAAGGGGAGATAGGTCCATGAGGTGCAAAGAAGTGCATTTTTTGAGAAAAAGCTGATTGTGGTATTCTTTTCTCCACGTAAGATTACATTTTATTTTTAGCATCTCTGCCCCTGGCTGCACAACCAAGAGGAAAAGGACAGTTGGGTCAATGCAGTGGTGGTGTTCCTTTGCAATGAAGAGGTCAGGGGCTTGTGGTAATCATCTTAAAATTCATGGACTGGCATAGAGAACAGTTGGATACCACTGACAGCATCTGCAATATTGTGTATTAGAGCCTGTCTAAAGAGATGAGCTGAAATTATATTATAAAAGAGCACATTTGCCTCCAACCCCACAATACTCCTTTTCTGCTAAGCCAGACTCACTTGATTTGGGTCTTGTCTTCTCACTTTTTCAAATGGAGGGACCAATTTACGACAATGTTTATATTCTTTCTCTAATTAACCTCTTGGTTTAATACTGCAAGATCCTTAACTCAGTACTCAGCTTTTTTCCTCTCACTCTCTTTTTTCCCCCCTTAAGGCAAATGGTTGTAGATCTTGCTAAAACTGTTCATAGTGATTGATATAGAGTGTTTCTGAGAGCTGGAAACATATCTAGTAATTACACTGTTCAGACATGAAATTGTATTACCTCAAATTGCCTGGAATGATGTCAATTTATCAAACTTCCTGCAAGGAGTTCATCTCTGCTGTGAAGTGATCACTTTTCTCTCTGTTAGGTTGCTTTATCTAATACAAAGGGTCCAGAGGGGATTTATCCACTGTCTTTTTGTACCTCATCTTCCCTCGATTCTACTTGACCAATAAGGAAAAAAATGAGACAGCGTTTTGCTACTGCCTTATTTATTTTATCGTTTTTCAGTACAATGGAAGGAGAGGATGTATAATTTGATCTGAAAACCCAAGACAGTTTAAGCAACAGGGCTCTGACAGAACAGCAGTAATCATGTCTGCTTACTGAGGTAAAACATAGTCTGTTTGTATTCCGGACAGAAAATTTCAATTATTCTTGTTTAAGACCAAGAGATTAAAAAGCATAAAGCTTCATTTCCTATTAAGCACCATCTTAGTGAGTCTTTACTACACCTATCAAATTATCCTGGGTAGTTTCTTTTCCTGTTCAGTGCTGTCAATGAAGAGAGACACTGCGATTGCAACGTCTGACCCTGACTATCTGTTAACCTAAAAAAATACTCTAGAAAATGAGAATTACCCTATGAACCATCCACAACAAAATTGATTTAGAATACATAAACTAAAAAGCAAAAAATTAAAAAAACGTTTCCAAAGAGATAACTAAGATGTGTAAATTGAGAATTCTTAGCTTTTTCCATACTGCACATCATTTTAATATTTTGAGATCAAAGCATCTAAAAATAAATCTTTTGTGAAAGATTTATTTTAGAGTTACCTAGATCGCAGCTGTTTGCAATTCAAAGGGATGGCATTTGGAAACTGCACAAAACCAGATTTGTTTTACGTGTTCTGTTGTGAAGATGTGGGTTTCCACTGAAGACTGTTTGGTGCGTTCACTGTGTGGAAGAACATAAAGATACACCGCATGGATGTTTACCAGGTCACAATTTTGTTAGTCAAATTATACATAATTTCCCTGGGGAAAGCTCAGTGGTGGGCACTTACATCTCCTTGATCCTTTGCCAGTAGTTGAGGGTTCCTGCTGCAAAGGAAGCTAATAATCATACTAGGAGAGTCTCTGCATTCCTAAACTCACCAGCTAGCATTCCTGTCCTTTATAGGAGTTAAAATAAGAAGGAATTTTAATGTCCAACTTGCACAGGCAGTAAGTGCATTGGGGAGCAGTCCCCCGATCTGGTGCTGGTTCACATTTCTCCTTAGGGATTTATACACAATGCCCCAATCTTGTGAGGGGATACTCTTGTGTTACCCACTATGGTCCTTTTTGGGATTCGGCACCTCAATCAACAAGTTCCTCTGCCATGCAACTTCCAAAAGTTGCAACAACTTAGTGACTCCCATAGGCTACGTCTACACGTGCACACTACATCGAAATAGGCTATTTCGATGAATAACGTCTACACGTCCTCCAAGGTTGGCAACTTCGACGTTCAACTTCGACGTTGGGCAGCACCACATTGAAATAGGCACTGCAAGGGAACATCTACACCCCAAAGTAGCACACATCGAAATAAGGGTGCCAGGAACAGCTGCACACAGGGTCACAGGGCGGACTCAACAGCAAGCCGCTCCCTTAAAGGGCCCCTCCCAGACACACTTGCACTAAACAACACAAGATCCACAGAGCCGACAACTGGTTGCAGACCCTGTGCATGCAGCATGGATCCCCAGCTGCCGCAGAAGCAGCCAGAAGCCCTGGGCTAAGGGTTGCTGCACACGGTGACCATAGAGCCCCGGAGGGGCTGGATAGAGAGCGTCTCTCAACCCCTCAGCTGATGGCCGCCATGGCGGACCCCGCTATTTCGATGTTGCGGGAAGCAGATCGGCTACATGTGCCCTACTTCGACATTCAACTTCGAAGTAGGGCGCTATTCCCATCCCCTCATGGGGTTAGCGACTTCAATGTCTCGCCGCCTAACATTGATTTCAACTTCGAAATAGCACCCAACACGTGTAGCTGTGACGGGCGCTATTTCGAAGTTGGTGCCGCTACTTCAAAGTAGCGTGCACGTGTAGACGCAGCCATAGAGGCCCAAACTGACATCTAGGAAAAGAATAATTTCAGCCATACAGTTACCCAAAACTCAAACCCCCAATTGAATTTTGAGCAAGGCAAAGAAACCCAATCAGACTCGGCCAGTCTGTGGTCTAAGAAAACATTTTTTAGCTCCAACATAGTGAGTCATGCAGTGCTCAGCAATTTAGATCAGGGAGGATCCATGGGCTGTCTGCTTCAAGCCAGAAAAAAAGAAGTAGTTCCAAGCATTGGGCCCCAAATCTTGTGCCTTCTTATCACTCTAAAACTCATGCCAAATTCTGTGAAATTTTGTGTCTCTAAATCATGAGACAAACAAACACCTCCCTAGACTTGGGCTCCTCTTACTATGCTCACTGCATGGAAAAAGGCAAGGACTCCTGGTATAGGTTTTAATAAAACTACAATTGTCTCATTTCCTGTCAGAAGACAGACCAGTGCAGTAACACACTTTCCACTGATCCTTTGCCATTTCTAATGGCCTCCTACCATAAGGAAAGCCAATTATCACCAGCAAAAGAATCTCTGGGTGCCTTGACCTACTTTGTGGGTGCATTGCAATCCACCAAACCATGCAGGCTACTAACTCCAACCATAGTATCATATCAGCAGGAAATAAATCCAACAGCAGTCCAATATCCCTCTTACCCTTCCAAATCAGTTGGAGCCTGGAGCATATTCCGAGATCCTTTTCCCTACCAATATATCAGCGAAGTCCAGCATTTCCTCAAGTATTAGCATGACAAAATTCACATCCAGTCTGAGACTTGGCTGACTGTGCTAAAGTATATATTCTCCTGTAAGCCCAATACAAAATATTGTACCCACAAATTTGTGTCCTCAGCCATAGGCATGCTCTGAAACATTTTATGGGATAGACACATGGAAAGAGCAGATGTTGTTAAAACCTGCAGTGCTTATGTTCCACCATCTATGTGTCTGCCTCCCCTCAGACAGTCAGTTGTAGGACTTACAGGCCCTGGAACAACTGTGCACCATAACCTAAATCTCTGGTGCCCTTTAAACTAAGTGGGTAGCTCTGTTGCAGCTCCTAAAAAATAATTAGGGGTCATATTCTTCTGGAAAAAAGCCCAAGAGCAACAGACCCATCATAAACGGTCTCACAAACTGAAATTAATTAGGAAAGGACACTCTCCCAGACGTCTAGTGAACCTGCACCAGGTGGTCAAGGAACCACATATTGTAGCAGGGAACACAGATCCCTCTTACCAGAGCAGTGCAGTGCAACAGTCTTTCTCATCCTAGTGTGATCATTGTTTTCATCCATGCACCTTAAACCACAGAGATTCACCTTCTCGCTGCACATCCTGTAATTGGAAAGCCCACTTTGAAGGGTCTCTCCTGGCTGAAGGGAAAACTCTGTGACCAAGCAGCCCAAATGAAATGTAATGGGAAGACCTCTCACCCCTGAAACAGTAGCTCCAAGGAAGACCTTCAACTTAATTGCCCAAGGACCTGTAAGGTCCCTGAATCACTGAAGATATTCCACATCCTGTCATCTCTGGCTCCACCTGCCTGCATGGCACAAATCATGAGCCCCCCACAGGGGTCCAGCTCATCCACAGACCTGCATTTAAAGGCTACCCCAGATAACTGGCTATCTATACCAAAATAATGAACCAGCTAAATTTGAGATTCTGCTATAGGCAAGGCCTTCAGACCCCCTACAACTCTTCAGACCATTATGTAAGCTAGAAAGATTCCTCTTGCAAGTGCACCCTTGTCCACAAATACTGCTGTTAGCAAACACAAATCATGAGGACTGCTAGAATATTTTCCGGCACTCCCTTGACCTCTTTTGTTAGTACGCTGTCTGCTGGCCTGCAATCAAGAGATCAGTAATGTCATTAAGCACAGGAACTTGAATAGTAGTGAAATTAATGTATTGTGCACATTTTTGCTCCATAGTATTACTTGTTAAACAATTCTAAGAGAGATGGGCATGTTGAGAGAGCTTGTTACATTAAGGAAGATGCCATGCAGCAATTTAAACAAGTCATCTTCTGATGTCCCCTCTCCTAAGAGGAATCTAACTCTCTTAAGATTTTGAGCTTAACTGAACTAAACTGCTTCCAAATGCTTCCACTCAAGACAAGATTTTCAGTAGTCCTCTCAAAATCCCTGCTGGGACTTGATCATCTTCACTTGGGAACAAGTGCTTCATGTTGGATTTCTATTCCACAAAGGATAGAAATAACAGTCTGGACCTATATATAGAATGCTTCCACCGACACGCACAGGCAAAAATTGTGGAGAGACAGCATCGTTTGCCTCACAACCTCAGTCGTGAGGAACGCAATGCCATCCACAGCCTCAGAAACAACCCTGACATTATAATCAAAGAGGCAGATAAAGGAGGAGCAACTGTCATCATGAACAGGCCTGACTACCAGAAGGAGGCTTCCAGACAACTCTCCAATACCAGATTTTACAGACTACTTTCCTCAGATCCCACCGAGGAATACACGAAGAAACTACACCATCTGCTCAGGACACTCCCTACACAAGCAGAAGAACAGATTTATACCAACACACCTCTAGAGCCCCGTCCGGGGCTATTCTACCTACTACCCAAGATCCACAAACCTGGAAATCCTGGACACTCCATCATCTCGGGCATTGGCACTCTCACTGAAGGACTGTCTGGTTATGTGGACTCTCTCCTCAGACCCTATGCCACCAGCACTCCCAGCTATCTCCAAGACACCACTGACTTCCTGAGAAAACTGCAATACATTGGTGACCTACCAGAAAACACTATCCTAGCCACCATGGATGTAGAGGCTCTCTATACCAACATCCCACACAAAGATGGAATAAATGCTGTCCGGAACAGTATCCCTGATGATGCTACAGAACATCTGATGGCTGAGCTCTGTAACTTTATCCTCACACACAACTATTTCAGATTTGGCAATGATATGTACCTTCAAATCAGTGCCACAGCTATGGGTACCCGCATGGCCCCTCAATATGCCAATATTTTCATGGCTGACCTGGAACAACGCTTCCTTAGCTTTCATCCACTAACACCCCGTCTCTACTTATGCTACATTGATAACATCTTCATCATCTGGACCCATGGGAAGGAGACTCTGGAGGAATTCCACTGGGACTTCAACAACTTTCACCCCAACATGAACTTCAGCCTGGAACAGTCCACACAGGAGATCCACTTCCTGGACACCACGGTGCTAATACACGATGGCCACATCAATACCACCCTGTACCATAAACCCACTGACTGCTACGCCTACCTTCTTGCCTCCAGCTTCCATCCCAGACACACCACATGATCCGTTGTCTACAGCCAGCACTAAGATATAACCACATTTGCTCCAACCCCTCCGACAGAGACAAACACCTACAGGATCTCTACCAAGCATTCTTGAAACTGCAATACCCACCTGAGGAAGTGAAAAAACAGATCAACAGAGCCAGACGTGTGCCACGAAGCCTCTTACTACAGGACAAGCCCAAGAGAGAAACCAAAAGAACACCACTAGCCATCACCTACAGTCCTCAGCTAAAATCTCTACAGCGCATCATCAGGGATTTACAACCCATCCTGGACAATGATCCCCCACTTTCACAGGCCTTGGGAGGCAGACCAGTCTTTGTCCACAGACAACCTGACAACCTGAAGCAAATCCTAACCAGCGACTATACACTGCACCACAGTCACTCTAACTCAGGGACCCATTCATGCAACAAGCCTCATTGCCAGCTCTGCGCACATATCTATACCAGAAACACCATTACAGGACCTAACCAGATCAGCCACACCATTGTGGGTTCATTCAGCTGCACATCTACCAATATAATTTATGCCATCATGTGCCAGCAATGCCCCTCTGCTATGTACATTGGACAAACTGGACAGTCTCTACGTAAAAGAATAAACGCACACAAATCAGATATGAGAAATGGCAATATACAAAAACCCGTAGGAGAGCACTTCAATCTCCCAGGCCACACAGTAGCAGACTTAAAAGTAGCTATCGAACAGCAAAGAAATTTCAGGACCAGACTCCAAAGAGAAATTTCTGAGCTACAATTCATCTGAAAATTCGACGCCCTCAGCTCAGGCTTAAACAAAGACTGTGAATGGCTGGCTAAATACAGAAGCAGCTTCCCCTCCCTTGGTGTTCACACCTCCAGATCAACTGCTGGTAGTAAGCCTCACCCTTGCTGACTGAGCTAACCTTGTTATCCCCACCCTTGCTCTGGCTTATTTATACCTGGCCCTGCAGATTTCCAAGACCAGCATCTGATGAAGTGATTCTGTGCTCACGAAAGCTCATGCTCAACACTTTTCTGTTAGTCTATAAGGTGCCACAGGACCCTTCGTTGCTGTCACAGATCCAGACTAACATGGCTACCCCTCGATACTATTCCACAAAGTCACTCAGACACTTGTATCCTTTCTGTCCCTAGGATTTAACAAAGGAACCTACTCTGGCTTCTCACTGCTTTTTAGTTAGGAAGGGTCTCCTGCATTTGTTGGTGTGATATAGCAAGGATACAGGCTCCTTCCAGGGGATACTGAACAACAAGTACACTCATCAGACCCTCTATTTTAATTTAATGTTCAAAATAATATAGATGTTGAAGAAAATTCAGGCCATACATATGGCTATTGTAACCAACCAGGCTCGGGTTCCCCAGAAACGAGGCTGCACCCAGAAGGCGAGTGCTATATTTGGTTTATTTAAAGTGCGTGACACCCGCGACGGGAGCTCCCGGAGACGCCGCAGTCACCAGTGGGGGAAAACCCAACGCGACAGAGCTTCGCTCGGGGAGAGGCTCTGTAATAGGCCTCCTAACACTAACTGATAAAGCTCAACTCATCAACATAAGATTGCCTAAAATTGCCTATACATTCCTTATCACTATCTCTTGTGGCCTACTGCCAGAGTAGCCTTGAAGTATTGGCAAGTGTGCTTTCTTTTGCAGGTGTTGCCATTGCAGGTTTAGTTGTTTTGCAGCTTTTTCACCTTTCACAGACTGGTTTTTTTAGGATTCCTCCGAGGGTTCACAGATGGGTCGGACTGCTCTCATGAGACGTTTACAAAATCTTCTCGCACCGTACAGGTATTTAACAAGATTGAATCTAAGAATTTTCTGCAATAAGCATCTCTTTCAAAAACTGTTTTGTCTTCCAAAGGAACCCTGTCTACATGGCTGTTTTTGTTTTCGGAAAAGCCTCTTCCGGAAATGAGATCACAAAGGATTATGCAAATGACCAAGAGATTTGTAAATCAGTGCTTCATTTGCATTTTTGATCTCCCTCATTTTTATTCCTCCTCTGAAAGGGGAATGTGGAGTAAACATAGACCCTGATTTGGAAACCATCTTATGTAAGAAGCCATTTCACATCTCTTACTTCTGCACGCACACAAGAGCCTGTACTTTCCTTGACCTGTTTGGGAATGGCAGGGAGGATGAGCTCTATGGAATGCATTAATGGACTGTTTGGAGTTAAGGCTCCAGCTCCCCGGTACTTGTTTCTCTTTGCTGGTAACGGTTTCTCTTTGAGAAGTGATTTACGATTCTCTGACTAATTGCCTCTCACACTGGGCTTTGTTTGTGTAAGGGTATAAAATGCCAGAGTTAGCTGCATCAAGCAGCTTTGCTGGACCTGGTTTTACTAGTGTCCAGTTTGGATCATCTGTTGCCTTATTGAATTCAATAAAGCTGAATGTTAGCCACCCAAACACAGAGAAGTATTGTGCTTCAACACTGAGTTTTACCCTTTCCAAATTCTTGGAAATATTTGTGGAGCTGACATAATTTGAAAGGTGGCATACATTAAGTAAGAATGGCAGTAATAATTGCAGAAGAATCTTAGGTGTATAAGTCTTTGGTTGCAAAGAATAATATTCTGTAGGCTTTGTGAGTAATCAGACTTTCATGATTCTTTGTAGGTGCACCAATGTCCCACAATGCCTTATGTTTATCATTCTTTGTATTTAAAGCTGAGCATTATCTGAACCTTAGTTTGTTATTAATTGTGGCTTGGATGTCCTCTTGAAATATGTTTGACAAGTGATTGTGCATATATTCATACACTTAATTGTACCATAACCCCCATCCATATCTATATCTCAAAAAACATATCTATAGATGAGCAGAGGGTGAGTAACCTAGCATGCCTAACAGTGCGGATTAGTACATGCATCATGCCATGAGTGTGGTTCATTACTTGTGCAAGAGTGCAGTGTGGAAGGGAGCAAGAAGCATGTGCCAAGTTTTGAGTTTTAATAGTCTTCCACCCCATTGCCATAATGCAATAGTATTCTGTCTTACCCTTACTCACCGTTCTCTTTCACAGACGGTAGCAAGCTTTGCCAACCAACTCAGAATATTTTTCTAATGCATTCCTTTGATCAGTGCAAGTAGATATGTCTCCTGCTCTAGAACCACTCATTAGCCGACTGATGTGCTGGTGCTGCTCAGTTTGTAGTCAAAGCGTACCGTCCTCCACAACTTCTATCAGGACAATAGGAATATTCACCTTCAGGAGGAAATTTAATAGAAGCTAAAGTAGACAGGGATTCAATGGACTCTGGCCCATGCCAGAAATTCATGAAGCAACTGAGGGTCCTATACAGGAGGGCAAAACACTCTACAATCACTTTAAGAGACACACACACACATCATTTTTACTGTGATCTAGACTGTGCACTGTCAATGGCTCCCAGTGCAAAGCTTTTAGTGGCACACAGTCCCCTCCTCAACCCTACTAGCCTCATCATATTAAAAGATACCAATGAGGGCCAGGATGAGTACTCAGCAGAGGATGAAGAGGATGCCCTGGAAGACATAAAGGATAAAGGAGGTGTCATTTTGCACCCTTACCCAGAGGAGCCAGTAAAGGACGCCCTCCCACTCCTCCTCCCCGCCAAACCTAAGGTGGGGGCCCCAAGCTTCAGCAGGAACCATAACCTATGTAAGTTACATTGACTCCTTCTCATGAATGAATGCAGGGAAAGGGTTAATTCTTACAGAAAATTACAGTAGAGGGTGGTCAGGTAAGCCAATCAGGCTTTTTTGAAGTGAGAACAATTGCAGTCTGAGGGGTCTTTGTCTGCATGGCTGATGCACAGGGAAGACAGCGAACTGCTTGCTCCCAGAAGGGTTGGAATGAATCCAGTAAATGTGATGACTGTCTCAAATTCAGCCATAGATATGTACATAGAAGGGAAATGTGTAGTTAGATGTGATCTGGTTATGGTTATTTTGAATTTGGTGTGGACTTACTTTTTCTTTTAGTTACTCTGGTTAATTACTTGATTTTTTTTTCTATAATTGTTAAGCTGACTCCCAGCAAGAAATTATTTGGGCTGCAACTGTGATGTTAGATAGTTTCTCTCTTTTTTTGTGATTTTTTTTCAAATTAATTGATTCACGTGTTCCTGCAAAGAATCTGTGTATATTCAGGCCTTAAAGGCCATCTACCATAGTACAGTCCTTTGTGTCTAAGCTCTCTCCTGAGGGAGGGTTAAGAGCTTGGGGTACCCCCCCCCACAGGGAGGCATCTCAAGTCTGTCTTCCTAGGTTGAAGGATTTTTTTCTCCCTTGGGTGGTGGTAGCCTACCAACACAGGGTCAGGGAATCTGTGACCTTGTGAGTGTTTATTTTTTTTAGCAATTTTGTTAAGCAAAGACTTACATTGGCAAGGTGGTTAAGTTTTTTGCAGGACCTCACTTTCTGCACTCTGTGTGTAGAATGGGGAACAGCCACAACACTCCTCATTCTCCTTGCTTATATACCATGCTACTCTGGTCTTTCATTGCTGATTTAAAACACAGCTTCTGTTTTCCACCCATGAAAAGGTTTCCTAAAGTCAGGGGTCACAAAATAATACACAATTAGAAATTAATGATGATAATGATACAAAAGCTATAAAACAGACTCTTCATGAATAGTCATTATGACCCCATGTCTTCCTGACTATCAAGCAGGCAGCAGTTCAGGGGCCTTATGGAACAGGAGAAGGAAGATGGCAGGTTTAAATAAGTCCAGTTTAGGGTTTAGGACAGTTGCAGAAAACCTATTGAGTAGCTCTTTAGCTTTTTAAAATTAGTAAAACTTTTGTAAAAGTTAGTAAAACATCTATCTTTCGTACATTGGACATTTAAAAAGCTCCAGTTCTTCTCTCCTCACTGTCCCCATTGTCATGGGAGCCATCCAGAATGCAAGCGTCCTTGTGGGCAAGGGAGGGTAAAGCTGAGAAAGTGAACGCTCTGGTTATTTGAGGAAAAGTTAAACAAAGCAGTCCTTTGTACCTTGAAAGACTACAAAAAATATCACTCCTGTCCCTGGTGTATGGTCTCTTCCTACTCCCAGCTATGTGAGGTAAGTCTGGGGAAATGGAAGAAGTATCTGATGAGGCAATTGGATAAGCACAATGGTGAGATAAGAAACTTGTCATGCTTATCTGAAATGCCATGGAACTAAATACAGTTGCAGTATGTTTCTCCTTCTGTCTCTGCCCATTTCACTGTTGCTAAGCATTGGCAGGTTTTCTGGTGATGCCACCGGGAAGCATATTGGGGAGGAGGTGAAGCAAAGGGTGCTCTGGGGGCAGACCGCTTGGAGTATAAATTCAGGGCAAACTGCTTGGAGACAGTGTTGCCACAGCCCAAGTCTGGGATTCCTCTAAGGCACACCAAACCAGGCAAAAAAGAGAACTTTTGTTTCAACACACTGGCTAACAACAAGTATACAAACAATACCCTCAGATACTACAGTTCTCCTGTATCACCACTAGTAGTGCTCCTTATGCAAAAGGGGTGTTACGAAAACCAATCTCCTCAAATAAAAGGATGCCTTTTTTCCAGTGCCAAATGACTAGCCACATGTCTAGGTCAATATATAATTTAGAATCTTACCCCACAACATGCTACGTTAATCTTTTAGCAACTGAAAATAAAGGTAAGGAAGGTAGGAATTGCTTAAGGAATCAAAAACATGCACCAGTTGCAAAATTCTTGGTTCAGGCTTGTAGCACTGGTGGAATAAACTGCTGGCTTAAGTCAAGTCTCTGGAGTAGATAAACAGCTTGGATGGGCCACACAATCCTTTGTTTAAAGGTATAATTTGTAGCAAATATCTTCCAGAGTTAAGAAGCAGTATTGAAGACAAAATGGAGGGGTTTCCAGAGCCTTTTATATCCTTTGCCTTGTGGAGGGAAACCCAGTGTTCTTACTGTAAAAAGTCATAAGGAAAATAATGCAGAGACCCTCAAAATTAGAAGAAAGAATTTTTGGTTTTGCCACACATTACATTGCTAACACGAGTTCAGCAACTGTGTTCTCAACTGACCATGCACTGAGTATCCCGCCTCCCATAATTGCAGAGATGTGGTCCCTGAAAATAATGCAGGGGCCCGGAATGTTTGTAGGAAGAAAGAATATTTTGTTTCCCCATACCCTATACTGGTGTTGAGAAGAGTCTTAATATGGGGTCCTGGACTATTTTTTTTCTTTTTTTAAAAAATTAGAAGAAAGAGGATGGAAAAGGGCAGGAAGAAAAGAATGTTTGGTTTCTCCCGGTGTCAGTAAGGCCCGGTATGGGTGAAGGGTGGGTCCAGTGGAGTGGCGGGGGGCAGTTGAAGAGTTCCTTCCCCAGAGGCAGCAAGGCCCTGAGCCACCAGATGAGACTTTTCCCCAGCGACAGCAGCAAGCCCTTTAGCCATCAAGGGAGACATGTTCCCGGCAGCTGCAAGCCCCAGTATGGACCAAGGGATGGGGGTTCAGTGGAGGACCAGTTGAGGTGTTCCTTCCCTGGTGTTAGCAAGCCCTTTAGCCACCGGGAAGACTTTTCCCCAGTGACAGCAAGCCCAGGTTTGGGTCAAAGCCAGGGGGTAGTTCAGTGGAGGACCAGCTGAAGTGGTGTTTCCACAGTGGCAGCAAGCCCCTTAGCCACCAGGAGAGGCTTTTCCCTGGTGGCAGCGAGGCCTGGTACGAGCGAAGGTGAGGGTCAGTAGTTGAGGGACCAGTTCAGGTCGTCCTTCCCCACATTGGCAACAAAGCACCAGTATCTTAACTGCTGGAGGAGACTTCCCCACAGTGGCAGCAAAGCCCAGAATATTTTTCCTTCCCTTGGAGCCCTAAACACATAACTGGCAGCATGGTCTATGCAGACTGAAGGATGCATAAGAACATAAGAACATAAGAATGGCCATACTGGGTCAGACCAAAGGTCCATCAAGCCCAGCATCCCATCTGCCGACGGTGGCCAATGCCAGGTGCCCCAGAGAAGGAGAACAGAAGACAAGTGATTTATCTCCTGCCATCCATCTCCTGCCCTTGTTATGAAGGCTAGGGCACCATACTTTATCCCTGGCTAATAGCCATTTATGGACCTGACCTGCAAAAATTTATCAAGCTCTTTTTTAAACCCTAATAGAGTCCTGGCCTTCACAGCCTCCTCGGGCAAGGAGTTCCACAGGTTGACTGTGCGCTGTGTGAAGAAAAATTTCCTTTTATTAGTTTTGAACCTACTACCCATCAATTTCATTTGGTGTCCCCTAGTTCTTGTATTATGGGAAAAGGTAAATAATTTTTCTATATTCACTTTCTCCACACCATTCATGATTTTATATACCTCTATCATATCGCCCCTCAATCGCCTCTTTTCCAAACTGAAAAGTCCCAGTCTCTCTAGCCTCTCCCCATATGGGACCCTTTCCAAGCCCCTAATCATCTTAGTCGCCCTTTTCTGAACCTTTTCTAATGCCAATATATCTTTTTTGAGGTGAGGAGACCACATCTGCACGCAGTACTCGAGATGTGGGCGTACCATAGTTTTATATAGGGGAAGTATGATATCTTTTGTCTTATTATCTATCCCTTTTTTAATAATTCCTAACATCCTATTTGCCTTACTAACTGCCGCTGCACACTGCGTGGATGTCTTCAGAGAACTATCCACTATAACTCCAAGATCCCTTTCCTGATCTGTCGTAGCTAAATTTGACCCCATCATGTAGTACGTGTAATTTGGGTTATTTTTTCCAACATGCATTACCTTACACTTACCCACATTAAATTTCATTTGCCATTTTGCTGCCCAATCACTCAGTTTGCTGAGATCTTTTTGTAGTTCTTCACAATCCCTTTTGCTTTTGACTGTCCTGAACAACTTGGTGTCATCTGCAAACTTTGCCACCTCACTGCTTACCTCATTTTCTAGATCATTGATGAACAAGTTGAACAGGATCGGTCCCAGGACTGAGCCCTGGGGAACACCACTAGTTACCCCCCTCCATTGTGAAAATTTACCATTTATTCCAACCCTTTGTTTTCTGTCTTTTAACCAATTCCCGATCCATGAAAGGACCTTTCCTCCTATCCCATGACCACCTAATTTACATAAAAGCCTTTGGTGTGGGACCGTGTCAAAGGCTTTCTGGAAATCTAGGTATATTATGTCCACTGGGTGCCCCTTGTCCGCATGTTTATTAACCCCTTCAAAGAATTCTAATAGATTAGACAGACACGACTTCCCTCTGCAGAAACCATGCTGACTTTTGCCCAACAATTCGTGCTCTTCTATGTGCCTTGCAATTTTACTCTTTACTAGTGTTTCTACTAATTTACCTGGTACTGATGTTAAACTTATCGGTCTATAATTGCCAGGATCTCCTCTAGAGCCTTTTTTAAATATTGGTGTTATATTGGCCGTCTTCCAGTCATTTGGTACCAAAGTGGATTTAAAGGATAGGTTACAAACCACTGTTAATAACTCCGCAATTTCACATTTGAGTTCTTTCAGAACCCTTGGGTGAATGCCATCTGGTCCTGGAGACTTGTTACTATTCAGCTTATCAATTAATTCCAAAACCTCCTCTAATGTCACTTCAATCTGAGTGAGTTCCTCAGATTTGTCGCCTAAAAAGGCTGGCTCAGATTTAGGAACCTCTGTAACATCTTCAGCCGTGAAGACTGAAGCAAAGAAATCATTTAATCGCTCCGCAATGGCACTGTCTTCCTTGATCGCTCCTTTTATATCTTTATCATCCAAGGGCCCCACTGCTTTTTTAGCAGGCTTCCTGCTTCTAATGTATTTAAAAAACATTTTACTATTGTTTTTTGAATTTTTGGCTAGCTGTTCCTCAAACTCTTTTTTGGCTTTTCTTACTACATTATGACAGTTAATTTGGGAGTGTTTATGTTCCTTTCTATTTTCCTCACTAGGATTTGACTTCCACTTTTTAAAAGCTGCCCTTTTCTCTCTCACTGCCTTTTTAACATGGCTGTTTAGCCATGGTGGTTCTTTGTTAGGTCTCTTACTGTGTTTTTTTATTTGGGGTATACATTTAAGTTGGGCCTCTAGTATGGTGTCTTTAAACAGTTTCCATGCAGCTTCCAGGGATTTTAGTTTAATTACTCTACCTTTTAGTTTCTGTTTAACTAGCTTCCTCATTTTAGTGTAATTCCCCTTTTTGAAATTAAATGCCAGAGTGTTTGACCGCTGCGGTGTTCTTCCCAACACAGGAATATTAAAAGTTATTATATTGTGGTCACTATTTCCAAGCGGTCCAGTAACAGTTACCTCTTGGACCAGATCCCGCGTTCCAGTCCAGACTAGATCGAGAATCGACTCTCCCCTTGTGGGTTCCTGTACTAGCTGCTCCAAGAAGCAGTCATTTAAGGCATCAAGAAATTTAATCTCTGAATCCCGTCCTGAGGTGACATGCACCCAATCAATATGGGGATAATTGAAATCTCCTATTATTACTGTGTTTTTTATTTTGATAGCCTCTCTAATCTCCCTTAACATTTCAGCATCACTATCACTGTCCTGGTTAGGTGGTCGGTAATATATTCCTAATGCCATATTCATATTAGAGGAATGAATTGTTATCCATAATGATTCTATGGAACATTTTGATTCCTTTAGGATTTTCACTTCATTTGATTCTATATTATCCTTCACATATAGTACCACTCCGCCACCCGCACGACCTGTTCTGTCTTTCCGATATAATTTATATCCCGGTATGATAGTGTCCCACTGATTGTCCTCATTCCACCATGTTTCTGAGATACCTACTACTACTACTACTACTACAGCATGGTCAGCACTGAACATCAGGCACATATTTTTGTTGGGTTGGAGGCTATCACGTGATGTGGTTGAGCATGGGAAAGACCCAAATTGTGTGGTGCCTGTTGGGGAGAGGGAAGGGGGTTTGCACACAGATGTAAACTGCTGAGAAGTTTGTTGGCATGTTATGCAAGCATGACCACCAACACAATCTTGTAGACATGTGGTATGGCGAGGCAGGGGTTGGCACCAGTCAGCGCAGAAAAAAATAGCAAGTGTACAGACAGATCCGTGAACTCCTATTGGCAAATGGCTGAATGTAGGGGACAGCATGAACAACACACAGAACCTAGTTACTACACTGTCTCCTTGTGACGCGCAGAAATCTGAGATTCTGCCCCCCAAATGGTTGCCCTAATCTTATAGGATAGAACTGGCAGCGTGGACAAGAGTGTATGTGTGTGCATTGTGTTATACCTGTGTCCAGGGCAGCATATGTAGAAACTCAGCATGAATACAGGGAATATGTATGAACATATATATGGCTGAGTAACTAAGTGTTTGTGTTAGTGTAGGCATAGCCTTACTCTGACCCACTGGCCTTAGGAAGTTAAAATGTTCTTTGATGAGAGGCAGATGGTTTCTCTGATTGGTAATGATCTATTAGTAGAGACTTTTAGCTTATCAGAAATTACTCTTTACAGATATTTTATATCATAATGACATAGTAACAGGTGTGCTCAGCATATTAGTTAGGTAAATCGAGTATCATGAAAAGAACTCCATAGGTCATTTATTTTCTCTTTTTCAGTAAACTCGTGTGGTATATAAGCAGAAGAGTTCCTGAGTGTTAGCTGGGAATGAATTGAACTGGAAATAATTTCTCCATGATGACTTGGTAAGTATTACCTTCTTTTTTTAGACTAGGCTGTATTGATCTTTGACCAACAATTTTTGATTAATAAATTTCAAATGATATTAGTTAGTTAAAATCTTGTATTGCTATTATTACAATGGCAACACTCAACAGCTTGATTCACTCATATTTTCAAAGCACTATGGGATCCTCAGCGAGAAGTCATTGATGTTTATTGAGGATTTAAATTGTAACTGCTTCAGGACAGGGAAAGTCTATTTTTTTCTTTTTTCTTTTTTTCTGCTTGTATAGCGCTTTGCATGTGGAGCCTAGTCCTTCTGGGGCGGCGGGGGTTCTAGTTTTTATCATAATAAAAATAATTATAAATACATTTTGTGTCCCACGGCTTTCACCACACAACCTGAAGAAACACTTTTGTGGCTGGTTTCCCTCAGTTCTGAGCAAGAATTTGCTGTTTACCTTCTAAATGTCTAAAATAGCCTTCTATAGACATCACAGCTGTAGGCCATCTAACATTGCCCAGTGCTTGAAAGGAACGCTGCTGGTGGTAGGTCCACTGCCACTGCTAGATTGTTTGTCATAAAAGATACCACCTACAGAGGAAAAGCATACCATCAGTGTTGGCTATCAAAATGAAAAAACACTAACACCGAACAACGGAGCCTTCACATCCTCCCTGGGCTGCTCTAAGGCACCTGACAAGAGAAAAACATCAGACTTTTATCCAAACTGACATATAAACACCTTTAAATAATTTGCCAGAAATACCTAGTATTGTTTCATGTGACTATTCTAATTTTTCTAAAAGCATCAATCCCTTGATTTTTTAAAGGAGCAGTAAGGTTGAAATATGTCCTGATCGAGACAAAATCTGTTATTACGATGTAAAATATGTTTGTTTCAAATTTTCACGTTTTAAGATATTCCAAAATGTGACAAATGCTTTGAGATTCTACTGCATGTGCAAACCAGTCAGTGATGTTCTCAGATTTCAGATTTCTGTGGACTCCCCATGGAAACATTTTGATTTCCGTCCTCCATACCTGGAGCCTTGCACAACTGCAGATATCTGCTTTAATCCATGAATATCCACATCCATGGTTATGGATACAGATATCCGTGGCTCATTTTCCTATCAGCAGAAGTGGATGAAAATAGTAATGTTGTATTAGTGCAGGTCTCTAAACATATCTTCTACTTCAGTGGTTGGCAACTAAAATAACAAGAAGAACCAGTTTTTTAATAATTCAGTAAAACCTCAATAATTCTAGAGCTGCAATGTATGTGAATACGATATAGTCCTTAATAATTAACATAAACCATACTGTTTTGTAACTCGTATTTTAAGAACAGTGCACACATGGTAATTCGGAATGTGATACATGTTCACAAACTTTGTACATATTCTATTTCCTCATACTTTATGTGTGTGTTTGCACCACGATATTCCTGACATTTACTTCCAAACTCACTTTAATTATGTCAATATTACATCAAGTTTAATTTCAGTTTTCTTTTTTAAAATGCATTTTGTCCTTCACAGCAAGCAAGCTGCAAGCTTCCTTTTCCTTTTCAAAATCAATATTTTTTTTGCAATATGATCAAAACAGAACTAGACTATCATATCCCACAATGCACTGCACATATTAAGGGGGGAGTTATCCAATGTTTTGAGATCACATTTTGTTTGCTACTTAGATAAGAGAAGTTTATTGTTGGGCTTTTAGACATCCACCGTTTATCAAAAATAATCAGGAGGGTGTTTTTCTTTGCAATTATAGTGTCAGGAGGCACTGCTCTTGATCACTTTCTTCTTTTCCATGTGCTTCAAAATGGATTCCTTGAGGATCCCCTCCATGATTTTTCCAGGAACTGTGGTAAGACTGACCAGTCTATAGTTCCCTGGAGGCTACGTCTACACGTGCACCCAACTTCGAAATAGCTTATTTCGATGTTGAGACATCGAAATAGGCTATTTCGATGAATAACGTCTACACGTCCTCCAGGGCTGGCAACGTCGATGTTCAACTTCGACGTTGCTCAGCCCAACATCGAAATAGGCACAGCGAGGGAACGTCTACACGGCAAAGTAGCACACATCGAAATAAGGGAGCCAGGCACAGCTGCAGACAGGGTCACGGGGCGGACTCAACAGCAAGTCGCTCCCTTAAAGGGCCCCTCCCAGACACACTTTCATTAAACAGTGCAAGATACACAGAGCCAACAACTAGTTGCAGACCCTGTATATGCAGCACGGACCCCCAGCTGCAGCAGCAGCAGCCAGAAGCCCTGGGCTAAGGGCTGCTGCCCACGGTGACCACAGAGCCCCGCAAGGGCTGGAGAGAGAGTATCTCTCAACCCCCCAGCTGATGGCCGCCATGGAGGACCCCGCTATTTCGATGTTGCGGGACGCGGATCGTCTACACGTCCCTACTTCGATGTTGAACGTCGAAGTAGGGCGCTATTCCCATCCGCTCATGGGGTTAGCGACTTCGACGTCTCGCCGCCTAACGTCGATTTCAACTTCGAAATAGCGCCCACCACGTGTAGACGTGACGGGCGCTATTTCGAAGTTGGTGCCGCTACTTCGAAGTAGCGTGCACGTGTAGACGCAGCCGGATTGTCCTTCTTTCCTTTTTTTAAAGATGAGCACTATGTTTGCCTTCTTCCAATCATTTGGGATCTCTCCTGATCTCTATGAGTTTTCAAAGATAATGGCCAAAGGCTCTGTAATGACATCAGCCAATTCCCTCAGTAAGCTTGAATGCATTAAATCCAGACACATGGATTTGTGTACCTCTAACTTTTCTAAGTAGTTCTTAACCTGTCCTTTCCCCACTGAGGGCTGCCTTCCTGCTTCTAATACTGCATTGCTTAGTGCCATTGTTTGGGAACTCATCTCATCCATGGAGACTGAGGCAAAAAAAAGCATTGAGTAGTTCAGCTTTACCTACATAATCTGTCACTAGGTTACCTCCCTCATCAGGGAGGTGTGGGCTGATGTCATTAATGGGCCCACACCTCCCTGATAACTCTCCAATTCTTAACATGTCTGTAGAAATCCTTCTTGTTATCCTTCACATTCCTTGCTAGCTGCAGTTGCACTTGTGCTTTTGCTTTCCTGATAACTCCCTGGCATTCTCCAGCCATATATCTCTTCCTTAGCCATCTGTCCAAGTTTCCACTTCTTATATGAATCCTTTTTGAGCTTGTGCTTGTCAAGGATTTCCCTGTTAAGCCAGGCTGGTTGCCTACCATGTTTGCTTTTCTTACTGCTCATTGGGATGGTTTGTTCCTGTGCCTTCAGTAAGATTTCTTTAAAATATTGCCAGTTCTCCTGAACTCCTTTCCCCTTCATATCCATTTCCCCAAGGGATCCTGCCCATCAGTTCTCTGAAGGAGTTGAAGGCTGATCTTCTGAAATAAAGAGTGTGGGAACTTGGGGGAATTTAAGACCTCACAAAATGTTATGGGCTATATCCATAGAGGATTCATAGAGTTTTGAACTGAATCACATTTATATCACTTTTCTAAAAAACAACAACAAATTAGTTACAGTACTGAAATACTCATTAAAGTAACATTCAAAAGCTACTGTTCTGTTATTTTTAGTTCAGCTCCCAACTCTCTGCAAATAAAAAGTTGTTTATTATCCTGAGAAGTAACCTAAGGGGATGATTGAATTCTCCTCTCTCCCTCCATCCTTGGAAAACTTTAAATTTGAAAGGAATTAAAACCAAAATATTTTGGGTGAAAACTGGAATATTTTGATCCTGACATTCTGCTGCAGTGTCTCCCTGGTGGTTGTAGCGTGCATTACTCATGCTCCCATTTTCCTTTATGAGGCTTCTATCAGAACTAGATCTTCCCTGATGCCCTGTAGTCATCTTCTTGGTAGACTTTTTGTGAGTGGATGAAAATCTATCTTTTTTTTTCAAAACCCCATATTTTGTTTAAAATCCAAATTTCAACACAGGTTTGACTTCTCTGGTCTGGCTGGCACCCTCTGGACCTGAGTGGTCCCAGTCCAGCAATTTTACTGGACCAGGAGAGGTTAATGCTTCTCTGATCGCTTCTAGCCCCTGCTCCTGCCCCACCCCCCTCAGTCCAGCCCTCAGCTTTCTGGTCACCAACTTCACATTTCTGTGCCCAACTACCTCAACCCCCCACTGCCAGCTCCACCTGCCATATTTGCATTCCCAGCCCTGGCTAAGGGCTGCCGATTTCCCAGACCCTGCTGTTGCTCCCTGGCCACCAGTTTCATGGGCTCGACTGCAAATGCTTGGCCCTGGCTGCCTGCTCCACTGCCCCCACAACAGCTTCTCAGCCACAGGCCACTTGGTTCCCAACCACAGCTTTCCTGCCCTGGGACACCAGCCTCCCAGCCTGGCCACTGCCTGGTTGCTGCAGCCTCCTCATGTTAGCTCAGATGTGGCTGCCTCATCCAAGATTTCCAACTGCCAGTCTATCAGCTGGTTCCCCCTTGTAACCTGCTAGACCACAGATATTGTCAAACCAGAAGCTGCGTCTACACGTGCACGCTACTTCGAAGTAGCGGCACCAACTTCGAAATAGCGCCCATCGCGTCTACACGCGTCGGGCACTATTTCGAAGTTAACTTCAACGTTAGGCGGCGAGACGTCGAAGTCGCTAACCTCATGAGGAGATAGGAATAGCACCCTACTTCGACGTTCAACATCGAAGTAGGGACCGTGTAGACGATCCGCGTCCCGCAACGTCGAAATTGCTGGGTCCTCCATGGCGGCCATCAGCTGTGGGGTTGAGAGATGCTCTCTCTCCAGCCCCTGCGGGGCTCTATGGTCACCGTGGGCAGCAGCCCTTAGCCCAGGGCTTCTGGCTGCTTCTGCGGCAGCTGGGGATCTATGCTGCAGGCACAGGGTCTGCAACCAGTTGTCAGCTCTGTGTATCTTGTGTTGTTTAGTGCAACTGTGTCTGGGAGGGGCCCTTTAAGGCGGCGGCTGGCTGTTGAGTCCGCCCTGTGACCCTGTCTGCAGCTGTGCCTAGCATCCCTATTTCGATGTGTGCTACTTTGACGTGTAGACGTTCCCTCGCTGCGCCTATTTCGATGTTGGGCTGAGCAACGTCGAAGTTGAACATCGACGTTGCCGGCCCTGGAGGACGTGTAGACTTTATTCATCGAAATAGACTATTTCGATGTCACAACATCGAAATAAGCTATTTCGATGTTGGCTGCACGTGTAGACGTAGCCAGAGAGTCCCAGATTTCAAAGATTCAACATTTATGACAAACAAAAATAATTTCAACCTGCACTAGTCAAATAATTCTTTATCCCTCATTGACTGAAGCCAATAAGTGAATTGTTGTCTCCCTTTGGGAAACGTGGTACAATGGCTTCAGTTGTGGTGAGATTTCAGAACAGATAAGATAAATTCACCCAGTGAAGGAAGACAGACAATCCTAGTTGTACATTTCATACTCAGGAGGCCCAAAGGAACATTCTGATAGACAAGAGGATGGTGTACTGCTCTTCTGGAACCAAGACACATTTTCATCAGCATGTCTCTATCCATAGACGCGTCTACACGTGCCGCCTACTTCGAAGTAGTGGCGCCAACTTCGAAATAGCGCCCATCATGGCTACATGTGTTGGGCGCTATTTCGAAGTTAACATTGACGTTAGGCAGCTAGACGTCGAAGTCGCTAACCCCATGAGGGGATGGGAATAGCGCCCTACTTCGATGTTCAACATCGAAGTAGGGAACGTGTAGTTGTTGCACGTCCCGCAACATCGAAATAGTAGGGTCCTCCATGGTGGCCATCAGCTAAGGGGTTGAGAGATGCTCTCTCCAGCCCCTGAGCTCAATGGTGGCCACATGGAGCAGCCCCTTAAAGCTCCCCGCCCCCTGCCTTCCTGTGCAGGAAGCTGAGAGAGCATGCAGGCAGCAGCATTGCCACACGGCTAGCCTGCACGCTCCTCCGCAGCCACAGACACCCACACCCGACGCAATGGCTGCCCGCCAGCCCCCCAAGCGCCCCCAGGGGACCCCCCCAAGGGGAGCCAGGGCTCCCAGCCCAGCAGCCAGGCAGGGAAGTGGCAGCGGGGCCCTTCCTGGATGGAGGCGGAGCTTCGGGACCTGCCGGGGTTCTGGAGCGAGGAGAAGGTGCTCCAGGTAACGGGGAGCAAGAGGAGGAATGTGGATGTATTTGCTAGGCTGGCCAAGGGCCTGGCCGCCCCGGGTCACCCTGCCCGCACTCCGGATCATGTCTGCAGTAAAGTGAAAGAGCTGCGGCAGGGTTACGCCCGGGCCTGGGATGCGGCTGGCCGATCTGGGGCCACCCCCATCACTTGCCCCTTTTACAGGGAGCTCAGGGACATCCTGGGACCCTGGCATAACTCCTCCCCTCCGGCCACGCTTGATACCTCGGCCGAGGAGCCCCAGCAGGCCCTGGAGGCGGAGTCCGCCCCGGAGGCAAGCCCCGCACCCCAGCCCCCCCCCCAGGAGCCCACCCCCGGGGCACCAGAGGAGGAGGAGGAGGAGGAGGGGAAGTCCTCTTCCAGCAACGCTGGCCTGAGGATCGTCCTGCCATCCAGGAGCTCCAGCCGGGCATCCGCCCCTCGGGTGACCCTGAGCGTGGGAGTGGACCATCAGGTATGTACCCCCCCAGTGCACACCCCCGGGGATGAGGGCAGGGGTAATAGATATGACCAGGGCCCTCCACATGCCCAGATGACCACGGCCCCAGGGACAGCAGTGGCATGTGTCTCAGAAGAGTGCATCAGCCCCTGCCCCACCCCAGCACGACAGTGCCATGCCCCATCCCCGGGGCTGGGGGGAGCGGAACCTCTAGGGTCCCCCGGGGGGAGGGGGTGGGACACCCAGCAGCAGCAGCAGCAGCAGCAGCATGTGATGGAGTGGGGGGAGTGCAAATGCGAGACTCAGGCTAAATATGAGAAACAAGCAGAATAGCTCCCAGTGGCTAAGGATGACCCTGGGGCTACAACTGGCAGGTTACACCTCTGCCCTGAACAAAGAGGAGGGAGGAGCCGAGCTGGGTTTGAATCGGGGGTGGCAGTTACAGGCTAGGGGAAGGGAGAATTAGAAGGCAGCCAGCCTGAGGAGGGGGAAAGCTACACCCCAGAGGGGCACCCCTCGGGGTCTTCTCCCCAGGACGGGTTGGAAGGACTGTCTCTTACTGCTGTACTGTCACTCCTGCCAGCAGACAGGGTGCAGTGCAGGGGGAACCCTGAACCCCATCACAGCAGCATCTCCCAGGCACGGGGATGGGGAACCTGCATCAGAGGGGTGGGGGGACAAGGGCCACGGCTCAGGGCCCACGCTAATGCCTGTCTCCACTCTTCTTCCCCACCTCCTGTGTTCCGCAGCTGCACCATCGGAAGAACCGGAGGGCACCAGCGAGGTGTCAGTAGTCCCGAACAGCCCACCGGGGCCATCACTCCAGGCCAGCCCCTCGGCAGAGGACCGACCAGCCCCACGGCGGGGAAGATGGCGGACCCAGCACCACCACCCAATGGCAACGGACCCCCCAGCTGCTGGCCCTCCACCGTCGGCAGCTGGAGGTCACCGAGCAGTGGCTGCGGGTGGAGGAGCGCTGCCTCCAGCTGCAGGAGCGGGTGCTGGCCTGGCGCCAGGAGGCATGGGGGGCCTTCATGCAGACATTTGATCGTATCGCCGACTACCTGGCCCCCCCATGCCACACCAGCCGCCACTGCGCCCGCCCTGCCTGCTCCACCCACTGCTCCAGCCGCTGCGCCGTCCGCCGTCGCACCGCCACCCACCACTGAGCGCCCTTCTGCTGAGGGGGACCTGGGTCAGCTGACACCCACCGGCCGTATCTACTGGTCCGCCTGGCCCCCAGCCAGCCCTGGCCAGGGCTGAGGCCGAGGCGGGGATCCCGGCCACCCACCCCCAGCGCTGGACATTAGGGGGTGTGGGGCCCAGGACGTGCCCCCCCCTTTGTATATATTCCCCCAGTGTTATGTTCTTTTGTAAATAGTTTGTATATTTGACCCCTGTTACTATGCTGATCCTTGCCCCACCATGTACATAGTTCTCCCCTTCCTTGTCTTCCCCTTTCATCTTATCCTTATTTATAATACACATATATATATAAGTTAGATTTTGCCTGTAAATAGTTAGTCTTGTTGATAATAATAATAAGAGTTCTACAGATATTTGATTTGATGAACAACTGTCTGCTTTTATTTAGAAGAAAAGTGAGGGGTGTGCTCTTGGGTGCTCTGTGGTGTGGGCGTAGGGGCAGGGAGTGTTGTGGAGGATAGAGGGGGCAGTGGGGGGGTCTGCCAGCATTCACCCCGTGGCCTTATCGAACTGGGCCCGCAGGGCCTCCCGGACCCGGGTCCTTTCGGGGTCCACCTGGTGACTGGGGGCAGCGGGTGGCTGCACATCTGCCCTGCCGGCCTCCACAGCCCAGCCCTGAAAGAAGGCCTCCCCCTTGCTCTCCACCAGGTTGTGGAGGGCACTGCACGCACCCACAATCTGGGGGATGTTGGTGGGGCCCACATCAAGGCTGGTGAGGAGACACCTCCAGCACCCTTTGAGGCGGCCAAATGTGCACTCCACCACCTGGTGCATGTGGTTCAGGCGCTGGTTGAAGCGCTCCTGGCTGGCTGACAGATGGCCCGTCTACGGGTGCGTGAGCCAGGGACGGAGGGGGTATGCCGCATCTGCGATGACGCAGAGGGGCATGGTGGTGTCCCCCACAGGGATCTCCCGCTGGGGGATGTAGGTCCCCGCCTCCAGCCGGCGGCACAGGCCCAAGTTCCAGAATACCCAGGCGTCGTGGGTGCTGCCAGGCCGGCCCACATATATGTCCAGGAAACGGCCCCGGCTGTCCACCAAGGCCTGGAGGACCACTGAGTGGTAGCCCTTCCTGTTTAAGTAGCATCCTCCACTGTGTTCCAGGGTGCAGATGGGGATGTGAGTCCCATTCAGAGCCCCGAAGCAATTGGGGAAGCCCAGGGTGGCAAAGCCCGTGATGCGGCATCCGGGTCCCCAAGCCTCACGAGCCTGTGGAGGAGCAGGGCGTTGATGGCGTGGATGACCTGCAGGGGAAGCACATGGGAGAGCACCAATGAGGGGTGTGCAGGGTGTGCGTGGCCCTCCCCTGCCAGGGCCCCCCTCCCCTAGCCTCACCTCCCCTGCCAGGGCTCCCCTCCCCCGCCCCGCCAGGGCTGCCTCCCCCCACCTCCGTGGGTCCTCTTACCTCCATGAGGACAGCCCCGACGGTGGCCTTGCCGACGCCAAACTGCTGGCCCACGGATTGGTAGCTATCTGGAGTGGCCAGCTTCCAGACAGAGATGCCGACCCGTTTCTCAACGCTGAGGGCACTCCGCATGGTGGTGTCCTGATGCCTCAGTGCGGGGGTGAGCCACTGGCAGAGCTCCAGAAATGTCTGCTGGCTCATGCGAAAGTTCTGGAGCCAGTGGTCGTCGTCCCACTATCCGAGCACCAGCCACTCCCACCAGTCGGTGCTCGTGGGGTAGCTCCACAGCCGGTGGCGTGTGCAGGGGGGCGGGGCGGGGTGCTGCAGGGTTGGGGGTTGCGTCCTTCTCCCCCGCAGGCAGCTCCTCCTATGTGGCAAGGAGGTGCTTAGCTGCCTCCTGCATGGCATGGAGCAGGGCAAGCACTGCTTCTGCAGGGGCTTCTGGGTGGACCTCTGGCTGCTGCTCCTGGAGGTCCATGACTGCGTCGCTCGAGGTGTGAGTGCCTGTGGCTCTGCAGACAGCGTGCTGTGCAGGCTGCGTGTGTCTGGGAGGGGCCCTTTAAGGGAGTGGCTAGCTGTTGCCCCGGAAGCGCTAGTCCGCCCTGTAACCCTGTCTGCAGCTGTTCCTGGCACCCTTATTTCGATGTGTGCTACTTTGGCAAGTAGACGTTCCCTCACAGTGCCTATTTCGATGTGGTGCTGCCCAACGTCAACGTTGAACGTCGACGTTGCCCGCCCTGGAGGATGTGTAGACGTTATTCATTGAAATAGGCTATTTCGATGTAGCTACATTGAAATAGGCTATTTTGATGTAGCGTTCATGTGTAGACGTAGCCCATAAATTATCACAAGAAAGGTAAAACTAACTTATGCTTTTAAAATTGGGAAATACATCTCAAACTTAAAACAGGAAGGAAATTTGGAATATAATATGTATGATAGGTTATATGGGATATTTGTCCATCTCTTATGGAAATAGGAACTGTATAGTTTGGGTGGCTTCCACCTTAGTAGAAAGGAACAAGTGTCCATGGTCAGGCTGGCTTCATTAACCAGGAACTGGTTTAGCAAATATCAAAAGGGATAGGTAAAAGGAGGGAAGGTATGAGTACTCAACACAAAACTGAGGTGTTAAGAACAAAATAAATCAAGGAACTAAAGGACAAAGGGAAAAGAAATTCTTGAATTGCTGATACACTAATGGTAAGGATTTGGGTAACAAACAAAAAGAAGTAGAACTGCTAACTTATGAGCATAAAGTTAATTCAGTTGATATTAGCAAAACCCGGTGGGATAATGTGCATGATTCGAATGTTAAAATAAATGTTTATAACCTATAAAGGAAGGCTCAAGTAGTCTAAAGGAGAGGGGAAAAGACACTCAGGCTATGTCTACACGTGAAGCCTACATCGAAGTAGCCTATTTCGATGAATAACGTCTACACGTCCTCCAGGGCTGGCAACGTCGATGTTCAACATCGACGTTGCGCAGCACCACATCGAAATAGGCGCAGCGAGGGAACGTCTACACGCCACAGTAGCACACATCGAAATAAGGGTGCCAGGCACAGCTGCAGACAGGGTCACATGGCAGACTCAACAGCCAGCTGCTCCCTTAAAGGGCCCCTCCCAGACACACTTGCACTAAACAACACAAGATCCACAGAGCCGACAACGAGTTGCAGACCCTGTGCATGCAGCATGAATCCCCCGCTGCAGCAGCAGCAGCCAGAAGCCCTGGGCTAAGGGCTGCTGCACACGGTGACCATAGAGCCCCGCACGGGCTGGAGAGACAGCGTCTCTCAACCCCCCAGCTGATGGCTGCCATGGAGGACCCCACAATTTTGACGTTGCGGGACGCGGATCGTCTACACGGTCCCTACTTCGACGTTGAACGTCGAAGTAGGGCGCTATTCCGATCCCCTCATGAGGTTAGCGACTTCGACGTCTCGCCGCCTAACGTCGAAGTTAACTTCGAAATAGCGCCCGACGCATGTAGCCACGAAGCTACTTCGAAGTAGCATGCACGTGTAGACACAGCTTCAGTGTCAAAAATGCTTGCTTCTGAGTCACTGTTTGCTCAGGCAAAAAAGAACAAAGATCTTGCGTGCTTATGGAATAACGTCCTAACAGTTTACACAGAAGATAAGATATCAGTAGGTGTTTGCTACAGACCACCAATTGCAAAAGAGGAGACTGACTTTATATGCACCTTATAAAATGTATCAAAACCACATTGTCATGGGGACTTCAACATGAGTGACACGTACTGAAGTGGTTGTCTCATGCTTCCATTAACATAACATCTGTGAAATTTCTAACCACCAGCGATGATAATTTCCTAATTTTAAAGGCATTGCCACCAAAATGGGTAAAATCTACATTAGACTTTGGCTGTGTCTACACTACAGAAATAACTTTGAAGTTGCTTACTTCAAAGTACAACTTCAAAGTAAACAACTTTGAAGTAGAGCATCTACACTCACCCAACTTCAAAGCTAAATTTCAATGTAGAGCACTACTCCATTCCCAGGAATGGAGTAAGGACTTTGAAGTTTTGGAAAAAGTGTGTAGACTCTCTGCTGGCTACTTTGATGTAGTGTCTAAGTCCCAAGAAAGCTTATGCTCATACATTTCTGTTAGTCTATAAGGTGCCACAGGACCCCTCATTGCTCTTGCAGATCCAGACTAACAAGGCTACCCCTCTGATACTATCTAAGTGAAGTTATCTTCAAAGTTAGTTCCTAGGGTAGACACAACCTTTGTCCTGGCAGATAAAAAGAAACTGATCATGGAAATCAATATGAATGCTAGCTTAAATGCAAGAGACCCTGACTTGAGCACACTTCTAATGTGCAAACAGAATAAATTCCAGCCCAGAAATATGTTTAATTGGTGCTTTAATATAGCCTAGCTGACAACAATAAAAAGGATTTTTTTTTATTTTTTTTTAATATTGGGAACACAATGAATGTTTACATTGCATCAGTCCATTATTAGATGGATATGGTAGAATTATTAACAACAAGGAAGAAAAGTCAGAAGTGTTCAATAAATATTTCTGTTCTATTTCTGTATAAAAGAAACAACATTATCTTATGAGGTGATTATAAAACTTTTTCAAATTTCCTACTAACCATGGAGCACATTAAACTGAAACTACCAACATTAAAGATTTTTTAAATCAGCATATCCAGATGAAGTGCATCCAAATGCTTTAAAAGAGCTGACTGTGGAGCTTGCTGGACTCTTAATGTTATTTTTCAATATATTCTGGAAAATTGAAGAAGTTCCAGAATTGTGAAAGAAAGGTAATGTGCTTTTTTTTTAAAGGTGAATAGGTTGACGTGCATAATTATGTGCTTGTCAACCTGATATTCATCCAGGGTAAGATAATGGAACACCTGATAAAGGACTCAATTAATAAAAAATTAAAAGAGAGTAATGCCATTAATATGTCAACACGAGTTTATGGAAATTAGATCCTGTCAAGCTAATGCGATTTTTGTTAGATAAGTTGCTAAAGGTAATAGTGTTGACATAATATAATTAGAATTCTTTTCTTGATATCACAACATTTTGATTAATATTATATCATTTTATATTTTTAATATGGCACACATTAAACAGAATAAAAACTGGCTAACAGAGAGATTGCAAAATGTAATAATAAATGAGGAATCATCACCAAACATATTTCCTGTGGGGTCCTGCATGGACTGGTATTTGGCCCTGTGGTATTTAATAGAGGCAAGGTACCTGCAGAGCTGCCTGGCCATGCCTCTTCTCCATGTCTCCGGCATCTCCATCAGCAGCAGCAAGGAAGAGAAGCCACTTGTGGAGACTTGAGCTGCCTGAGATGCATGTGCATCATGCCAGAGATCTCCAAAATTTTATGATGGAAACTTGGGAAAGTCCTGGGAGAAGCAGAACAGAGCAACACCGGGGGGAGGGACATGTGACTCTCTCCAGCATGCCAGAGACCTCATGTTAATTGATGACAGCCTGACAAATGGCTTCTTTCCTTCTATGCTGTTAGCAGTGCTCATGCATCTACCCATTCAAATAGCCCCTGCAAGGAGTTTGCAGCTCTGTCTGCACACTTGCTATTTTTTTCTGCACTGCATGGTGCCAGCCCTGACCCACCTTGTGATGTGTCATTAAGGCTGTGCTGGGGGTTGTGTTTGCATAACATGCTGAGAAAATTCTTAGCAGTTTACATTTGTGTGCAAACCTCCTTCCCTCCCCCACAGGCACCAGACAGTCTGGGTCTTTCCCATGCTCAGGCACATCATGTGGTAGCCCCCAACCCAATAAAGGGATGTGCCTGACATTCAGTGCTGACCATGCTTCCAGTCGCTTGTTTAGGGCTCCAGGGGTAGGACAGATTTTCTGGACTTTGCTGCTGCTATGGGGAAGTCTCCCCTGGTGGTTAAAATACTGGGGGCTTTGCTGGTGTTGGGGAAGGAACACCTTAACTGGTCCTCCACTGAACCACCCCCCACTCCCCTGGACCATGGCCCACACCAGGACTTGCTGCCGCTGGGGAAAAGTCTTCCCTGATGGCTGACAGGATCGCCGCTGCTGCCGAGGAAAAAGTCTTCCCCAGTGGCTAAGGGGCTTGCTGCCACTGGGGAAGGACCACTTCAACTGCCCCCACACACACACTGTACCCCCCCTCCCCACCCATAGTGGGGCTTGCTGATGCCGGGGGCGGGGAAACTAAAAATTCTTTTTTCCCTACACTTCTCTCTAGCCTTTCTTCTAACTTTAAAAAAACAGTCTCCTCTCTCCACCAACAGTCGTTGCATGGAAGCCTTATAGTGCACTGGAAAGCCAAATACTCTTTCCAACATCAATGCAGTGTATGAGGAAATCAAGTATTCTTTGTTCCTACATTTAAGAAACATTCTGGGGCCCTGCATTATTTCACATTTCTGCAATGATGGTAGATGGGATACTGAGTGGATGGCCAGTTGAGAACACAGCCACTGTTGTCAATGTAATGTGTGGGAAAACCAATAATTCTTTCTTCTAATTTTGAGGGTCTCTGCATTATTTCCAGCCAGGGATCGACATATTTTTCAGGGATCAGGAGGATAATGATGAATGGGGAAAGATGACGTCAAGACCAGTGAGCATACCCAGAATGCTATGGGGATGAGAGAACTGTAGAATAGTTTCCCACAATGCACTACCGCAACAGTCAATGTTAGCCAATATGTGTGTGGCAGTAATGACTCGACTTTGTGGGGAGCACGGTGAAAGTGAGGATGTTCACAACTGAACTTATAATTTCCGGTATTAGAAAATAGATATAAACAAAGTCAATTTTACCTTGTAGTGTAGATGCAGTTATGGCCTCAGAAGGTCCTAGAAATACCATGAAGACTGTACCTGTTGGAGACCTTTTACAAAAATGGGTCTTCCTCTTTCAGAGCTAAAGTCAGAAGCAGTAGCAATTTTATTGTTTTAGGGATCACTGATGCTGACACCACTAACATCGTCCTCTCTCTCCAACCTGGATTATCATATTTATTTGTTAATGTTAAAGTTGAGACACATTATGCTGGACAGATGCTGACTATGTCTATATTACAGTGATCTGTCAACACAGATTACTGTCAGAAGATATGTACCAGCAAAACTTCTGTCAACAAATTGCGGCCACACATGAAAGCGGATCGCTCTGTTGATCTACTTGGTCAACAGAGAGCCCAGCTATTCTCTCAACAGAACCATCAACTGGAAGCACAGCAGACAGGGATGTCCGATGCCCTGGAAGTCCTGTCTGTCAACAGAGAGCCCCCTGGTACATCCACACAGGTTTTTTTTTTTTTGACAGGCTCTGTCAAGGAAGGCATTCTGCCTCATGGGGGAAGAGGCAAAAAGTTGTCAACAAAAGTGCCAAGTAGGAAAAAGAAAGCCTGGCAATTCAAATTCATTTTTGTTCTGGCCAGCATAGTGATTGCATCTAGCCATGAAAGAGAATGCCAGAATGGGACCATCAGGAGAGTCAGGGTCTCATTCCAGCTAGTGGGCTAGCCCCCCGCCCACCACACCACGTCAGCTTGGCTGTGAGGACCAGACAGTGGCAGAGCACACAGCAGCGTGTCCTACCTTTTGTGGGCTGAAGGCATCTTCCATCCACAGGATTTAGCAGGAGAGGATCAGAAACTTCTTTTCTGCACTTCACATTTGTATGGGACAGCCTCCTCCCTGCTCCCCAGATAGGCTCCATGCGGCCAGCAGGCTAGCCCCCAAGGCACCAAGTGCTAGCCCCCTCCCTGAACAGGATTTAGCAGATGAGAACAAGAAACTTCTTTTCTCAGTTTCACATTTGTAAGGAGCAGACACTCCCACCCTGCCTATGGGTGCCATGTGGCTGACAGGCTAGCCCCTGCCATACCACACCACATACCAGCTGTGAAGTGCAGACCATGCTTCCAGACAGCAGCATGTCCTGCCCTGTATGGGGTGAAGGCTTCTTCCCTGTGAGAAACTAGTTTTTTTCCACTTCACTTTTTCCAGGTGGGGCTGGCTCCCAATAGCAAATTTTTTCATGGGTTGGCCACTGAAAGGCAACATGCACAGGACGGCTGGACCATAGAGGCAAATATTTTGCAGACTGCCCCCTCAGAGGGCAGCACATATTTCTGGGGCTGGCCCCTCTGCCTAGGTGCACAACTGATTGAACCATGACAACGGGTTACAGTTTTTCAAGGGCTGGCCCCTCAAAGGCAAAACCTGCTGCAGAGGACTGGCCCCTATGAAATGATATTTTCAGGGGCTGGCTCCTCAAAGGCAACATGTGCCAGCATTTCCCCCATTCTAAAAGAAGTGGCTCAGGGGAGCTACAGTCTCATCGGTGACCTGTTTGGTGTGTTTTCACTGGGAGAAAAGTAACTGAGTGACCTGTTGATATGGCACAGTCGGCTGTGTGCTCATTGGCTAAGAGTGTTTCAGCTTCTGAAGCCCAGCATCTCTTTGGTTTTCTTTCTCCTGGGATTCCCTACTTTTCCTACTTTGCTTGAAAATAATATGAAGTCTTTTCCTGTCGCATGCAGCCAGTTTGTTTCACTTGGGTATAATGGGCTACAACTTCTGAAGCCCACCTGTTTGGTGTGTTTTCATCATGGGAAAAGCAGTTGAGTGACCTGTTGACATGGTACAGTCCGGTTGTGTTTTTAAAGTCACTGTTCTTTAAAAACGGGCAGAATGAAGAACAGTGCTAGCAATGGACACTTAGAAATGACTGTGGGGCAGGGGGAGTGTAATGTGGACAAATCAAACAATTTCTCTGATTGGAGAAAAAGACTTCAGAAAAATGGATGTTTGTTTTTAACTGGAGGGGAATGAGGGCAACGCGGGCAATGCATTCTGGGATGATGACCTCACACTCACAATCACTTGCATTTATTTTCTTTTCCTGTAAGCACCAGCAGGTAAATCCAGAATACCATGGACCTGACAGAACTGTGGGATAGGTTTCCACAATGTACTGCAGCAACAGTCGAATTTTGACTTTATGGATTGTTGACTTTATGGATTGGTGGGGAAACTCAACTTTGACTTTGTAAAACCCAGTGTTAGAAAGTTGCCTTTAATAAATTTGACTTTATTTTGTAGTGTAGACGTAGCCTCAGTTTGCATGTCAGGGTTTGGGGCACGGGGAGATTTAGGGATAAATATCTTTTGGGAAGTTTTGAGAGAGGATCTGGAGCAGCTCGATTAGGCCAGGACCATGTGAGAACAGCAAGTGTTGTCTCATCACCTGGAGAGCAGGATGGACTAATAGAGGTGAGAATGTGTAGCTCTTTCCCTTATGTCATACAGCAGCAGGGAATATGAATCCCTTCTTCTTGTGCTTAGAGAGGAAATGCAGCTAGGCTTCTTCTACTTAGTTATTAGTGCTGAATTGGCAGGTAGAAGTAGCCTCAGTAATCTCAGCTGATCCCAGTTATCTGTAACCCAGACAAGTGACCCTCATTTTCTAATCTATTATTTCCAATACCTCATGAGTTATATTAAGGTGAGACTACAGTTAATTGCTACACGGCTAGTGGAACTTCCAGAGAGGGGAAAATATGTTTAAAAATGAATGCTAAAGAAACTTTCAGAGAAGCTTATGCAAAACTCACATATTTGGAGAGCAGAGAAACAAAGGTTATATTTAATAATAAAGTTTAATAGTTCTAGTAAGCTGGCTGTATCTCTTGTTTAGCACACCATCAGCAGCAAGGCCCACTAACAGCTAATAGCTCTCTTGGAAAAAAAATCAATGAACAGCCAGCTTTGGGGTAATATCCTCATCACGTATGCAGGAATCTTGAAGCTCATACAAACTCTCCACGTTGACTCATCAATAATTTTCAGACCTCAGTCTCAATAAAAGATATGGGTCTGACAGATGAAGCAACAATTTTAACTCTCATATTGGTCAAGATGTTGCTTGGTGTCAGTATACAAAAACAAATATGAGGGTCCCCCTGCAGAAAAAGCAGGAAGTATTCTAGCATGTAGCCTGTAAATATTTTATATCTAGAGTGCTGTTTTTCATTAAGAATATACTTTTATTTCTGCCATTGAGAAAATGGCTCAGATCATCAGTTAAAAAATTCCTTTTAAATGCAGATTTTCAGTTGCTGCCAGGACTGAATAAAAAATGCTTTGCAGAGCAAACACAATAAAATCAATAGTAATACCTCCCTGGAAGTAAATTTTTCTGGTCATGTCTTCTACATTTCTGTAGCTTTTATGACTTTGCTTTTCCTAAAAAGAAGCAGCCTTGTACCTGGCTATCAGACATAGAATTACACCAGATAATGCAGCCTAGCACAATGTGAACCACATAAATAATAGATCATCATAATAATTAAGAGACAAAGGTTCCTTAAAGATTTTTCCCCTTTTTTGAAAGTAGCAAAAAGATTTATATGGTTCTAATTATTTGAATGATTTGTTGTTTGCTGGTACATACACAGAAACACAGCCACAAACACATGATTTACATGGATACACACTTATCCCTTTTGTTTCAATAGAGCTGAACCAGCGTAATGAGTCGAGAACTTGACCAAGACGTTTTATTAATGATCAGAATGAAGGCAATGGTAAGTGTCTTTTGGACATTCCTAAGGGGCTGGGAAAGCAATAAGCAAGAGGATGTTAATAAGGAAAGTATGGTACAAAAGAAACACTGATATAATTCTGTGGCTGTTTATCAAGAACCCAACAAAGCCATAATCAGTGATCTGAGGTGGGGGAGACAAAGGGGGCAGTTGCACCCAGGCCAAGTATTTCAAAACTGCCCAGAGTTCCAGCTGCAGCCACTGCTAGTTTTACAGTGGTGACAGCCAGAGCTCCATGCCCTTTGGAAATGCAATGCCAACGCTCCTCCAGCTGTTGGGGGGTGTGGGGAGTGCCTAGGTCCGGGCAGTGCTAAGGGTTAACTGCCCTTGGACCTGTCCCTTGCAGAGTGCTGAGCCAGGACCCCCCTCACCTTGCCCTGGGGCCTGTGGCAGCTGTTGGTGTCACTGACCCTAATTATGGTAATAGGCCAGAAAGTGCCCCTAAGATATATGTGCAGAGTCACCTCTTCACAAGCAGATGATGCCTTAGCTGCCGATGTAGAATAATACCTCCACATTTATTTTGCTCTTACAGAAGCCAGGCAGAGGAAAGAAGTTGGATGAGTGGTGGACCTGTGGTAGAGGGTAGTCTAGAAACAGAGAGGAAATACAGCAGCTGGAAACACGTAGGCACCAGGTGGGAGGAGGGAAAAAAAAAACGTACACCGGTGCAGGAGAGACTGGTGTGAAAATCAAAATATTTTTCTGTAATGAAAACCAAAAAGTATAGTATGGAATTCATTTCATAAGTACATGTGGCAAGGACGCCACTTTTCCTGGCAAGTGTTTGGGCCAGCAGCCTTCCCCTTTTGCCAGAGGTATGGGCTTGCAGAAGGTTTCTGAGATTAAAATCCCAGATACTCCTTCTGAGATTCCCTCCATTGCTGTCTCTACTCTACAGCCTTTGGTACTCCTTGTCACTAGCTCTCAGTTTTGGTTTCTTGGTCCGTGTCTCCTTCTCTCCTACCTCCCCTCCCCCACTTCTATAGGGGGTGGCTGTTGAAAGCCTCCAGCAGGCTTGAAGTGGAGTCAGCTGGCCCCAGTCTGCCTGAGCTAGCTCCCTACCAGTTGCTCCGATATTTCATGCAGCCCTCCACCTCTAATTAGCAGGTCTTTTACCCTCTGCGAGTTGCCTTTTCCATACTCTGTAGCAGCCCTTTTGCATGATCTTGCCTTGTGTTTATTCCCCAACATAAAAAGTTGTCAGGAACATGGAAAACAAGCCAGAGCCATCATCATAGGAGGAGGGGTCCCTGGTGACTGCAATCCCTTCCAGCTCCTCACTCCAGGACCCCTCCACTCAGACCTCCCCCAAATTCATTGAGGGACCCTCAGGTAGGTAATTGTTGAATCAGACACCCCAGACTATGGGGGAGCACCCTACCCCTGTAACAGCTGGCAGTAGGTCAGCCACCTGGGCACTGATGTCTGTCCAGATGCATCCTGGATGGTCGCATCCCCTGGGCCATGGAGTGGGCTGCACGTGGCACTCAGCACCCGCTCCTGTGGGCAGCACCACAACCCATGCACACAGGGGGAGCAAATGCTCCCAGCACAGTCCCCACTCATGAGGGTACCCCGAATGCCCAGGATCCCTCAAGACCACTGGGCCATTGGATGGGGGGGCTGAACATAGGGGGTCGGGGGAAGGCCCTTGGAGATGGGTTGCAGGACTGATGGATCATCCCTCTCACACTATGTTCCCACCACCCAAGGACTAGAGGAGACCTATTCAGGGCCAGGAAAGCCTACCAGTGGCTTCAGGGGGTGCAATCCTTCCCTATCCCCAGTGCCTGGAGGCCATTCCACGACTGCGGCCACTGGGAGGAGGCGGCTGCCACCTACAAGGCAGCCACCTGGCAGCAGGCTGCCATGCTCCAGCAGTGGCTGGAGCTGAAATGGACTGACATGGTGTGGTGGCAGGAGGCCTGTGGCAAGGTCACTGTGGCTCTCTGGGCCATCACCTGGGCCATCAACAAGTGGCCACCCCAGCATTCCACTACCTCTCCCACCTCTCCCCACATAGCTCCCCCCACTGCCTTTGTCCTCACAGCCCTACTCCCCCTGACCTCCCTCCAGCTGCCCACCTCGAGCTCGCAGAGTGGCTCATGGCTATAACAGCCCCCAGTCAACCATCCCCAACCCCTCCTTCACTCCCCATGTCCTGCACCAAGCCCATGGCTGCAAGACCTGTCCCATGCCTTTGTCTCCTCATGGTCTCATCCACATCCCAGCCTCGACAGGGACTCCTGACCCATGGCTCTTATGGCTTCCAGGTCTGCCATGGTTCATGGCCCCCCCACACTGGTAGAAGACCCCTGCCCCAGGACCCCCCACCAAGTTGTGTAGCCCACATCCCCACCCAGGATCCCCAGTGTACATAGTTTGCCCCATTTCCCCCTGTATCTATTTCATTGTGTTTGTCCTATTGAAAGTGTTTTATTATTTTAGGTTAAATAGTTTATTCTTGACCACCTCTGTGCCCCTTATCATGGTGTCAGAATGGTGAGGGGTGGGTGTATTGGAGGGGAGTTTGTGGCAGGAGAGTCGTGAAAGGTGCGTGTGCAAGAGGGAGTTTCAGAGCAGGGGGGTGCCTGAGGGAAGCTCATTGGTGCCCCTGAGTGAAGGCCACCCAAAGGACATCCCTGACCTGCACCCCATCCTGGTGCACCTGGCAGCACAAGGCAGCAGCCAGCTGCTTATAGCCAGGGATGGCATCAGCAGCCCACCCCTGCACAAAGGAGATCTGCTTTGTTTCCACAATATTGTGGAGAGAGCAGCATGCCCCTGTCACATCAGGTACATTCTGCAGGCCAACCTTCAGGCACACGAGGAGGGACTGAAAGTGCCCCTTCAGGTGCCCAAACACCCACTCAATGGTGTTTCACGCCTGATTTAGGTGGTCATTAAAAAGGTCGTGGGCAGGGTAAGCAGCATTATCCATGATGCAGGGAGGCATGATCATGCCCCCAACTCGGAGCTCTCACGTGGAGATGTAGGTCCTCTCCTGTGTCCTGCACCCAAGCTATGAGTTCCGGAAGACTTGGGGATCGTGGGCTCAGCTGGACCAGCCCACACAATCATCCATGAAATGTCCCTTAGTATCCAAGATGAGCCTGGAGCACCATGGAGCCCTTTTGATCGCTGTATTGCTCAGTGTTGTGGCCTGGGGCCTGTATGGTGATGTGTGTGCCATCCAGTGTGCCAAAGCAATTGGGGAAGCCTGAGGCTGTAAATCCCATGATGGTGGTGTCGAGGTCCCTTACATGGACAACTCCCCAGAGGAGGATGGTGTTCATTGCCCTGGCAACCTTCATGGGAGGGAGGGTGTACACATTTGTGAGTACATGGGGGGTGCCCCATAGCCCTCATGCCCCTCTCCAGTCCAATCCAGGACCCCCTTCCCTGGTCCCCTCCAGAGCCACATTCCTGAGTCCCTGGGGTTTCCCTTTGCTGGGAACCCCCCCCTTTCCATGGAGGGTATATGACTTGAGTATGCCTTAGCCCCATGAGGATGGCCATGATGGTGGCCTTGCCCACCCCAAACTGGTGTCCAACTGACCAGTGGCTGTCTGGGGTGGCCAGTTTCCAGATCTAAATGGCAATCCTCTTCTCCAGGGAGAGAAGGGGCCATATCCAGGTGTCCTGATGCAGGAGGTTGGGGTAGAGCCAGTGACATAGCTCCTGGAATGTCTGATTTGTCATCTGAAAACTCAAGAGCCAATAGTCTTTGTCCCATTCACCCATCTCCAGCCAGTCCTACCACTTGGCACTGGTGGGGTAGCACCACAGGTGCCAGATGGCACGATGGACAAAGAGTGGATGGTGCCCCATGGTGAGGGGGCTGCAGGATGATGGCAAGAGGGGTTGGTCACTGGATGAGGTACAGGACCCCAAGGACCACCAAACAACCACTCAGGGGCATCCCTATCAGGGAGTTGCAGGGAACCCATGGAAGTCTGCACAATGATGCCTTCTCTCCGTGCACAGGGCCTGCGGTGCTTTGTGTTGCAATTCAGCCCTCAGCGTGTGCAGGGCGGGGATATTTGGGAGGGGCTCTTTAAGGGAGCAGCTGGCTGCAGGGACCAAAAATGCTTATAGGCCATGCAACCCCATTCATGGTGTTTTCTGGCTCCTTCTTTTGAAACAGCACTTGTTGCTGTGTGGATGCTTTCTTTCAAAAAAGTGACTCGACCTTTCAAAAGAGTGTGTTGGAGGCTTGATCCACTTTTTCTGTATAGACACTCACTTTGAAAAGGTCATCTTTCAAAAGGTGGCTTTTGAAATCTCACCTTTCAAAATCACACTGTAGTGTAGACATAGCCCACAGCATTTAGAATTCATCTCTCAAGATGAATTTTGTCCTTTTGTATTTCTAGTTCTTTGTTATTTGCACCAAATTAACTTTCCACAGAGACTGTAACAGAAGTGTCATTGGTGTGTGATCTATCCAATTTAGTCCTAAATCCCCTTCAGTAATTCTTTCACTTGTGTAACCTCTCAGCAGAATTTTATTGTTGTGTATTTGTGCTGTGTAATGATCAATGTTCTCCTCAGACAGTTCAAAGGAACCAAAATGACTCCATGCTGATAATCCAAGGATTTAAATGTAGAGACAAATGGCTAGGTGGAGTGCATCATGTCATCCTTTTTGCACGTCATACAAAACTCAGAAAATTCATAAGTTACAGGACTTTACTTTGGAGCATAAGGATCAAATTCTGTTCTGATTTACATCCTTTATATCCTCCCTGAACTCAGTCCACAAGACGTTAGGATAGCATTTGGCCCTTAAGTCCTACAGTAATGCTAACTTAGCCATATTGCATACATTGCCTATATTAAAGCATATTATATAGATCTTACTAGAAGATTTACCCCGTATTGTTCAGGCCAGAGGGCTGAGGGAGTTTGGGTGTGCAGGAGTCAGGGCAAGGGTTTGGGCCTGTGTGGGGCTCAGATCAGAGATCTGGGGTGTGTGTGAGGGAGTCCATAATCCCTGCACTGCATAGGCAGTGGCTCCTCAGACCTTGCCTTGGCAGAGGCTGTGCTAGCTGAGCAGTTGCTCCTCAGAACTGTGGAGGCTGTGGCAGGCAGGAAGTTTACCTCCACCCCTTATGCCCCCATGTGATTATAGCTGTCCTGGCTGCCCTCCTGTGGTCATTACACAGTATAGCTATCCTGGCTAGCAGCCCCCTCCTTTTCCATGTTATGCAAAATAATTACATTCCAGGCGCATCTCATTGTCTTTGCACAACCAAAGCCTTTCCTTGCATTAAGTTATGATAAGAGGAAGATCCATATCAAATTTGGTGGTCCTAGTGGTTACTAGCTAGGAAGAGTTTTTGAACAGATAGATGGATACACTTGCTTGCTTGCTCACACACAACAATCTCACATATATAGCAGATAAGAGCTAACGTAAATTACATTAAAGTAAGTAATCCAAAGTGAAAGATTAAGCAAATTTATCCTGCATGCAATCTTAATGACTTAAATGGCATTACATTAAAGAGGAATTTGACCCTTTATGTGTGACAAATATAATCCAAATGTACAATTTCACATTAGTACAAAATTTTGTCTGCTAGCATTGTTTGCCCAAATAATGGAATCCCGCCATTAAATCAGTAGGGAGAACCGTTTTAATTAATAACAGCAACATACCTCTGCTGCTTATGCAACTGTTTACTGTGACAGGCACTACTGTGCACAAAAATGGAACTCTGTAGACCAATAAAGAAAAAATATCATTTTGCATTATAGATGGAATAGTTTGTTTTAACACTGTTTGCAGTCTCCGCAGGTAAATGTGATCTGGTGCCAAAGCAGAACTGTGTAGTTAAATTTCTGAGGGTATACAATGTTTTATTTATACAGTCGAGTTTGGGTCATTATGCTTAGATCTAAACCCAAGCCCACTCAAAACCAGATGTTCTAATTTTACTCATGGTCCATTTCAGAGTAAAAAGATTGCTACAATTTAAAAAAGTGCATTTGGGTCCAGGTCTGATTATCTTCCAATTTCAGAAGGAAATGGATGAGAGTGCTCTTGTTTTTCTGCGCAGCCTCCCCCCCCCACCCCCCACACACCTTTTTCACAAGTTTGCAACAATCAGTGTAGACGATAGCACACATTTTATTTCAGGCTACATGTGCTTACTTCTCATGGGCTTCAGTAGACCTGAAGTATATATTTAAAGTCAGGTATGGTTCCTGAGTGCTTCCTTCACAAGGGTTGTTTTCCTACTCAAGGGCCCACCAATTAACAAGAAATAAAGAAGAGTCACATGCTGGACATCTTCAGGAATATAATGTAGAAACAGGTGTTGGAAATGTGCATGCTGCTGGAGGCTGCCATTCCCCCTGGCTTGAAGTGATTTGCATTATATACAGGGTTTACAGTTTGATTCCATGGCTCTCAGTACCCCCACTGTACAAAGCATTCCAGCATCTCAATGAAGAAATGTTTCTCACTTGTGAATACCCAAACTAATTGTTTTAAAATGTAACAAAGTGATCTCTAATTGAGGGATAGTTCCATAACTATTTTGAAATTTTAATCTTTGGACCTTGGGATTAATTTCTGAACAAACTTTAGATAACAAATTTACTATTTTGCCTTCATGACTAAGTCAAAGTTGACTGAATTTTTTATTTAATTTGAAAAATGAGTATGTGACTCATTGCAAGAAAACAGAACTAAAATTATAAAAATAAATAAAATAATTCAATCCCTTTGCCAGGTCAATACTATTTTGAATCTTATTAACAAAAGAACAGAAGAATAGCCATACTGAATAGCCATACTGGATCAGAGCAAAGGTCCATCAAGATAGTCATCAAGTGATCCGCCCCCTATTGCCCATTTCCAGCCCTGATAAACAGGAGCTGTGAACACCATTCCTGGCCTTCCTGGATAATAGTCATTGATAGACCTATCTGCATGAATGTGTCTATTTATTTTTCAACCATGTAAATTTCTGGTCTTTACAACATGGCCATTTCAAAGTTTTGGCCAAGTGTGGCCACAGCCTAAGTGTATTATATCTACTCCATTCCTTCTGTCCCTCTGTCCATATTTGTTGACCCTCTCAGAGAATTTGAGTAGACTGGTGAAGCATGATTTCCCTTTACAAAATACATGCTGACTTTTTCCCAACAAATTGTTTTCATCGATGTGCCTGACAATTCTCCTCTTTGCTATGGTTTCAACCAGTTGCCTGGTTCGGATGTTAGACTTTCTGGCTTGCAACTTCCAAGGTTACTTGTAGAGGCCTTTAGCTATCTTCTAGTCATTTGATATAGAAACAGATTTAAAGGATAGGTTACAAACAACAGCTAGCAATTCTGCAATTTTATATATGAGTTCCTTCAGAACTCTTGGGTGTATGGCATTTGGTCTTGGTGATTTATTACTGTTTAGTTTATCGATTACTTCCAAATCCTCCTTTAATGATACCTCAATCCAAGAAAGTTTGTAAGATTTACCAGCTAAAAAGAATGGCTCCTATCTGGGAATCTCTCTTCCATCCTCAGCCACGAAGATTAATGCAAAGAATTGATTTAGTTTCTCCACAATCACCTTTTCGACACTGAGTATTTCTTGAGCATCTTGATTGTCCAGTGGGCCAAATAGCTATTTAGCAGGATACTTGATTCCGATGCATTTAAAAATTGCTATTACTTTTTGAGGTTTTGGCTAGCTATTCCTCAAATTCTTTTTCAGATCATGCATGGCTTGTCTACATAGCATCCTTTTCTAAAGGACCCCACAGTCTTCAAAATCCCTTTATTCCTATTTGGTTATAGGAATATGGGGATTTCAAAGTGTGCAGGGTCCTTTCGAAAAGGACCCCATGTAGACGAGCCACGTGCAATTAAAAGTGGCACTTTCAAAGGGCCGTGGTTGCCATTATGCTAATGAGGCATTGTATATTCATTGCAGTATCTCATTAGCATATCCTGAAGTGTCTCATTAGCATCCCCTTTTTGATGGGGTCAGGGCTAGTGTAGACATAGCCTATGAGTTTTGCAATACCAATATATCATACACATATTAAACTTACTATACATAGGTGATATACATACGCAAACAAGATTATCATACTTCACAGTTCATAAATTTGTTACAGGTACCTTCCATGGCATATTGGTCAGATTCCTTGCAATTTTATAATATTGGAATCAACAATATCAAAAAGTGCCTTGTGTATTTTATTCACCATCACACATGATAGTATTGTTGTGATCCTTGAGAAAACTTGTCAAAGTGCTAGCCTCCCACTCCTCAGTTACTCTCCTGCATAGGCTGGGGACAGTTTCTGTTTTGGTTGCGTCTGCACAATATCAGCTTTTCTCCTCTCTCTGATGTTATTCCACTGAGGACGTACAGATTGCAAGGCCAGATTCTGATTACCTTATCTGACTCCCTGTAAAATACAGACAATTGAATTTTCCCAAAATCATTCTGAGATATTTTAGAAAAAGCAGCAGATATGGAGAGTCAACGGTGACATTTGGTAAATTGTCTCAGTGATTATTTAGTCCCAGGCTATGTCTACAATGGCATTCCTCCTTCAAAAGAGGCATGCAAATGAGGGAAATCAAAAAGGCAAATGATGTGCAGATTTACATATCTGGCACCTTATTTTCATATTCTCATTTTGAAAGAGCTTCTCTCAAAAGAAAAAAAGCAGTGTAGACATGGCTTTTTTGAAAATAAATCCCATATTTGAAAGAACACTTCTTCCCATTTTTTTTTGGAAGAAGAGTTCTTTCAAAGATGAGATTTACTTTCAAAAGGGCCACGTCTCCGCTGCTTTTTTTTTCTTTTGAAGGAAGCGCTTTCAAAAAATATGCAAATGAGGTACCAGATATTTAAATCTGCATCTCGTTTGCATTTTGAATTTCCCTCATTTGCATGCTTCTTTTGAAAGAGGGATGCAAGTGTAGACATAGCCCCACGGTTAAACATGTACTCCTTATTTATACCCTGAGTATTACTTCCTAATAACTTGTACCACTGTGTTGAAAGACATTCTTCGGGTGCGTCTAAACTAGTTGCTAGTGAACTTCGAAGTTAGGCACTACTTCGAAGTAGCCAGTAGAGAGTCTACACACATTTTCCCTTACTTCGAAGTTAACTTGGAAGCTGAGCATCTACACACATCCTACTCTGAAGTTAAATTTCGAAGTAGGGCACTACTCCATTCCCAGGAATGGAGTAAGGACTTCGAAGTTGGGCTGCCTAATTCCAAGTTAACTTCAAAGTAGGGTGTGTGTAGACCCTGAACTTCAAAGTTGCTTACTTCAAAGTTCTACTTCAAAGTAAACAACTTCAAAGTTATTTTTGTATTTTTGTAGTGTAGACACAACGTGTGCTTTACAGGGAATGGAAAGACTGCATTTTCCTGCTAATTCACAAAGACACAAAGCAAACATGATTTTGAAGCCCTGAGTGACTGATGTGCAAGGTTTTGGTGGGTGATCTTATGGGGCCGAACATGAATTTGTGCTGTAAACTTTTGACAGCTGTACACTAGCTAAAGAAAGAATCCAAATGTATTTCTAAGAGCACATAGGAGAAAAGCCTATATAATGATGGAGGAGTACATGCAGTATTCAGGATCAGTTAAGAATTTAAAGAGAAAATAGCATCCAGAGGGTAATTCATTCAAAATACCCTCACAATCTCCAACCAGTCTGACCTTATTTTCTGTCTGAAAAACCAACAACAATATCCTATAAAAATTCAAAAATAAAAAACAAACCACCCCCCATACTCCTGAACAACATTCCAGATGTATGCAGTGATGAATGTCAAGTGCTCAGAATTTCAAAAATTATTCAGGTGCTAAATATAGAATTAAAAGTCTAATGTAAGGCTTCTGTGTTGGAAAATCTTAGCCAAGCCTTTATAAGAGAAAGTCCTCACCTTTATTATTATTTTTAACCCCTACATACATCCACAGCATTTTGGCCCAGATTCTGACACCCTTTCTCATTTTGAAGAGTATTGCACATTTTATTTAATAAGACTACACCAGGATCAAATTCTACTCAGCATAAGAATGTGAATCAGAATTTGACCCTATATGAACAATAGCACTAATAATAATAATAATAATAATAAGCTTATCAGAACTATTTTTAATTACCCAAAATTTCACCAAAACGAACTCTGACATGAAAGCCAAAACATTTTGTAGGGATGCATTGGTTTCAACAGGTTTTCTTTAAGAAGAAAGATTTCAACCTTGGGTCTTTCATTGCTGCACACCAGAGAGGAGGAGTTTGAGAAAGAGTCTGAATTCAAAATGGAACTGAAAAGTTGTTTGTTTGTTTTTTTTGAAAACAACTATTTTGCCGCAAATAAAACACTTTAAAGATTATCATTGAATCATAGAAGATTATGCTTGGAAGGGATCTCAGAGGTGATCTAGTTCAGACCCCTGATCAAAGCAGGACCATCCCCAACCAATTCATAGTTTTTTTTCCAAAAGAGAACAAATATTGAAACCTCAACAATTGTCATCAATTGAAATAGTCACCCTCTGGCTGACTTTGGTAAGGACTCTAAAGGTGTCACTAGAACTGCTGTAAGGTATCTCAGCCTCTTCCCTGTGTATATTTTTTTTCAGTCACTGCTCTGTACTGTCATGGAAATAGGCACTGTTAAAAATGATACCATAGTGTACATTTCACCTCTTTTGCTCATGCCATGTTCATCCCTGAAACAGGCAATAGCATTAACCCTGTATAAATTATGTGGACCCAAGCATGTTAATGGAGCATAATTTTACTTTCTCTGTGTGGGAGTTCAACTTGCTGCTTCATGCTCTGCTATACATATGTGAAACTTAGAGAATGTTTTAAAGCAAAGTTCTATTTTAATGGTTTAATTTTTTTCCCTTATAGAAATGACTTGTTCTCCTCACGCTCTTTGATAATGTTTATAATTCATTATTTTGAAGGTTAAGGAAGCAAATGCTTCTATGAACACCAAAAATTAAAGCTGCCTTTATAGAATTTATGACTCTTGTTTCACACGCTGGAGAAAAGGAAGCTGCCATTGTCTCTGTCCTTTTCAGACTCGGGTTGATGTGTAACAGCAGGTGCTTTTGCAAGAAATTTTGTTGGCACTTGTAAAGGCAGACTGCCCAAAGCTGCATCCTTTTCATTTAGGAAAAGGCCATTGTTTCTTTAGATGCCAATCTGTCAGGGGAGGTCTTTGGAACAGAGCTCAGGCAGATTAAATGGAACAAAAGGTTTAGGAAACATGTTGTCACTGAAGACTTCATGGGCATCACAGGTCAATGGTCACTCTCAAATATAGTCATATACTTGAGCACCACCTCCATAATTGCTTGAGTCATAGCAAACCAAGAACACTTTAGAATCTTTATTTCTGTTGTAAGTTTTTTTTTTTTTTTCATTTGTGTGACTGGATGAGTAGAAAGAAAGGAAGGAAAAAAAAAGAAAACCTTCCATTTCAGAAATATATATACCCCTGACAACTTTGCATAAATAATTATTAGGGAATAGATGCCAAAGTGAAAAATAATGTACTTTAGCTTAGGCAAAGTATGTGATCTGACAGATTTTTTTTGTTTTTAAATTAAAAAAACAAACACAACAATTCTAAAGAAAAAATGAATTAGACTAATCAGCAGTTTTAGATTTTCATGGATAATGAAGCTGGTTTGATACAACTTTAAGGTATGCAAGCTTTCTGAGCAAACCATGTTCAGTTCACAGATAACACTAAACTATAAAAATGTATAGTTTCCCATAGATTTGCCCCAAGAGCTGAGGAAAGAGCATTGTTCTGGCTGAGTTTCACTTGAAATACTGGTGCACTCAAGCTCACATCCACCTCCTCTCAAGTGTTATACTTTGGGTGGGACATCACACATCTGGTCCTGATTTTTCACAAAGGATACCATGCAACTGGGCATTGTAATGATCAGTCTATTGTATAGAGCATGTGTAACCCACACACCTATGTGTGTTAACCATCCCATGCAATGGTACCTAGACCACTTCACAGAGAAAGAATAATTATTCTGTACAGCCTAAAGAGGGAAGCACCTGGCCTTTAGTTCAAGCTGTAGAGAGACCTGTACTAAGTTACAGATGTCCCAGGTTCAAATCTGCCTGTGGGCAGCTCCTTGTGGGACTAGGAGTAAATAATTAATATGCCCTTATTCCTCCATGGATATGGGATAGTACATCCCAAGCATGTGGTGTCATAGTGGAATCATTTTAACTAAATGGCAGTCGGCACACTCTGAGGAGACTGTTTTACAGCAGCAGCAAAACACAGAGGCTGTAAGTGATGATGGCAGCAGCAGTGGCACAGTATAAAATACCCCTGTATTCACTCATAATGAGTCCCAAGTGTTCTCTTGAGACAGTTATGGTTTGGGCTTTAGCAAAAAGTTTTGAAAAGAAGGAATATTATTGTTTAATTTTGCTATGGTAACTTCTAGGCTATTTGAATGTTTTACATAATGTCACAGTTCCAGGAACCTGTATTCCATCTTCAAGGTCCAGGTAACCACTGTAATGGCTTGTTCCCAGTGGATTGGAGCTGTGGTGACTGATCTATGGGAGGTCAATTTAGAAAGTCTAGCAAAGACCCATTAAATTGAATGTTGAATGTGTTCTCCTTGACTCTAGTACTCTAGCACCGGAACAAGAAACTTATGGAAAGTTGATGAGAGAGTTTTTTCTTGTTGATCTAGTGGAGTTTAGACTCTGCATAAGGTTGACATAAGGAGTGTTATTCACACAGCTAGAGTTGCACAATTTAGGTCAACTTTGCCCCATAGTATAGTCCTGGCCTAAGCCCTACACTCCTCAGCTATCACTTCTTTTTGCAGGGCGACAGACATCTCTTTTCTTCTTGACTGAGGTATTTCCAGATTGTACAGTTCCCTGACTATGCTCTGATATACCTGAGAAAAGATTGACTGCATAAGCCGTACTACTCCTTTTTTCTCCTCAGGTAATACAGAAAGTATAATTGCTCATTGGTTAAAATTACCATACACAGTTCTTTATAAGCAATCACATTTATTGTTAAGGTAAACACATCACAGACAAAACATATTAACACTAATAAATGACCCTCCACATATGGTAAGAAGCTTACTAAGTGTCGTCCCTCTCCCCATCTCTAATAAGAGCTCAGGTTGATTATTCCGTCAAGACCCACATGGATTTTTCCTGTGGTCACAGCTTCAGCTTAGAACAAGCACTCAGTTCATATTGGGAGTTATGTAGGTTAAAGACTTTTAAATCCTTCTCTTCTCCCATAACCCCCTCACCCCCCCTCAGCACCTGTCTGTTTACAAGATCAGAATTGAAGCCTTGAGCCAGTTGTAACTCAGACTGTTTAACCATAAGTCCTTTGTTTATTTGTTAATTGATGGAGAATCAATTTTGAACCAGTACATGTGAGTTTCTTTCCAGTTGGGTGTAGTTCTCTGGAGGTTCTAAAACCTTTATAAATTTGTCCTACCACTGCCCATTTCCCTTTAGATACTGGAGGACTGGGTTCCCCTGCTCCCACAGCAGACAGTTCCATAAGAGGACATCATATTTGCATTTTAATATAGTGAATTCCTAAACATACCTAAATTTACTTTAGTAAGGCTTAGCTTAAGTTCAAAATGGTTCATTCATATATACATGGATGTTACGCTGATTGAAAAAAAAAAGAAAAGATTTACCACATGTTGTTCCTTATTTCAAGGTGTGTTGTCCCTGGTTATACTTCATTCAGATGTTAACCTTTACCAGTTGCAGAGTCTGGTCTTCCAAAGTAAGCTCACATCTGAAAACAAAATTCAGGATAATTTTTAATTTTTGTTTTCTTTATCGATGTGAATGACATGTTTCAAAATTGCAAAAAGGATAATATTAGAGATGGAAGAATTTGAATGCATCTCTTGATCTCATATATGGGCAAAGCAGATGCGAAATATATCTGAACTAACCCAGATCTGCTGTCTCCAATGTATCCAAACTAAAGATAACCAAATATTTTCTAATGCATACTTAATAACCTTTAATGTTAAGCACTCCACAAATATTTTCAGCAGAGATGTTTAGAAACAGCATCTTCTGATTGATGGGAAGTTGTGAAATTAAAAATTCTATGTTTTCCCCAATGAGAATGAAAAGACAAAATTTCCTCTTAAATGCAAATTCAAAACTATTTTTCTTCAGAGCCACAGAAGAATTTTGTGCCAATAATGGTAACATCTTCTGATTAGATAAGAATGATTAATTTTGTTTTGACTTTTATAGTATATTAAAATATTACATAGAATAATAAAATTGATACTCCAGTAAAAAGTACAAATCAAAATAAAATGAATCTGGGTTCTCCAACTGAAATATTTTGATATAAGTGAAATGAACAAGTCAAAATAAAATGATTTGTCTTTTTCCAATCATAAATTTTGTCAAAGTTATGTTCCTGGAAAATGTTTTGATTTTGACAAAATTGAACCCTAATCCCATATTGTCACCTATTGCTGCTTTCTTCCCATAAATATTCCCAGTGTGTGCTGGATGCACAGTGGCTGATGTAAGACTGGTGTGGTTCTTGTTTTGTATGCAGTCAGTAAAACTGACTTCAGTTAGGAAGTGCAAGGTTATGTGCAATTGTATCACACAACAAATTGAGATGAAGTGACAAACTGTGATTCCACATGGCATAACATGATTCAACATAGCATGACATAACATAACTCTAACATTGCAAAGAGATCAAATTTGCTTGCGGAATTAATATTATTCTGTCTCCAAATAGCCTATACATAGCCTGAATGTTTTGCAGATGTCAGGAAGACTTCCCCTATATAAAACTATGGTACACCCACATCTCGAGTACTGCGTGCAGATGTGGTCTCCTCACCTCAAAAAAGATATATTGGCATTAGAAAAGGTTCAGAAAAGGGCGACTAAGATGATTAGGGGCTTGGAAAGGGTCCCATATGGGGACAGGCTAGAGAGACTGGGACTTTTCAGTTTGGAAAAAAGGCGATTGAGGGGCGATATGATAGAGGTATATAAAATCATGAATGGTGTGGAGAAAGTGAATATAGAAAAATTATTTACCTTTTCCCATAATACAAGAACTAGGGGACACCAAATGAAATTGATGGGTAGTAGGTTCAAAACTAATAAAAGGAAATTTTTCTTCACACAGCGCACAGTCAACCTGTGGAACTCCTTGCCCGAGGAGGCTGTGAAGGCCAGGACTCTATTAGGGTTTAAAAAAGAGCTTGATAAATTTTTGCAGGTTAGGTCCATAAATGGCTATTAGCCAGGGATAAAGTATGGTGCCCTAGCCTTCAGAACAAGGGCAGGAGATGGATGGCAGGAGATAAATCACTTGATCATTGTCTTCTGTTCTCCTTCTCTGGGGCACCTGGCATTGGCCACCGTCGGCAGATGGGATGCTGGGCTCGATGGACCTTTGGTCTGACCCAGTATGGCCGTTCTTATGTTCTTATGTTCTAAGACTGAGAATGTGAACACTGAATCAATGGAGGTAAAGACAGTTTGGAATCCCCTTAGGCTCAGTCTGAAAACTTGAGAATTTCAGCAACACAGTAGTGAATTTAGCTCTTTTTTGGCACCATTAGATGTATAAGGTACTGGGGCTGAGTTTAAGCATCCTGTTTAGTCGAATATTTTCTCTACTAATGGCAATGAAATATCAGAAAATAAACTTTTAGCTTAAAAGCAAGTTGCAATTCTTGGAAATCCTACAGTTGTTTTATAGGAAACCAACCTGTTTTAAACTAATCTAACACACTTTTATTCTGTTTTGAATTTGCATTGACACATCACATGATATACCCAAGTAAGAGATAATTTTTGCACTTGGTTGCATCCTTGAAGTCAGGTGGGGAAATGCTGACAAAACTGACTGAAAACCATTACAGTATTTTTATGAGTTAGAAACTGGGATTATAAATCTCTACATTTATCTCATCAAAATTCAACTTAATGCTTTAGAGCTACAGTTAGAATTTCACAGCCCTGCACGTTTCACGCTCCCTTCTCTATTTCATTACTTGCACATCAGTGTGGTGTGATGATGATGATGATGATGATGATGATGATAGAAAACATGGGCAAGATGGATTAAGGCTGTGTTTGCACTTTTATCCTGAGTAAGTGAAAGCATCACAATGATGTATGCTACAGAACGATTGTATATGGCTTACTATGGAACAGAACAAGATTTCTCAAACCAAACCGGTAACTGGAATCTCAGATTTATTATTATTATTATTACATTTACAATTAACAACAATAAATTTTCTCTATGCAAGAAAGCTTTGTAAAGGCAGAGCTATTGTTGCAAGATTATGTCAGCATTCAGAGTATATATCACCTTTCAAAGAAGTAAGGTTGCAATGAGTCACAGTGACCACCAGGGTAGACACAACAAATGTTCAAACTTGAACATATCCAAAACTCTCAAAAATATGTGTTGCAAAGCTCCTCCTCTCAGATTTTTGAAGGCATCCGAAATATATAAGTATTTAGAAACCACATGCCACAACATTTGGGAGGCTTCTTGGGGTCTTTACCACACCCTAATAAGCTCATCTCCTCTTAAAGGAGCCACAATCAGATTGCCAGATGGCCCCAAAGAAGAAACATAGGCTACTCATCTTTCATCCAGCCACGATAGGTTTGTGGTAGGGAATGGAAAGTGTTGATTATGATGACTGGTGTATACATTGCATCACAGGAGAACTTCAGAGTTATGAGCTCCTCAGAAATGGAGATTGTGACTCTGAAATGTTACTAACTCTGAACAAAACATTATGGTCATTCTTTCAAAAGTTTCAACTCAACTTTGACTTAATATAGATTTGAAACTTCACTATGCAAAAGCAAAATGCTGCTTTCAACCATATGCATTTAAATGAAATTTCTTTATCTTTCTAATCTTTTTTGACAGTCTCTCTTTATTTTTAGTACTTTACTTTTACTATATTTTATTCTATTGCCTTATATTTTCTCTCTTCTGCTGGTGATTGCATACTTTGGTTCCAAATGAGGTATATGGTTGATTGGTCAGTTCATAGGGTTTGTATTGTGCTACCTAAATACAGGGAATGATTCTTCAACTCTTTTTCATGCTAGTAGTGCTATTTGTTTCAATTAATTACAGGGCAGTCACATGGCTTCAAAGATGAGTCACATAATTAAGGAGTGTAGGAAGAAACCAGAAGGTGGGAATTACTATTCACAACTTCCCATAGTAGCATCACTTCAGAGGACACTGAAGGGTTGTCATGGGTGTTTAGGTGATTTTAATGGGAGTAAGATACCTGAATACCCATGAGAATCTGAAACCTAATACCCGTGAAATAGCCTTGTTTTGCCATTCAATAAGGCTGGGTTTGAGCACATGGGTTCCAGCATCTGTTGTTAATGGGAAGCCTACAAAAAGGGTGTATGACTGTTTCTTACAATATATTCATCCTAAAAGTGGCCAGTCGCCAAACAGAAATGCAGTAGGCACAATACAGAATCAGCCTGTGGTTTACGTGGCATATGTATTAAATGTAGGAAAAGGAATGTTTTTGACTCATAATGGCTACTTCTACACTAGCCCCAAACTTCGAAATGGCCATGCAAATGGCCATTTAGAAGTTTACTAATGAAGCGCTGAAATGCATATTCAGCGCTTCATTAGGATGTGGGCGGCCACAGCACTTTGAAATTGACGCGCCTCGCCACCGCACGGCTTGTCCTGACAGGGCTCCCATGAACTCATGAGGGGAATAAGAGGACTTTGAAGTAGGTTGGGTCCTTTCGAAAAGGAGCCCCGTCTGGAGGAGCCGCGTGGCGGCGAGGCGCATCAATTTGAAAGTGCCGCGGCCACCCGCATGCTAATGAAGCGCTGAGTATGCATTTCAGCACTTCATTAGTAAACTTCAAAATGACCATTTGTGTGGCAATTTTGAAGTTTGGGGCTAGTGCAGACACGGCCAATGTCTCACGGGGTGTTTGCAAACAAACATTAGAGATGGTTTTTGTTCTTATCAACACAGTTGAGTGCCTAGACATTGAAAAATCCTAGGGATCTCTAAGCTTGTCTACATGAGGACAGCAAAGTGCATTAGAGAGGATCCTAGTTCCCATTGATGTAATTCTATTTCAGACTTCCTGTGAAGGGAGGTAGGGGAATACACAGCTGAACCTGCTACCAGAATTATACTTATGTGATGTATAAGACTACTTCAGCTACAAGAACACATTTGCAGAGAACTGATACTCAGAGGTACTCTTAACCACCTTAGCTCCTCTCTCTTGTATTTAAAAAAAAAAACAACTCTAAAACTGAAGAAATCCATTTTATATATAAATAAAACTCCTTCAGATTTAATTTGTTTTTTGTAGTAACTTTCCCACAGTATGTCAGGCAAAGTTAAAGTATTTGTACAATTTGTACTGTATTTTTACTGAAATACTGCAAAATTCTAGTGCTTCTTTGGCTGCATTGTTGGATAGAGGTGCTGGTACAATAAGAAAGAGTTCAAAGTGAAGATATAGGCAGGCTGAAGGGCTACATGATTCCGACTGCACTTTCCACTGTGAGAGCTCTCTCAGCTGTAAGAACTCTTTTTACTGGTCCTCTGTGGCCATTCTTAAGAGTGATGAACACTACAGAAATGCTGATTGTCATTTTCTGCCACTGTAGAATTTTTACCAGGAGAGGAGTGAGTTCATGGATGGTTACAATTTCAGATATATAAATATACATTTAAAACAATGACATATTGGTGAAAATATTAGTCATTTTTAAGCATTGTGATTACTGACTGCTTGTTCGCACATACTTATGAAACAGAGAAGCAATGAAGAATGGAGGAAAAAAGGAACAGTACCAACAATAACCTCATCTCCTTCCAGATTACACTGCTGACTTTTGTGGGAAAAGCTAAAGGGCATGCATTGGGCTTCCAAGGCACTTAAAAATCCACCAGTTAACCCCCTTGGCAGACATCATTCTTGCATTAAGAGATAGCCAAATATTTGTTTTGTACATAGCCCATTAAAAGAGATGGTTCTCATGATGTTTTTTTTTTTACAATATTCAATTTTCTTAAAATAGTTTAATTAGAGAAACCATGCCAAAATACCATCTTTACTGAAAAAAGTAGCATCCACCTTTCTTGATAGTCAATTCTATATTTTTAATCAAGTTTAAATTGATTACTTGGGAAATAAATGATAAACATTTTTAATTGAAATCCAAGGCAGCTGGATGCTTAACAGGAAAGCTGAGTATGATACTAGTTATACTTGAGAGGTTCTCCAAAATCTTGAAATCTTTCAAAAGTACGATGATTATAAAATTTTACAAGTTTAATATAATTATGCATGACATTTAATAGCAATCTTCCAAAGTGCCTGTCTGGAGCTTTCTTCAGCTCAAATGAAATTAACTATTAAAAGTATACTTCATATGCAAACTTGCATTGTTTTTTACAACTGTTATTACAACTATAATTTTACAGAGCTGATAAAACTCTAACTAATATAAAAATGAGATGGATGTCATCTGCCTTTTTATTCAGAAGATTTAACATATTTTTTCCTTTGACTTCTGTTGCATCAGTAAAATCTGTGTCTTTGATGCAAAGACTCATTTGCTTTGATACAGTTTCTTAAACCCAAGCTTTAAAAGCAGCAAAGAATGTTTGTGTAATCAGAGCTTTTTAATATGGAATAGTTTTGCATTATATTTGGTAATAAAGGATCTAAACTTGCTCCCACTAAAACAGGTTACATACAGGATATGATCAAACAAAGGGATCAAAAGAATTTTATGTGTCCTGCACGCTTTATTGCAGTTAAATTCCCATTGGGTAAATTGAACCCGAGGTGTCCTTATAATAAAAACAATACTTTATGCTCATGCACATCCTGTTATCAAATGACGTCTAGTTGCTTCACAAATACTGATGGTCTACAGAACTAAAAATATATCTGATCAGATTTTGCTGTTTTTAAATGACTTAAATTTAATGCTGAAAGGAAAGCTTTTGAAAAAAAAAAGTCTTAGCAACTGCAAAGAGGAGCCATAATGGAAAAGTCTAAATTAGTCCAGTCAATGAAACCCTCTTATATATAATATTTCTGTTCCAAATTTGTTTATTTAATTAATTTTTTTAAAAATCAGTGGGAAAGTTAAACTCTCCAACTTCAGTCTTCTTTCAAAAGATTTGTTACCTTAGTCACTTCAATATCAGCAAAAATTAATGAATACTAACATGGAAAATATACTGGTAATAAATGTAGCAGCTGATTAAAGTAATTTTGTGTGCAACTTATTTATCAATAACCAGGAATGGATTACCACTAGTTAGTTTTGAGAACTATAACTATGAAACCTTTATGGAAAGCTGTTGACTGATAATATGTCTGTTCTACTTTTAGGGTGTGAACATATTGCTGATGTGGTGAGAACAGGCCTTATATAAGTAGTCCAGCTGACATAATTGTTTTCATCCTATTGTAAAGATACCTAAACAAATGTGCTAGTGTACTGTTAAACTAACTTTACAGAAAATTGTTTTATAGCAGCAGCAATCATGGGGCATGTGTATGCTATGCTAATTAGCTGCAGGAGTATGCAAATAGAGAACCATTTGCAATTTCTTGACACCTCCTTAGCATAGTGCTGCCAGAAGCAGCGCTATGCTCCAGGGCCATGTAGATATGGCTATAGTAAGCCACTCTGCTCATCTTACTAAATTTACAACCGTATAACTTAGCCCCACTGAATCCTTCCAAGTCTCATTTATGTGCTTAAGTTTAGATGTTGTCAGTAGTCCCCTTGATTTTAATGAGAATACTCACTGGATGAGATTCTATGCTGAAGTATCTAAGATCCAAATCACAGAACTTACATTCCAGGGAATAGGGGAGTCAAGAAGTTTCTTCTGCTTCCTCACAATCATGGGCTGCTTTGATAAAGCTCACAAGATAACTTACAGCCCTAGATCTGTCTTTCTAAGATTCATCAGGCTTCCTGTGATGTCCAATAGGCCACAGCATTGCTCAGAATCTCTGTTGCACCATGTATAGCAGTCCCACCATGCCACTCTTACTGATAAACATGCCCCCCAATAAAACTCATATGCCAGGGCTTGGGAGGGAGTACTCAGCTGATGCCTGTTTAATGCCTGTTTTCCTAAAGGTCCTGCCCCAGGAAAATACTCCATCTGCTTGACTTTGGTCATTTAGGACATATTTCATTCTTTCCCATTCATCTACCATATAGTGACTGGAGCAGGCATAAGGATCTCATCCACATGGTTAAGTCTTTACAGAATGAGATCTGTAATCAGAAGTATTTAAGAAGTAACATTATTAATCAAGAATAATATTTATGTGGTTTACTCTCAGTGTCTTGGTCTTACCCTTGTTAATGCTCAGTCCAGTCACTGAGGCAGTTTTATCTAGAGTTATGACTGTTTCTTTCACACTTTCATGCTGGTGTGAAAGGAGGACGACATCATCACTAAAATCAATGTCCTCTAGCTGTTTGAAAATTGTCCACTGAATGCCTCATTTATGGCCATCTTTGTAGGTTTCTTTGTAGATGTTTCTGTAACTTTTGTTTTTTTAGACCTATGGTTGTTAACTCTAAGCCAACCCTTTTTACCTCAGGGAGAGGCGAACCAAATTTGTCTGGTCTCTACCCTTCGACTTGTCCAACTTGGGTGACCCTCTCCAGGTCCTTGTGGTGCAAAAGCCACCTCACCAGGACAAGCTCCAAAAACAGTCAATGAGTCCAACAACACCGCCATCACATTGTGAGGGAATGACCTGGAAGATGTGGAGTAGTATTATGGACATAGATGGAGGAACAGATAAGGATATCAGTACCAGGATAGGGAAAACAACAGCTGCAGTCAAGACTCTCTGTCCCATATGGAGTTCACAAATAATATCTGCAAAGATGAAACTGTGGATCTTCAACACAAATATGAAGAGGGTGACCTTCTATGGATGCAAGACCTGGAGTACTAAAAAGTCTTCAAATCACAAGCTACAGACATACATAAACAGATGCCTGTGGTGCATCCTTCACATCAAATGACAAGACTTTGGCACAAATGAGAAGCTTTGGAATAGAGCAGGAAAAAAACAATTGACACTGAAATTAAGAGAAGAAAGTGGAGCTGGCTAGGCCAGAGTCTCAGAAAACCATCATCCAGCATAATCCAACAACCTCTCACATGGAACCAGCAAGGAAAATGCAAAAGACAAAGATCTTGGACAATGTGGAGGTCTACTGAGATTGAAGAACAACAACTGGAGTACTCCTGGAGCCAGCTAGAAGTTTTGTCTCAAGATAGAGTGAAGTGGAGGAAACTTGCAGATGACCTATGCTCCATGCAGAGTACAAGGGTTAAGTCGTAATTGTAGTAGTAGTACTAGTAGTGTAGGTAGTAGTAGTAGTAGTAGCAGCAGTAGTGGTAGTAATGTTTATACATTTATTATAAATGCATTTGTCATAGGCATTTTGTAATATTCATTGTATTATCCTATTACCTATTTTTCTTTTTCTTTCAAATAAAACAACACACTGAATTGAAACATAGAAAACAAGGAGCAGCTTATCTTTATAATATGGAATAATAGCATCACAGAACACTAGAACTGGAAGGGAGCTTGAGAGATCATCAAGTCCAGTCACCTGCCCTCACGGAAGGACAAAGTACGATGTTGCCCATCCCTGATAAAGATCAATCTAACCTGCTCTTAAATATCTACAGTGATGAAGATTCCACAACCTCTCTAGCAATTTATTCCAATGCTTAACCTCCCTGAGAGTTAGGAAGTTTTTCTTGATGTCCAACCTAAACTTCCCTTGCTCATTGCCTATTGTTTCTTGTCCTATCCTCAGAGACTAAGTAGAACAATTTTTCTCCCTCCTCCTTGTAATGTTATTTCAGGTAATTTTAAACCACTATCATGTCCCCTCTCAGTCTTCTCTTTTTTAAACTAAAAAAAGCCCAAGTCTTCCCTCATAGCTCGTGTTCTCTAGACCTCTGGATTCTTGTTGCTGTTCTCCAGACCTTCTCTAATTTCTCTAAATCTTTCTTGAAATGTGGTGCCCAAAACTGGACACAATATTCCAGGTGAGACCCAATCAATGCAGAGGCAAGCAGAAGAATGATATCTCATGTCTTACTCACAACATTACCATTAATACACCCAAGAATCATGGGGTTTTTGTTTGTTTCTTTGTTTTGTTTTGTTTTGTTTTTACATCAGCATCACACTGCCGACTTACGTTTAGCTTGTGGTCCTCTATGACCCCTAGATCTTTTTCTGCACTTCTTTTGCTTGATAGTTGCTTCTGCTTTTGTATGTGTGAAACTGATTGTTCCTTCATAAGTGGAGTACTTTGCATTTGTTCTTATTAAATTTCATCCTGTTTACCTCAGACCATTTCTCCAGTTTTTCCAAATAATTTTGAATTATGACCCTGTCTTTCAAAGTGGTTGCAACCCCTCCCCGTTTGGTATCCTCTTCAAACTTAATAATAGTACTCTCTATGGCAATATCACGATCGTTGATGAAGATATTGAACAGAACCGGTCCCAAAACAGACCCCTGCAGAGCTCTACTTGTTATGCCCTTCCAGCATGATTGTGAATCATTAATAAATACTTGCTGACAATGGTTACCCAGCCAATTATGCACCCACCTTATCGCAGCCCCATCTAAGTTGTATTTGTATCGGATTTTATTAAATAAACCTTGTGTGTTAATTTAACTTATATAGAAATCTCATATCATGATACGTTTTCTGAATTTTATTAGATGTTTATTTCAGGCTGTGCTATCTTTGAAACCCAACAACATTGCACTGTGATGTAAGTTAAAGCTACACTTCTATAAATATTTCTGTCCATTCTCAACTTCAAGCTTGAGAGATTTCCACTGATTTTGATTGGATCTCACATATTTTTAAATACAAATACGTATATGCTTGCATGCAGGATTGGAGAACACACATGTAGCATGTTGGCAACAAGCTACAAGGTACAAACATGGGTGTGAAATATTTAGTCTTATTATCCCTTCTCCTACATGTCACTAGGGTAATTGCAGTCAAAGGACAACTATATAGAGATAAGATTACCTAGGCTGTGTCTACACTAGCCAAAAACTTCGAAATGGCCATGCAAATGGCCATTTCAAAGTTTACTAATGAAGCACTGAAATACATATTCAGTGCCTCATTAGCATGTGGGCGGCCGCGGCACTTAGAAATTGACGCGGCGGCTCATCCAAATTGGGCTCCTTTTCGAAAGGACCCTGCCTACTTTGAAGTCCCCTTATTCCCATCTGCTCATAGGAATAAGGGGACTTCAAAGTAGGCAGGGTCCTTTCGAAAAGGAGGCCCGTCTGGACGAGCTGCACGGTGGCAAGCCACGTCAATTTCGAAGTGCTGCGGCCGCCCACATGCTAATGAGGTGCTGAATATGTATTTCAGCGCTTCACTAGTAAACTTTGAAATGGCCATTTGCATGGCCATTTCGAAGTTTTTGGCTAGTGTAGGAATAGCCCTAATGTGTATCATCTTTCTATTTATAGTGATCAGAAAGAAGTCCTTATCATACATTTTATCACAGTACAGGGCCACTCCATGGTGTGAAGCAATCTATGAGCTGATCACTGGGGTGGCTGAACATCAGATGCATGCTGTTTATTCCCCTTATTCAAGTATCCGAAATTGTGCTGAAAAGTATAGTTGATACTGATGAGGTTTTTAGGTAGTTTTAGCTTCCTTTGTGATTTTCCCATACGAGGTATGTTGTCCATGGGGAAATAAAAGTTGGAATGCTTAGTACTTTGGGAGAAGTGAAAAATTGACACGTGGCGGGAATGTTTCTGCTTTTCTAAGGAATCTGGAGCATACACAGAAGACCACATTCCCTTCCATTTCAGAAGTGTTTCAGCCTGCCTTTTCAGTCCTCAAAGGAAGCATGTGGTCCACGTGCCTTTGTCTCAGAGGATGGGAATATTCTTACTAAGCACTTGCTTCCATGCCTTTATGCACAAAGTTCATACAATCTTTTGGGAAGAGAGACACTTTTACACCCATATTATATCATGTGCAAGCATGGGGAAGATTATCTTTCAAGTTCCTGGGCAGAACCTTAGAACAACCAAAGAAGAAATAGCTCAGAGATAATTCATCCCCATGCGATCCAGGACAGGTGGTCAGGAAATCAGTCACAACTATGTGGATACCAATGCAATACAGACACGAGCACTAAAATTCATAGTTGTTTCACTACTGAGTATCAAAGTCTTGATTTAAGGTGCTCCCTATAATTCACAACACAGCAGCTACTGGTCTTAATAAATAGGTAATAGCTTGTGATGTAAATATTTTTTCTTAAATATATAAACACAAGTCCTAGTGATTTTGAAGTAATTTTGCCAAGTTTTAATAAATTGTGAGGAGGTTTCCATTATATTTTCATTCCATTATATTTATTACATTAAATTTTCCAGAACAATGAAAACTCTTATATTCCAGATAATACAATTCTATATCCTCTATATCCATTAAATACCAGGCAGACTTCACCTTTCAATCGACATAATCTCTAATTCCCCTGGGGGGAAATATACTTATTGACAAAGCCCAAAAGAAAAATTTCCTAATCATATTTTAAAGTTAGGTTTACCATTTTTAGTGGGTGGACTTAAGTTTTGGCAGAGGGCCATAAATGAATTAAACCAATTTTGACATTCTAATGCCACCTTTTATATAGTGTGTCTATAGCCAGCTCCAGTCTCATACTGTAGTCCTGGCCATATTTCATTTAGTCAGCTTCACAACTGAAAGTCTTATAAATGACCAATTTAAAAAATACTAGAAGAAGGAATAGGGAGCTAGCCCACCTTCTGTGCTCCATATAACTGGGGACATGTAAACCACAAACTACAGGTACTGCGCGGATAAAAATTGTATCAAGCTTAAAATACGATTGTTCCTAAACAAAAGTAAAACCTGGTTCTACTTCTTAGAACAGATGAGTCTTTGCCATGTCTGTGAGTTGTGCTAATGCTTTGGACAATCCCTTGACAGAGCAGAATACAGAGTGTAGTAGCTGGCAAGAGGATGTAAAGATGGAACTACAGATACTGAATGTCCTGTAATAGATATAACTGTAATTTCTCAATTCTATTAAATTTATGTCTGAGTTGTTGAAACTGTTAAAGCTATATATTATCACTTTAAGCATGTAAAGGGTTTCATGGTCCTGCCTAGAGAAATGTGTATTCTGGGTGGAGCATTGTCTCTGCAAAAACCCAGCTTAAAGCAAGCTATATGAGTGGTGCTTCTCTGCTTTAGGGAGCAGATCACCTTGTGCTTTGCATTTTGAGGCACTTGTAAGTTGTTATTTTGGCTTCTAAAAATAAAGTATTTTATATTTCAGCCTTTCAAAAGAGTACTGCATATTTTCTCTGTGCATGTGCAGAACATAACACTGTGGAATTTATATGTGTGAAATGAGTGTGTACACATTAGAGAGCAATTTCAACAGAAGTCTGATGCTACAGTGGGAGTTGCATATGTGGGTTGATTTTACATTCTTCCTTTATAGTTCTGTAGGGTTTTATTCACAACACGAAATAAGTCATACAGATTGAATGACTGATCTTCTGGTGTGTCAAACATAACAGAGGAGACAGCAGAGTGGTCTCCTGGTATATTAGAACTTCTTACAGAGCAGCAGTAAAGCTGCTTGGAAACACAACGGCGTAAATGAGAAATACAAGAAGTAACTTAAAATACAGGAAATCAATAAAGCAACCTCACTTTTCTCAGTAGCATGTTGAGAATGAGATAGAAAACATTGCTGAGGTTTGGCAAAGTATGGAGCTTACCATACTTCTTCCAGAAGGTCCCAGGATGTCTGAAACATCTTTTCTAGGAGAAGAAAGAGCACCCAAATTACTGAGGAACCTACATCCCATTGAAAGTAGATATGTCTTACACTTTTACATAGTGCTATGAAAATATTTTTGATTGCTGACAGTTTAGAAATATTGATGGAGGGGAATTGATTTTTGTTTATCCTATTTTTTTTTCCTCACGATTGGCAAATCTCGAAACTGGTTTGACCTGAAATGAAAAGTTTTTTTCAACCTCTAGGTTCATTGTCCTTACTAAATACAGTAGGGTCTCAACATTTGGCCTTTTCCCCCTGGGGCCCCGGGTGAGGAATACCAGCAGCTGACACTTCCCCAGGGCTCAGGGAGGAATGACGTCAGCCACGGCTTCCCTGGGGCCCCAGGAAGGAGCGCCAGCAGCCACTGCTTCCCCCAGAGCCCCGCCGGCAGCCACAACTCCCTCTGGGGCCCCGGGCAGGAGCCCCACTAGCTGGGCTCCAGGCAGGAGTGGCATTCATGAAATCCAACAATTGCAAGGGTTCTCAACACAGAGCCCTCACGAATGTTGAGACCCTACGGTATATATAATTAATGGTGATTTTGTAACAAAAAACTTTTTTTTGGACAGAAAAGTGTAAACATTTAAAGTAAAATTATCTAAACACAACTTTTTGCCTTTTTAAAAATTTTTAAAGGAGGGGGAAATTGAAAAAAAAATCACCAAATGCTATAATATTACAATTAGTTAACCTGAATACATGTTTTTACAGGAAAAAAAAAATTGCTTGAAAAATTTCATTTTCCCTCCACTTTTAACTGACTGAAGTGCTTTTGAAAGTTTTACCCATTATCCCTATTATCACACACATAAATTAGAAGCAAACACCTTCATGCAATAAGTCATATGTCTGCCCAGCTACCCATCAAGCAAAGAAAAAGGAAATTCCAGTCTTGATACTGAAGTTTTAAAATCCATTTGCCTGCATCTAATGACCCCCAAATGCACTGTATTATGATAGAATAGCCAAAACAGAATGAAACTTGTTTACACTACCACTCACTTGGAATGATGTGGTTTACATGAAAAGAGCCTGAAACACTCTATTCAGTGCCTCATTCACATGCGGGCGGCCCCGGCACTTCGAAATTGATGCGGCTCGCCGCCGCGTGGCTCATCCAGACGGGGCTTCTTTTCAAAAGGACCCCAGCTACTTTGAAGTCCCCTTATGCGGCTTAAGGGGACTTTCAAGTAGCTGGGGTCCTTTCGAAAAGGAGCCCCGTCTGGACGAGCCGCACGGTGGCGAGCTGCATCAATTTCGAAGTGCTGGGGCCGCCCGCATGTGAATGAGGCACCGAATATGTATTTCAGCGCTTCATTAGGAAACTTCAAAATGGCCATTTGCATGGCCATTTCGAAGTTTTTGGCTAGTGTAGACACGGCCTCTGTGAATTGTACTGGGTGGGAACTCTTAGTAATGAACTTTAGATACATTGCAAACATACTAACACTTCAGTGTATGGCAAAAGTAGATTATACAAGTGGAACCTCTCTATTCTGGCACTCTCTCATCTGGCAACGTCCATAATATGTCACGATTTTAGTTAGCCAGACGACCACTTATCAAGCTGTGGCAGAGTTTCCTGTGGGCCCATATAGTTTTTTAGAACCACTAGTCCTGGCTTTCAATGTTCTGTGCTATTATTTAGCTCTAATTTACCTCTAAATGTCTTCTAAGAGGCTGGTAAGAAGTTCAAGGGTTGGAAATGTTGCTAGACAATATTGGTCTCCCATGGTCCAGCAAACAGTCTTGTTTAGCGGTGGTCAGATCCCAAGGGTGCCAGACTAGAAAGGTAATATAATATAATGCAATATAATATAATATAAAGTCCACGTCTACACTAGCAAGTTCTTTTGAAATATTTTTCAAAAGAAGGGGCTCTTTTTACAGAATCCAGTGGAACGTTTACATGCAAAAAGTATTTTTTCAAATTTAAAGAATGCTGCGCTCCTTTCAAAAGCATTCTTCCTCTACTGTTTAAGGAGAAGTGCTTTCTTTCAAAAGAAAACATGTAGATTCCCCACTGGCCCTTTTTTTTTAAAACACAGTCCTCATGGCACCTGATTTTTCAGACTTTGTCCCTTCCTTTTGAAAGAGTAGGGGCTGTGTGGACACTGGTCTTTTCAAAGAGCAGATCACTCTTTTGATTGGTTCTTTTGTGAGCAGATGCACTTTTTAAAAATAAGTTCTTCCAGAACAGATCTACTGGAAAGGATTATTTTGAAAGATCACTGAAGCATAGATGTAGCCTTTGTAACTATGTAGCATACAACATTGTCTATGGGAAATGTCTACACACACAAGACACATCTATACATGCACTAACTTCTGGAAGAGAATTGCTGGAAGACAGTTTCCAGCGAGTCTTCTTCAGGAAGATCACGTCCACATGTAAAACACAGTCCGAAACAGCTGTCCCTTCTTCCAGAAGATTGTGTCTACACATGAATAGATGCTCGTCCACAAGAACAGGGCAGAAAACACAGCGGATAGAGTCACATGACTAGAGAACTTTTTCAAGCCACTGGCCACACGGCACTTTACAGGGCTTCTCTCCAACAAGCTAGCAGGTGAGGGAGAGCATTTGGACACAAGGACAAGTCCCTGCCTGGGGAGAAGGTTGGCTGGGCACAGCTATGCACCCTCAGGTCCCCCCCAGCATACACATGAAGCTCACGGGCCTCTCCATGGAGGGGGGCACCAGGTATCACCTGCATGCATGAACATAGCCCCAGGACTCATATGGGGTAGTTCATATGAGGTTGGGCCACCACATGGGGGCCCAAGTGTACCCCCCAGGGATGCTTCATGGTGTGAGCTTATATAAGGCAGCCTCAAAAAGGTCAGGTGATGCCCAGATGGAGGTGGCCTGGCTGATGGAGACAGAGGACACCTTGATTATGAGGGAGCCCTCCAAGGACTTGTCCCCAGACAGGACCTAAAGGTACTAGGCTCTGGGCTCTCTAGCAGGTCTGGGCTGGTCTTCAGCTCGACATGCTTCCCCTCCAGTGTGGCAGGGTCTCCAGTATCACCATCTCAATGGCGGTGTGAGGTGGGGAGGTGTCATCCCCTGCAAGTATGTCCCACAGCTCCCTGAATTAGGACAGCTGGTTGAGGCACCACCAGACCTGCAGGTGCTGTCCCAGACATGCATGTAGCCCTGCTGGAGTTCTTTAACCTTACACTGGACCTGCTCTGGTGTCTGGGAAGGAAGGTCTTGGGCAGGCAGGCTATTTGTGAGGTGCATGAAAGCAGGGGCATTCCCACTGTGCCCTGTGGTGTTCTGCAGCAATTCTTCATCCCTCCAGAGCCCCAAGAGGTCCTAGAACTCTGGTTCCTCCCTGGGGGTATCCTGGGCGGCATAGGGTGTCTGCCTGCTGGCCCTCAGTTGGGCTTGGGGCTCAGCAATTGCTGCAGGGGGCTCTGAGCAGTGTGTCTGGCAGCCCTGCATGTGTTGTCTCCACACTCTCAGGTTCCTGTCATGGGGTCTCTGGATTCTTGCAGCTTTAGAGGTGGCTAGATCCAGAGACCATAGAGCAGCGCTGGGGTTGCCTGGAGCATCCCTGCGTTTCAGCTGGCCACCACCATGATGGACCACTCTTTTGGAAGAAGGGTTCAGGGAGCATCGCGACATGCTTTCTTCTGGAAGAGTTTTACAAAAGAAGACACTCTTCCTGATTTGGGAGTGGAGTATGGAATCTTTAAGATGCAGTGTGTTCCTCTGGATTTCTTTCAGAAGAGCTCCTTTAATGTGTAGGTGCTCCATGGATCTTCCAGAAGAAGCCAGTGCTCTCCCGGAAGATCATGCATGCGTAGACACAGCCACAGTATTTACTGTGTGCTTGTACAATGCTTTCTGATTAAAAAAAAATCCTTTGAATAAATTAATGAATTCTATTATGCATTCTTTTGTTTCTTCATAGACATTTATTCAGTCCCAAGAACAGTATAAAGGTATGGGAACACTGTTCATAATCCATAACCTAAAACATTTATTAAAAATTCTCTCATGTAAAGATGTGTTGTGTACGAAAAGGAAGAACCATGTTAGAAATGAGAGCATTGTTTAGCTGCTTAACAGGTAAATGAAATACCATTAGGTCTAACTAACCATCTTGCTATGATAGAATATCTGAACTGAGAAGAACATCTCTAATTACGACTTGTCTATCTAGGCCATTTAAAACTTCAGCCAATTTCTCATGTGGTAAAAAGGCAACTTTGGTAGATAATACATTCTTACTCTGATCACTGCGTGTAGTATTCTTCCCCCCTCAAACATGGGCTTTTAAAATACAAAAGGCATTGGGAGAGATATATTTCCCTACTGTTTTTCCTGAGGATGGTAAGAATAAAAGGACTATACTTGTGTCCATGTAGGTTAAAAAAGTCACTTTATTTTAAGTAAAAGAACAACCTGAACAGGATTGTAACACTTATATTTTGAAGTTTTTAATGTGTTTTATTTACTACTATAGGCTCTGGAGCGTTTGCTAAACAACTTGAGGATTTAGATGTATGATTTTGCCCACTGAAGGGCATCTAAAATATTTGCATGATTTCATTAGAATTGTATTGAAGATGACTGAGAAATTTAATTAAAATTTGAATATATGCTGAAGGCTGCCATTCATAGCCAGTAAAGTTCAAAATATGTTCCCTAATTCATACAACAGTTCATATGCATACTGAAACTTATGAAAATTAGGCTCGATACTATAAATTGTGTTTCACTTTTTTATTTAAAAAGTTATTTAAATAATTTCATTAAATGCTGCATGTTTGATTGCCAAAGGAAATTGTATTGGATATGTAAATGATCTGTTTGACACAGAAAGAAAATAGTGACTAAAAAATTCAATTAAAAATGTAATCCTAACAGGGTTTGCCCTCCTCAGCTTTGAAATAGAATGCAAACACTTCATTAAATTGCAGATCAAGGACCACGCTTTGTGATGTGTGTTATATACTCCTCATCTATGCTGGGTCCAGTTTCTAAGGAAGTCAGTGGCAAAACTATGACTTCATTTGGGAGCAGTGCTGATTTAGGACAAGTTCACCATAATTACTTTACTTCATGGCCATCCAACATCTTGACAGATTAAAGGAGACATGAGAAAGTCAGTCTGTCAGTGGTACTTAGCAATGGTGAGAGAACAGAGCCCATTGTACAAGTGGCAAACCTTCTTAATGGCCAGATGGAGGTTGAAATATACTGTTTCCTGGCTTGTGTGCAGGCCTCAGTTGGGCACACTGTTGCTTCTCCTTGGAGACTGAACTAGCTTTAATTTAGTTACTCCAGAATAAACAATTGTACATGAGATTTTTAAAGTGGTCAGTGAGAATGCTGAATTTCTTGAGCTCTTGATTGACCTTGTCACTGTGTCAAAGCTGTGGACTTCCTTCGAGTGGTAGGCACTTCTTAAATTGGCCATAAAACATTGCCTTTGGCAAATGATCATGAGCTATGTTCTCTATGTATCCCAACTGATGAAGCCTATGAACATTTAACAGAGTCTATGTATGCAGTCAAGGATTTAACTATTGGTGATCTGTTGGTCCCAAGTAACTCCAACAATTTCTCCAAGGAAGTGTCAGTGGATAATATTCAATAGACACAAAACTGATAAGTGAACACATTTGTGCTCATAGAATCATAGAAAAGTAGGACTGGAAGGGACCTTGAGAGGCCATCGAGTCCAGCCCCCTGCCCTCATGGCAGGACCAAGCACTTTCTAGACCATCCCTGAAAGCCATCTATCTAACCTCTTTTTAAATATCTCCAGTGATGGAGATTCTACCACCTCCCTTGGCAATTCATTCCAGTGTTTGATCACCCTGACAGGAACTTTTTCCTAATGTCCAACCTGAACCTTCGCTGCTGCTCTTGTTCTATCCTCAGAGGCAAGGAAGAACAAGTTCCCTCCCTCTGCCTTATGACACCCTTTTAGACACCTGAAAACTGCCTACATGTCCCCCCTCAATCTTCTCTTTTCCAAACTAAACAAGCCCAATTCTTTCAGCCTTTCTTCATAGGTCATGTTCTCTAGACCTTTGATCATTCTCACTGCTCTCCTCTGGACCCTCTCCAATTTCTCCACATCCTTCCTGAACTGTGGTGCCCAGAACTGGACACAATACTCCAGCTGAGGCCTTACCAGCGCAGAGTAGAGCGAGAGAATGACTTCTTGTGTCTTGTTCACAATACACCTGTTAATGCATCCTAGAATCATGTTTGCTTTTTTTGCAACACCATCACACTGTTGACTCATATTTAGCTTGTGGTCCACAATAACCCCTAGATCCCTTTCTGCTGTACTCATTCCTAGGCAGTTCTTTCCCATTCTGTATGTGTGAAACTGATTGTTCCTTCCTAAGTGGAGCACTTTGCATTTGTAATTATTAAACTTCATCCTGTTTACCTCAGACCATCTCTCCAGTTTATCCAGATCCTTTTGAATTACGACCCTATCCTCCAAAGATGTTGCAACCCCTCCCAGCTTCATATCATCTGTAAACTTAATAAGTGTACTTTCTATGTCAATATCTAAATCGTCAATGAAGATATTGAACAGAACTGGTCCTAAAACAGACCCCTGTGGAACCCCACGAGTTATACTTTTCCAGCAGGATTGAAAACCATTAATAACTACTCTCTGGGTACGGTTATCCAGCCAGTTGTTCACCCACCTTATAGAAGCCCCATCTAAGTTGTATTTGCGTAGTTTATTGATAAGTATATTATGTGAGACCATGTCAAATGCCTTACTGAAGTCTAGGTATACCACATCCACCGCTTCTCCCTTATCCACAAGACTCATTATTCTATCGAAGAAAGCTATTAGATTGTTTTCACATGATCTGTTTTTAACAAAACCATGCTGGCTGTTTCCTATTACCTTACCACCTTCCAATTGCTTGCAGATGATTTCTTTAATTACCTGCTCCATTATCTTTCCTGGCACAGAAGTTAAGCTGACTGGCCTGTAGTTTCCCGGGTTATTCTTGTTCCCCTTTTTATAAATGGGTACTATATTTGCCCTTTTCCAGTCTTCTGGAATCTCTCCTGTCTCCCATGATTTTCCAAAAATGATTGCTAAAGGCTCAGATACCTCTTCTATCAGCTCCTTGAGGATTCTAGGATACATTTCATAAGGCCCTGGTGATTTGCAGACATCTAATTTTTCTAAGTAAATTTTAATTTGTTCTTTTCTTATTTCAACTTCTAAACCTACCCCTTTTTCACGAGCATTGTCTATGTCAGGCATTCCTTCAGATTTCTCAGTGAAGACCGAGACAAGAAATCATTAAACATCTCTGCCATTTCCAAATTCCCTGTTACTGTTTCTCCCTTGTCACTGACCAATGGCCCTACCCTCTCCTTGGTCTTCCTCTTGTTACCAATGTATTTGTAAAAAGCCTTCTTGTTTCCCTTTACACTTGTAGCTAGTTTGAGCTCATTTTGTGCCTTAGCCTTTCTAATCTTGCTCCTGCATGCTCGTGTTGTTTGCCTATATTTGTCCTTTGTAATTTGTCCTAGTTTCCACTTCTTATACGATTCCTTTTTTATTTTGAGATCATGCAAGATCTCCTGGTTAAGCCAAGGCAGTCTTTTGCCATGTTTTCTATCTTTCCTACACAGTGGGATAGCTTGCTTTTGGGCCCTTAATAATGTCCCTTTGAAAAACTGCCAACTCTCCTCAGCCATTTTTCCCCTCAGTTTAGCTTCCCATGGGACCTTACCTAACAGCTGTCTGAGCTTACCAAAATCTGCCTTCCTGAAATCCATTATCTCTATTGTACTGTTTTCCCTTCTACCCTTCCTTAGAATTGTGAACTCTATGATTTCATGATCACTTTCACCCAAGCTTCCTTCCACTTTCAAATTCTCAATAATTTCCTCCCTGTTTGTTAAAATAGAACAGCTTCCCCCCCGGTAGCTTTTTGAACCTTTTGGAATAAAAAGTTGTCTGCAATGCAATCCAAGAATTTATTGGACAGTCTGTCCCCTGCTGTATTAGTTTCCCAACATATACCTGGATAGTTGAAGTCCCCCATCACCACCAAATACTGGGCCCTGGATGATTTTGTTAGCTGTTTAAAGAAAGCCTCATCCACCTCTTCCAACTGGCTAGGGGGCCTGTAGTAGACTCCTAGTAGGACCTCATCCTTGTTTTTTACTCCTCTGAGTCTAACCCAGAGACTTTCAACCCGTCCATCTCCTACGTCCATCTCCACCTCTGTCCAAGTGTGTACATTTTTAATATACAAGGCAACACCTCCTCCCTTCTTTCCCTGTCTATCCTTTCTAAGCAGGCTGTACCCTTCAATACCAACATTCCAATCATGAGTATTATCCCACCAAGTTTCTGTGATGCCAACGGTATCATAGTAGCATTCATTTATTAGTACTTCCAATTCTTCTTGTTTATTTCCCATACTTCTTGCATTTGTATATAGGCATCTCAGACATTGATTTGGTCTTGCCTCCCAGTTTTGCCCTGGCCCTCTTTTTACTCTCCCATTTCAAGTTCATCTCCCAGGTATCCATGCTCTCCACTTACCTGCAGGCTTTGCTCCCCTGCCCCAGTCAAACCTAGTTTAAAGCCCTCCTCAGTAGGTTAGCCAGCCTGTGTCCGAATATGGTCTTCCCCCTCCTCGAAAGGTGAACGCCATCTTTGCCTAGCAGTCCTTCCCGGAAAAGGATCCCGTGGTCAAAGAAACCAAAGCCTTCCTGGCGACACCACCTACGCAACCAAGCATTCACCTCTAGGATGCACCTGTCTCTGCCTGGGCCCCTACCTCTGACAGTCAGGATTGAAGAGAATACCACCTGTGCCCCCAGAGCCCTGAAGTCACTCTTGACCTTCTCAGCGTCACACCTTGCAGTATCATTAGTGCCCACATGGATGAGAAGCATGGGATAGTAGTCAGAGGGCCGGATAATCCTCGACAATGCCTGCGTAACGTCTCGGATACGGGCCCCTGGCAGGCCGCACACCTCCCGAGAGGAAATGTCAGGGCGACAGATGGGTGCCTCCATCCCCCTCAGAAGAGAGTCTCCAACCACCACTACTCTACATTTCCTTCTTTCAGGGGTGGCAGTAGACTTCCCAGCCTTGGGGGTACAAGGCTTCTCCTCTTCTGTATGGGGTAATTCTTGGTCTGCTGTATCGAGTACAGCATAACGGTTTTCCAGTACCATGGTGGGAGGGTTCTGAGCAGGGGTGGGACACTGCCTGCTGCGAGAAGTAACCAGCTGCCAGTGTCCACCCTGGTCCACCTCCTCCAGTGGTTTATCAGCCGTCCTGTGCTCTGGGACAGTCACCTCCGCAGTCTCCACCTGAATACTGTCCAAGAACTGCTCATGGACTCGGATACTCCTCAACGTGGCCACCTCCTCCTGTAGCTCCCCCACCTGCCACCTGAGAGATTCCACCAGCAGGCACCTTCCACACTGAATATTCCTCGCAGCCTGGGTATCAGTAAGTGGGAACAGAAAGCCACAGTCCTTGCAGAACCACACCAGGATCTGGGTAGAAACATCCATGGTCAGGCAGTCTGTCTGGCTACAGGCACAAGTGGAGGAGACAGCAGTAGTGCTGGCACAGGTGTTGTGGGTCTTCCTAACCATTATAGTCCTCTCTGTCAAACTCCCTCCCAAACTCCCTCTTAAACTCCCCTGTCTGCAGCTCCCTGTCCACTTCGATTCCCTGGTCGTTCCTGCCTCTGGCTTTTAAGCCTGCTGGCCTCTCTCAGGCCCTCCCCCTATGAGTCACACAGGGGAAGGCTAATCAAGGGAGCAAAAGGTCAGGCAGGCAGTCCCAACTGCCACTGAAACTGAAACTGAAACTCCCCCTACCTGGAATCAAAATGGCGGTTCAAATGCCAGCAGTTAAAGCACATGCTCACTCACCCAGAGATCAGCACTCTCACCCGGCAGCTTCTTCAGCGGCAGGCTCACTTGCTGTCCTCCCTCTTAAACTCCCCTGTCTGCAGCTCCCTGTCCGCTTCATGATTAGCAACTTGTTGTTTCAAACAAGTGAATTACATTTTCCAGAAGTGACAGAAGCTATGCTGATTCTAGTATTAAATTTTGTCTGAAGGTTAAGTAAGCCTGGACAACACAAGTGATCCATGTTATCCAGACCTTCATTACTGACATTGATTTTAGATGGTATATTGGTACTTCATTACTTGACAAATGTTTTCTTGATGTTGATTACTATGCAAATCTTGTTGCATGCATCAGAGAACATGTTCATTATGACCTGAAATTCGTCAGATGAATCAGAAGCAAAGGCCTTATCATTGAGAGCAGATCAGAATAGTAACCTGAGTGCCATGCCGTCTGCTCTGAAGGAATCTGATGTTAAAAAAGCTGATGTCCATTCTCAATTCAATGAGTACATCAGACTGATCACTTCCAAAGGCATACTTAAGGGCCACGTCTACCTACCATTCCCCTTTCAGAGGACAAGTGCAAATGAGGGAGATTGAAAATGCAAAGGAAGTGCAGATATACAAATCTCACACTTCATTTGCATAATCTCATGTGATCGCACTTCTGGAAGAGACTTTTCTGAGAGCAAAAACAGAGTGGAGACAGGGTATCTTCATAAAAAAAAAAAGAACAAAACCTGTTTTCGAAAGAATTCTTCTTCCTGAAATGAATGAGGAAGAAGAGTTCTTTCAAAAAAAAAATTTTTTTCTTGAAGAAACACCGTCTATATGACTGTTCTTTCTTTCAGAAAAGTCTCTTCTGGAAGCATGATCACATGAGACTATGCAAATGAAGCACAGGATTTATAAATCAGTGCTTCATTTGCATTTTTGATCTCCCTCATTTGCGTTTCTCCTCCAAAAGGGGAGTGCTGTGTAGACACAGCCAATAAGAATAGAGAAGATGCCGAGGCTGGGGACATTAAGACACAGCCTTGCTTCATTCCAGTATCAGTAATAAACTACTGTCCTGTTTTTTTCATGCAATTAGGTTGTCTTCATTCCTTCATAGAACTCCTTGAACACGGAGAGTATCTTTTGTAACAGCCAGTTTTCCACAGCTTCTTACAGATGTCATTCCTGCTAACTGTGCTGAAAAGCCTTTTGCAGGTCATCAAATGCTCTGCAGAGAAGTGCCTGTTGTTCATGGCTTTCCTCTTGCAACGAGCGCAATGTGTCCTCCATGTAGTGTCCCACTCTGAACCTACTTTGGCTGTCAGGGTAGAATCTCTCACCAAGGATCTGGAGTCTTTTCAGCAGGACTCTTGCAAGCCCTTTGCTGGCCATGCTGAGCAACAATATTCATAAACCATTGCTGTACTCTGCTCTAGCTGCTTTATTTTTATATAGAGTACTTACCTTTGAATCATTCAGATACTAGCACATGTGGCTTTCTTCCCAACAGGTGCAGAGAAGTGTTTAGTGTTACTTTCAAGCTTCCTCTCACTATCTTGCCTTTAGGAGCACTGGCACTATCCGAACATTGCTTGCAGCTTTTCCAGGAGCAATCTCTTTTATAGATTTCTTTACATCTTCAAGAGTGGTTGTTCAGTCCAACACTTATTGCAAAGGCAGCTAAGGCAGTATCACAGATAATGACTTATTTTGAGTAGGTGTTTTTGCATTGCTTTGTCCATTGGTCAAGTTGTTCTTACCAGTGAGTCTATATGGTGCCATCTTTAGCCGTGTCTACACGTGCACGCTACTTCGAAAGTAGCAGCACTAACTTCGAAATAGCGCCCGTCACGGCTACACGTGTTGGGCGCTATTTCGATGTTAACATCAACGTTAGGCGGTGAGACGTCGAAGCCGCTAACCCCATGAGGGGATGGGGATAGCGCCCTACTTCGACGTTCAACGTCGAAGTAGGGACCGTGTAGTTGTTGCGCGTCCCGCAACTTCGAAATATCAGGGTCCTCCATGGAGGCCATCAGCTGAGAGGTTGAGAGACACTCTCTCTCCAGCCCCTGTGGGGCTCTATGATCACCGTGGGCAGCAGCCCTTAGCCCAGGGCTTCTGGCTGCTGCTGCTGCAGCTGGGGGTCCATGCTGCAGGCACAGGGTCTGCAACCAGTTGTTGGCTCTGTGGATCTTGTGCTGTTTAGTGCAAGTGTGTCTGGGAGGGGCCCTTTAAGGGAGCGGCTTGCTGTTGAGTCCGCCCTGTGACCCTGTCTGCAGCTGTGCCTGGCACCCTTATTTCGATGTGTGCTACTTGGGCGTGTAGACGTTCCCTCGCAGCGCCGATTTCGATGTGGTGCTGCGCAACATCGAAGTTGAACATCGATGTTGCCAGCCCTGGAGGACGTGTAGACGTTATTCATCGAAATAAGCTATTTCGATGTAGGCTTCACGTGTAGACGTAACCTTTCAGTTCAAGTTTGCACTGCTTTACAATTTGGACCAAGTGTCTCTTCTTCCAGAAGAAGAGGTCCACTGTGGCGGTGGCCCACAGGAGAGCGGAGATGCTCTAGGTGACCCCAGCGGGCCTCTGTGGTCTCCGAGTCCTTAGGCTTTTAAAGCTGCAAGGACCTGCAGACCTCGTGGCAGGAAGCTGAAAGTGTGAGACAGGCAGCACATGCAGGGCTGTCAGCCACACTCCACCGAGGCCCTGTGAGACTCACCAAACCTGGACCCTGAGAGATGGCCAGGAGGCCAGCACCTTGCACCACCCAGGGGTGCCGCAGGAACCCAGATGAGGACAGCTAGGACCCTGACCGAGCTCCTAAACAGAGGGACCCCTCGTGGACAGAGCCAGAGCTCCAGGACATATTGGGGCTCTGGCATGATGAAGAAGTCCTCTGGGACACCAGCGGGCACTGGGGGAATGCCCCAGCCTTCACCCGCCTTGCCCAGGGCCTGCCTGCCCTTGGCCACACCTCCCAGATCACAGAGCAAGCGCAGTGCAAGGTGAAGGAGCTGCAGTAGGGGTACACGTGGGACTGGGACAGCGCCTGAAGATCTGGCCAGGCCCCAGCCAGCTGCCCCTTCTACAAGGAGCTGTGGGACCTCCTGGCAATGGAAGACACCTCGTCACCCATGGATCATGGTGGAGATAGAATCATAGAACGCTAGGACTGGAAGGGGCCTTGAGAGGTCATCAAGTCCAGCCCCCTGCCCCAACGGCAGAACCAAGTACTATCTAAACCATCCCTGATAAATATCTATCTAACCTGTTCTTAAATATCTCCAGCGATGGAGATTCCACAACCTCCCTTGGCAATTTATTCCACTGTTTGACCGCCCTGACAGTTAGGAACTTTTTCTTGATGTCCAGCCAAAACCTCCCTTGCTGCAGCTTAAGCCCATTGCCTCTTGTTCTATCTCAGAGGCCAAGAAGAACAAGTTTTCTCCTTCCTCCTTGTGACTCCCTTTTAGATATCTGACAACTGCTATCATGTCTCCCCTCAATCTTCTCTTTTCCAAACTAAACAAGCCCAATTCTTTCAACCTTTTTTCATAGGTCACATTCTCTAGACATTTAATCATTCTTGTCGCTCTTTTCTGGACCCTGTCTAGTTTTTCCACATCTTTTTTGAACTGCGGTGCCCAGAACTGGACACAATACTCCAGCTGAGGCCTAACCAGTGCAGAGTAGAGTGGAAGAATGACTTCTCCTGTCTTGTTCACAACACACCTGTTAATGCATCCTAGAATCATGTTTGCTTTTTTTGCAACACCATCACACTGTTGACTCATATTTAGCTTGTGGCCCACTATAGTCCCTAGATCCCGTTCTGCTGCAGTTGTTCCTAGACAGTCTCTCCCCATTCTGTATGTGTGAAACTGATTCTTCTCTCCTAAGTGGAGCACTTTGCATTTGTCCTTATTAAACTTCATCCTGTTTACCTCAGACCATTTCTCCAATTTATCCAGATCATTTTGAATTACGACCCTATCCTCCAAAGCAGTTGTAACCCCTCCCATCTTGGTATCATCTGCAAACTTAACAAGTGTACGTTCTATGCCAATACTTAAATCTTTGATGAAGATATTGAACAGAACCGGTCTTAACACAGACCCCTGCGGAACCCCACTTGTTATACTTTTCCAGCAGGATTGAGAACCATTAAGAACTACTCTCTGGGTATGGTTATCCAGCCAGTTATGCACCCACCTTATACTAGCCTCATCTAAATTGTATTTGCCTAGTTTTTTGATAAGAATATCATGAGAGACCGTATCAAATGCTTTACTAAAGTCTAGGTAGACCACATCTACCGCTTCTCCCCTATCCACAAGGCTCGTTATCCTATCAAAGAAAGCTATCAGATTAGTTTGACAAGATTTATTCTTTACAAACCCATGCTGGCTGTTTCCTATTACCTTACCACCTTCCAAGTGCTTGCAGATGATTTCTTTAATTACCTGCTCCATTATGTTTCCTGGCACTGAAGTTAAGCTGACTGGTCTGTAGTTTCCTGGGTTATTCTTGTTCCCCTTTTTATAGATGGGCACTGTATTTGCCCTTTTTCATTCTTCTGGAATCTCTCCTGTCTCCCATGATTTTCCAAAGATGATAGATAAAGGCTCAGATAACTCCTCTATCAGCTCCTGAGTATTCTAGGGTGCATTTCATCAGGCCCTGATGACTTGCAGACATCTAATTTTCCTAAGTGATTTTTAACTTGTTCTTTTTTTTATTTCAGCTTCTAACCCTACCCGTTTCCCACTAGCATTCACTATGTTGGGCATTCCTTCATCAGACTTCTCAGTGAAGACCGAAACAAAGGCAATGGACCTACCCTTTCCCTGGTATTCCTCTTGTTTCTAATATATTTATAAAAAGCCTTTTTGTTTTCTTTTATACCTGTAGCTAGTTTGAGCTCATTTTGTGCCTTAGCCTTTCTAATCTTTCTCCTGCATTCTTGTGTTGTTTGTCTATATTCATCCTTTGTAATTTTTCTTGTTTCCATTTTTTATACAATTCCTTTTTTCATTTTGAGATCATGCAAGATCTCCTGGTTAAGCCAAGGAGGTCTTTTTCCATATTTTCTATCTTTCCTACACAGAGAGATAGCTTGTTTTTGGGCCCTTAATAATGTCCCTTTGAAAAACTGCCAATTCTCCTCAGCTGTTTTTCCCCTCAGTTTTGCTTCCCATGGGACCTTACCTACCAGCTGTCTGAGTTTATCAAAATCTGCCCTCCTGAAATCCATTATCTCTATTTTGCTGTTTCCTGTTCTACCCTTCCTCAGGATTGTGAACTCTATGATTTCATGATCACTTTCACCCAAGCTGCCTTCCACCTTCAACTTCTCTACCAATTCCTCCCTATTTGTTAAAATCAAATCTTAAACAGCTTCCCCCCCCCCCGGTCGCTTTTTCAAACTTTTGGAATACAAAATTGTCTCCAATACAATCCAAGAACTTGCTGGATAGTCTGTGTCCTGCTGTATTAGTTTCCCAACATATATCTGGATAATTGAAGTCCCCCATCACCACCAAATCTGGGGCCCTGCTTGACTTTGTTAGTTGTTTAAAAAAAGCCTCATCCACCTCTTCCACCTGGCTAGGCAGCCTGTAGTAGATGCCTAGCAGGACATCACCCTTGTTTTTTACCCCTCTTAGTCTAACCCAGAGACTCGCAACACATCCATCTCCTATGTCCATCTCCACCTCAGTCCAAGTGTGTACATTTTTAATATATTAGGCAACACCTCCCCCGTTTCTTCCCTGTCTATCCTTCCTAAGCAGGCTGTACCCTTCGATAACAATATTCCAATCAAGTATTATTCCACCAAGTTTCTGTGATGCCAACGATGTCATAGTTATATTTATTTATTAGCACTTCCAGTTCTTCCTGCTTACTACCCATACTTCTTGCATTTGTATATAGGCATCTAAGATATTGATTTGATCTTGCCTCCCTGTTTTGCCTTGACCCTCTTTCTACTCTGACATTGTTGCCTATGCTGCCTCCCATTTCTGACCCATCACCCAGGTTTCCATGTTCTCCACTTACCTGTGGGCTTTGCTCCCCTGACCCGTTGAACCTAGTTTAAAGCCCTCCTCACTAGGTTAGCCAGTCTGTGTCCAAATACGGTCTTTCCCCTCCTCGAAAGGTGAACACCATCTCTTCCCAGCAGTCCTTCCTGGAATAGCATCCCCTGGTCAAGGAAACCAAAGCCTTCCTGGTGGCACCATCTTCGAAGCCAGGCATTCATCTCTAGGATGCACCTGTCTCTGCCTTGGCCCCTACCACTGACAGTCAGGATTGAGGAGAATACCACCTGCACCCCAAACTCCTTCACCCGTGACCCCAGAGCCCAGATGGTGGCACCCAATCTTCCTGCTGCACCAGAGGGAGAGTAGGGGCCTGCCATTGTTGACATCCCATTCGGCAGGAAGTCCTAGGATAGATCCCTCATCATCATGCTGCCCTCCACTGCCAGCAGCCAGGCCCCCTCCAGTCGGGCATCATCCAATGTGCACGAGGCTACCTTGGGTAAGTGTGTACAATGGCAAAGCCACCGGCGGGGGGTGGGGAAGAACACACCAGGCCCCCAGCACTGGGCCCCGATGCCCTATGGCCTGTCCCTGGTCAGTGCCCAGGGCACACCCATGCCTGTGGGTGGCATCTGGCTCCCTCCCCCAAGAAGCACCCCCAAGTGTGATGAGGGTCCCTCAGGCAGCACAGCTGTGCCCAGACCCCCTCATGGCTTAGCTGTAGGTTAACAGTCCTGATGGTGGATGTGCCCACCCCGAACTGCTGCCTGACGGATCGGTAGATGTCCAGGGTGGCCAATTTCTGGATAGCGATGTCCATGCACCTCTCTGGGGAAAGGGCCGTCCTCATCCAGGTATCATGGCATCGGAGCATAAGGGTGAGCCAGATGCAGATCTCCAGGAAGGTCTCCTTCATATGAAGGTTATGCAGCCAGTAGTCATTATCCCACTCTCCCACGATGACCCTGTCCCACCAGTCCGTGGTGGTAGTGTGGGTCCAGATGCACTGGACGGATTGGAGGGGGACCGGCAGGGGCAGTGGTAGGTCAGGACCCAAAGGCCTGAGTCTCTGTCACCACAGAAGGCCAAAGAGGGTGGCCAGAAGGATGGCTAGCCTGTGGATAAGGGCAAGACTGCTGGCCTGAGGCTGCTGAGCATCCATGCCTGCTGGTCGAACTGCACAGGGACTTGGGTCTGCCTTGCTGCACGCAGACATGGCAGGCCTCAGAAGCTTGTGTAGGGAGGGGCTGTTTGGGTGTCACTGTTTAAAGGGCCATGTGGTCTGTGGCTCTGGAAGGGCTCCTTGGCTGTGAGAACCCATCCATGCCATTTCCTGCCCTGTTCTTCTGGAAGAGCACCAGTACATGTGTGGATGAGCTCATGCAGAAGAAGGGGCAGCTCTTTTGGGGGCGCATTTAGCGTGCAGGTGCACTGTTTCGGAAGATGGTCCTCCTGAAGATGTCTTCTGGAAGATCATTTTCCAGAAAAAGTGACATGCGTAGAAACGGCCAGGATGTTTGTTCTTCATTGTTCCAAAGACATCTGTGGAAATAGCCGGTGTCTTATTTATAACATTTTCTTACAGTGTCAAATGAAAGAGAAGCGGGTTGATCATTTTTAAAAAGATGTGTAAATGCACACTGAAATTTTGGACAAGTGTCTTTCCTTCATGTTTGTGATGTTGGGGTGAGGTTTGCATAACTGACATTTTTAATATGTAATTGGAGCTCTGCCCTAACAAGAGCATGACCAGTGTCACTATCAGTGCAATGCACTGATCAAGCATGTAATACACAGTGAATGCTTCTGTTATGCTCAGGGTGAAGTCAAAATGGTACCAGCATCCTAATAAAGGATGCCTCCATGTGACCTTGCTGTGACTACTGCCAGCTAAATTGATGCTCAAGTTTACGAGCTTACAAGAGGCATAAAGCTCAAGGACATGTTGGCCATTTTCACTGAGACTTCCTATGCCATGCTAGCAAGTAATTTGTCCCCAGTACCCCAATTCCAAACTGTACACACATTCAAATCCCCAAAAAAAGGAAGTCTGTTTTTTTTTCTGGGATTATTATTAATTAAGTTAAGAATAAAACTCATATTTTTTGTTAGTTTGGGGGTGGGGGTTATTTTTTCTTTTTTTTTTCTTTTATGATTGGAGTAATCAAGTGTTAGTCTGTAGACAAAAGAATCAAGTTTCACCAGTCTGTGTTCCCACCCAGCCTCGTGATCCTCTAAATGATAGATAGTGGAAGGGTCCATGCAATAAGGACTGACCAGAATTTTTGACAATAAATCCAACAAGAGGTATATTTGGGTCATTGTCACTTTTAACCAACTTAATTATTATTTAAATTACTTTACTATTTCCTAAACTAAATGTCATTGGAAGGGCAGCATAAAGAGGTAAAAGTATTTAGCAAAAAATTCTGACAAGGCATTACAATGTTATCTACATAGCTGGTGAGAGGCCAAAATCTAAATGCATATAGAGTTGGGTTTATATAAAATAAAAAAAAAGTTACAAACATGAAACTGAACCACATTTTGAATTTTTCAAATATGTGGTTAACTTATGAGTTTAGGCCGTGATAGTTGTTATAGAAGTGAATAACTTTGTGATCCCATTGGCTCTATTCACATTCACACGGTATCTCATACGGGTAAATCTTTGTAGAAATTGGGCCATTTTTTCCTCCTCCTTTCGTTATGTTATCACTTTCAGATAGAACCAAAAAATGGGGACTAACATATTTCAAATCAGGGATAACTCTTGTATAATTTCCCGGACAGGTATTCAACCTTTGCTGTTTCAAAAAAGGTTCAGATGAGCAGAAAATATATATATACTGGTATACATCTAAAGTAAAACTGAACCTTTTTTGAGGTTCTCTTGCAATGCAATTCTTTTCATGTTTGTGTGATTTGGTTGTTACTCTGATGATGAATTCAGGAGACTTAGGTTTTGGTATACTTATGGGCGTTTATTACAGGAAAGACAGAACCACATCCGTCAAACTTAGGAACACTAAATAACAGGGTGTCATAAGAAGGAGGGAGAAAACTTGTTCTTCTTGGCCTCTAAGGATAGAACAAAAGACAATGGACTTAAACTGCAGCAAGGGAGGTTGGACATTAGGAAAAAGTTCCTAACTGTCAGGGTGGTCAAACAGTGGAATAAATTGCCAAGGGAGGTTGTGGAATCTCCATCGCTGGAGATATTTAAGAACAGGTTAGATAGATGTCTATCGGGGATGGTTTAGACAGTACTTGGTCCTGCCATTGGGGCAGAAGGCTGGACTCGATGACCTCTCAAGGTCCCTTCCAGTCCTAGCATTCTATGATTCTATGATTCTATTATACTAACAATAAATGTGTCAATATTATTGAATAAAAAGGAAAAGTCCAAAGATTTTAGACTTGTTCACAGACAACATTTCATCAGAATCAATATGGTCTCATAAAATACTTCATTTTACCAGAAAAAAGGTTGACCAAGAAACCTGCCAGAATTAAAACAAAAAACAGTAAAAAGGAAAACACCTAACCAGTGGTATTAAAGAAACAACCGAAAAAATTAATGTAACTATGTCTCCAATCATCTGGCACTGGGGAAGGATACAGGGAGAGTACTCGCTGCTGGTTTTTAGTATAGCTGTGGCAGATTCCACAAAGAAAATAAGCCAATGCTGATTTACCTATGAGTCCTTAATTACCATGGTAGCTGGGCAGCAGTTTACTAGCTAAGGAACACTTTAAGGTTTCTAAGGTCTTAGTCAAGAGGTGCCACAACACAGAGAGGCAATAGCAGAAGAGAAGGATTTCTCAGGAAAGCTGATTAGAGAGCTAACCAGAAAAGGAGACCTAGGAAAGGATTCAGAAAGCTCTATGAGATGCAAGGGCAAAGCCACAAGAGAGCTCAGCCAAAACAAATGACTCTTACCAGTCAACAGCAGAGTCTCTCTGTCACTGGAGAACTATACAACACTCCAGAGCTGCAGAGTCTGGGAAAGAAACCCTTCCCTGGGAACCCTGACTGTAGAGGAAGATCCCAGGAAAATATGCTATTAGAAGGAAAGAGACTGGATGGAAGAGAAGGAGGTCCTTGTGTAGCAGGTAGCATGCCTAAGATTAATCCTAGTGCTCCCCCGCCTCCCTACCCCACTCACCTCACCCCACCGCACACACAATAGAATGCTCCACTTATTAGACGTATTGGTATACTATGTTTAGCCTTTGATTAAATAAACTGGATACCTGAAGTGTCACTGTTCACTGTATACAAACACTATTGAATTTACTGATAGCTTATAAAGGGAAACTAAGATGGTGATAAAACTGTGGCACCACAGTGAGCCTTAGGAGTAAATACTTGCCATAACAACCAATCATGTAGGCAAACCTGACCAGCAAAATAAATTCTTAGCCTCAAGAGGTAACAGATAGAATCCAGACTATTCATCGTGTTCATTGAACATTTGGTAAGATGACTCATTTCAACTTTTGTGCTGAAACTAACATTTGTGAAATCCGATAATGCAGAAATGAGCTTTTTTAACTGAACTACTATAATTATACTATATGAGGCTGATAATATAATTACCACAGTTCAACTCCATTAGGACAACCCTTTCACTGCAACAGCAAGATTAAGTTAAACTGTGTCAAATGCTATAGAGATTCATAAACAAAAAAAAAACTGGAAAGGATTTAGACTTTAGAGGGAGTGTAGTGTCACATAGATGTTCGAGGTTGGGGCTTGTTGTTTTTGTTTATGACATGACTAATTAGAAGGTTAATCTATTTAGATATCACTCACCATAATCTAGTATCAGTGCCGCTATACAAGTGCAGGGGGACAAGATCTTAGTCAAAATAGCAGTGTTTTAGGAATCCACAGACTAGACACAATTGTAATCATGAATGGCCCCTGGAAATCTACTAAGGCAGAAGGAAAATGCTTCTTCGAGTGTTTGGTAGTCTTAGGAGTGAAGTGATGCCTCACTTCCAGCCTCTTCTGGATGCAGAACTCCAAAACCTGGGGTTAGTTGGATATAACACCACGGCTTATGCTCCCTTCATGTTATCACTCAGCTGATTATCTGTTTCTACACTACACAGTTTTGTTGACAGAAGAGGTCTTCTGTCGACAGAACTAGGGCGTCTCCATGCTACAAAAGCATTCTGTCCAAAATATGTCAACAGAACACAACCTTTTTTCCTGGCAGAGTTATGTCTTGAAAGTTTGAGGCAGAGTACCTCTGTAGACAGATACTGCAGACAGAAAAATTGTGTAGATGCTCTGGGGGGCCCTCTGTCAACAGAGAGGGCTTTCAGTTCCCCTGACAGCTCTGTTTGCAGAGCTTCTGTCTGGTTGTTCTGTCGGCAGAAGGCTGGGCAGTCCAGCTGCTTTCTGTCAACAGAGGCCATTGACATGGGAAGCCCCTATTAGGTGTGGACATGTTCTGTAGACAGAGGTTCTCTTGGCAAAACTCTGTCAAGAGTGACTTTTGTAAACAGAACTTTGTAGTGTAGACCCAGCTGACCTCTTATAACCATGGAGCAGTTTGAAAAGTGAGCAAGCACCTTTTGGATTATGTCTATGCTGCAGTTGGAGGTGAGTAGACAGACTCACACTAGCTCTGTTTGAGCGGTTGAACTAAATATGGCTGAGGGACAATGAAGGCAGAGGCTTATACTAGCCATGATATCCAATCCTGCCCCACCCTCTGGGTCTGAGCTCAAGTGGCTAGTCTGAGCTCTTGCTTCATCCAACAAGCTCAAAGAGAGCTTGTGTGAATCTGTCTTCTCGTGGGGAGAGGCTCAAAAGGCAGAAGATTCAAAGGCAAATGACAGCCACCTTTATGCTCCCCTGCTTCCCTGTTCCCTCCCTCCTGGTACAACCCCTGAAGAGCTCATTATCTGCTACACTTTGTGTAGATGCTCTCTGGGGGAAGCAGAGACATAGAACAAGAATAGAAAGAGGCAGAGTGTGGACACTAAGACTGAGTCATGTTCCATATCTTTCAGTTCCCTAAGCAGCTACACATTCTGCATATGGGTAAGGAGGGCTGTAGCTTTTTCCACTGTGTATTGGGCAGTATTCAGACTCCCACAGATAGGTTTCCTCCAATGACCTACTTGTTTCTTCCTGACCTTATTTCCTCTATTTATTGAACCTGTATGGAAGGAAGGGTCAGGACATGGATGCAAAATGGTGCCTTTTTCTTATTATGTTTACACATTTTTGATAAGCTTGTTACTACCCTTCTTCCCCTCTTTGGATTCTTCCTTCCCCTCTGAATGTACAGAATCCAGGTTTCTAGCTGCCACTGCCTTTTCCGCTCTATTTTAGGGAGTTTTGTCTGCTTTGTAGCTTTCCTGTTTTCTTTGTTGCCTTCCATAGTTGCAGTTACAGTGCCCTGAAATTACTTACCTTCTTTCCCAAGCCTATGTTTCATGTTGTATATCCTCTGACTTTGAACTTTTACAAGTTTGACATTTGCATCCTTCCAAGTTTTTTTTTAATTGTTATTTTTCTGTATCACCATTTTCCCTTGTTCCATTTACAGCTGCCCTCTTCCTTGAACTTCATGTCTCACCATGCAATATACAGATTTTCTCCTGCCAATCCACATACACTTTTTCTGTTGCTTCTTATATTGCACTTACTTTGTTGGCTCATTAAGATGGAACTTCTCTGCCATTATATTCAGACTGAAAAATATAATGTTGGCAGTTTCACTAGCTCAGATAAAAATGCGTTTAGACCAAAGGTGAGTTCTAAGTAGTGGAGATCAAACCTGAGATTTGTGGATCTGCATATATAAGCGTCTACTGTCTTAAAAAAATAATTATAATGATGCTTAGCTAAGCCTGTACCATCAGTCTTCTATACCCTAAATGAAGATTCTAGATACTAAGTCCACTAGAGGGAGACAAAGTACCACACCAAGTGGGCCTGTTTGGTACTCCAGGAGAAAGATATGTATACTATCTCGTGAATTTTCAATCAATTAAAATGTTAATAAAAAGTTTTAGTTACACGGAAGTAGCTGTATCTGTAGTCTGTATCTTCACAAAACAAAAAGTAACACTGTAAAGTTTAACAAAATAATATGTAATGAGCTTTCATGGGACAGACCCACTTCTTATTTTCAAATCTAAAGAAGTGGGTCTGCCCCAAGAAAGTTCATTACCTAATAAATTATTTTGTCAGTTTTTAAAATGTTACCTGACTGCTTTTTTGTTTCATAAAAAGTTTTGTTTGCCTTGAATTTTTCCGGGATTTTGATTAGGAAAAAAAACAGAAAAATTGTTTGATTTTTATTTCAATTGTTATTTACAAATTTTCAGTGTTGGGTTTTAGTTTCTTATTAAAATGGAAAGTGAGGAAAATATAATTTAAAGAAAACTTGAAAAAATACTTTCTTGAGCCACTCCACCCTTTATTTCCTTTTACAGATTAGAAAATGGAGGCACAGAAATAACATTTTTTGCCCAAGATCACACAGCACGTTTGTTGCACAGTAAGAAATAGTTTACAAGTCTCTTAATTCTCATGCTTAACCACTCTTAATTCTCAGGCTTTTCTACGCTGACGTGTGTTTGAATAGTCTGCTTATTTCACCTGGTAGCATCTTCCCTTTCTTTTATGGATATCATGCCATAGATGAAATTTGAAATAGGCATAATGAAATATGTGTCCATTACTATTTTAAAACGTGATTCGTCTTTAACAAACAATGCTTTACCTTCGCTATTACAAAAGCTCTGGATACAAAATTCTTCTATTCATCCACTGTCAGGCAGTTTCAGCACATTTCTATTCTGTCCATGATTCAGATCTGATCTATGGGGATTGTCTTCCTTCTCTGAGTGAGAAATAATTCAGTGTGCAGTGTTGAACTTGACAGAGAAATTTGGTCAGTTACTTATGGAGTTTTGTGCTATTCAGTTCTGTCCACTAGGGATTTTGATACAACTACAATTTCAACCCTTTTAGGAATCTGTAAGACCTCAAAAATTGGTCTGGAGTCCAGAGCTTCATCCTGCAAGCTAATGTGACTCATTCTTCTATTACAAACAGTTTACATTGGTGAGAGTTAATACCTTTATTTATATAAGGACAAGGGGTCAAATACTCTGTAGGTGTAAACTGGCATACCTCCAATGTTCTCACAGTGCAGGGAGATATCACCAACATCCAGGCTGCTACTAGTTTACTGTAATGTATGTAGTCAGAATTCTTAAGTTGCTTTTGGTTTGCACAATTTTTCTGTTCTTTTTGTGGCAGCTGGGCAGGGACTTGCTTTTTAATATAAGTTTTATAGATAGTAGAAGATGGATTATTTAATATTTTCCCTACTTATGGATGTTATAGTAACAAGAAAGAAAGAAAGAAAGAACAAGGTACAGACATATCTTTGGAATAATAGTGTCAATCAGAAATGTCTGCTTTGCTCATTGTGTTTTAACTACAAACAAAGCAGGCCTCTGATTACGCACAGCTGTGGCACCAGTAAGTCAATACATTCTAGGATGAATGCATCTGAACTAAGAAACTTCTGATCAGAGTGGAGGAAAATTACTGTTGCCAAAAACAAAAAGCAAGGAAAGCAAACTCTTCTCCCCCTCCAAGCCTCTAAAATCAGTAACCAAGAGACAGTTCCACATGAGAGATTAAAGTAAATGAATAGTTCCTGATCAAAAACAAATTTAAATTTTCGCTTTCATGAGTAACCTACCTAATATGCAAGTGCTCGGCTTCAGTCATGTGTTTCAGTGGTTCAGTCCAAGGTTAAGCTTGGCAGTCCTGTCTTCTTTACTTACTGTGGTATCAGTTTATTGATTCTGTGAATAAGAAAGTTTTTGGCTTGCTAATCTTCCTTAAGATAACTGGTGCATTGTTTACTCTCCTGTTTACCCTACACAGAAAAGTTATGTAGGGGACTTCCTGCATGACATTTTTGTTCTTTGATTTGATTGTAATATACAAAACTATTTAGGATGGAAGTAAAAACCACTCATGTTCAATGTACTAATCAAAAGAACAGTTTCAGCTTCTACAATTGTATATTCATCTTGGGGAGGGGGTGAATCAAGAAATTTCATTGTTCTCCATCTTTGGCATTCAATTTAGCTGTTACTCCTTTCTTTTCTTCCATATATGAAGAACATCTCATATTTTTGAAATTGCTTCCCGGAAACTCATTTCTCTGTGCTGCCTGGGAATTTCCTCTCTTTCCATCAGCCCAGCCTTTTTTTAATATTTGAATCCAGCTGCATGGATTTTGGGAGCACTGCAGAGATCTTATATAAGTCCTAAGTTTCACCGATGCTAGAATTTATTTTTTTAATTTGCTTGCTAAATAAAGGTGATTGTCATGACAAACCATTTAAATATAATATAAGATGTGTGACTCCTTTGAGAAACAAGCTCAAAAACCTGTGGAAAATAACCTAATATCTATCTATCTATCTAGGGTAGAGATAGCAGAGATTCTAATTTGTCCCAGGTACAACATTTCAGGGTTTTTTTATTATTGGGGTTACCATATTTAACCACTCAAAAAAATAGGACACCCCGACAGAAAGCGTATCTGTGCTAGTATCTACCAAGTCATGTTGTGTCAATGTACTGTACATACTTTAACACATTGATACCATATGGCTATGCTTACACTACAGAATTTTGTCAATAAAATAAGGACTTGGTCAACAAAACTTGCAGAACATATACACACAAACTGTGTTTTGTCAGCAGAAACTGTCAACAAAAAGGAACATGTAGATGATCCAGGGGCCCCTTTTGTCAACAGAGCTGATGAGAAGATTGATCTGCTTTTATGTGTAGATGTGATCAGTCGACAGAAGTTTTGCAGAAACATCTCTTCCGACAGTAACTTCTGCATTCAGATGATTCTAGCGTAGATATAGCCCATGAGTTATTAGGTACTGAGGTAAATTCACTCCCTCTCAGAGGTGTCCTCTTTTTATATGGTATCTCTACTTACCTTTTTCTAATTGATGGAGAAATAAAATGTTTAAAAAACTGCTGTAACATTAAGATGTTGGGTCTGTGCAGACATGGTGTAGAAGTAATTTTTAAATCATATTGTCTAGCCATTCATATTTCCCCGGTACAAATGGGCAGTGTTTATTTATTTATTTATTTGTTTGTTTTGTGCAGGTAATGATTACAGGCACCTCTGCAGCCCTAAAGGTGGGATTGGCTGGGGACAGAGAACTTCCTGAGTACCATCTCCTCTTTTTTCATTAAGTAATAATAATAATAATAATAATAATTGAAAATGTGCGATAGAATATGTACACCTAGAAAGTACATACATTTACAATATGTGTTTAATAAACTAAAAGCAGAGGTGGGCCTGAGGGAAAACCTCAGAGTTGACAACCCAGACCCAAACTTAGGGCTTGTCTACACTACCCCCTTCCTTCGAAGGAAGGATGGCAATTAGGGTGTTGGGAGTTTACTAATGAAGTGCTGTGCTGCATAGGCAGCACTTCATTAAGCAAATTTCCCCCCCGCGGCAACTTCCAAGTTTTAAACTTTGAAGTACCGGCACCCATCTAGCTGCGGCTCACCCGCCAGTACTTCAAAGTGCTGGAGCAACGTCGATGTCCCCATACTCCCTTATTCCCCTTTGAGGAGTAAGGGGATTTCGAAGTCGCCCCGACACTTTGAAGTATCGGCGGGTGAGCCGCAGCTAGACGTGTGCCGGTACTTCCAAGTTTAAAACTTGGAAGTTGCCGCGGGGGGGAAATTTGCTTAATGAAGAGCTGCCTATGCAGCGCAAAACTTCATTAGTAAACTCCCAACACCCTAATTGCCATCCTTCCTTTGAAGGAAGAGGGTAGTGTAGACACAGCCTTAGTGTAACAAACTGTGGCCATAAATACCGGTAACTGTTGCTTCCCGTGTTGTGTCACCTCTCAGAAAGCAATGCCAGAGTGTCCTCTACAGGGTGCAGGCCTGGGCAAGTAAGTTTGAAGAACCAGCTGATGCCCAGCAGCAGGTTCCCCCTCTCCACGCCACTAATGTAATCCAAGGGAAAGGCGGAAGCCAGTACAGCTTGGCACCAATGTCGTCACGGGAGCTGCCAGAGTGAGATTGAGCACAACCTCAAACTGCCTTAGGGGCTCCATCTCTGGATTTTTCCTCGGGGTTTACTCCCGAAGCCTTTCCCATGACTAGGTATCACTGCAAGGCAGCGGAAGTTTTAAATCAGAGTTTCCTTCTCCTAGGTGGGCGGCCTTCCCAGGCTGACGAGCCCCATCTGCCCAAAGCAGCTGGTTTTAAGGCACCAGTCACCCACCTTCACCCCTTCTCCTGTCAGTGCAAACGGTTTCGCCGGGCTTAGAAACTAAACCACATGTGAAGGCCAGGAGCTGGACTTCGGTTGCCGGAGGCTATTGGAGACACACGCCATGGGAGCATTTTATAGATAGTGGGAGTTTATCCCTGCTACCACCCCTGTCTATGACAACCCTTGAAACCAATGCTACTTATATTAGCAGGGATCAGACCCAAGAGCTTCAGCAATAAAAGCAGCATTTTTGCTAAAGCAGCACTTTTTTAGCTCTGTCGAAACTATAGGCTCTTTTAATCATTGGGCCTAGCCAATAGATGGAGACATGATGCAATGTGATAAGCGGGTACATTATGAATATAACATTTTAGGTCACCTCTCAGTTACTTGCTACAGATGAAATGTACAATGGGAAAATTTTGATCATGATCATGGGACTTTATGAGTTTTCATGTTAGAAAACATTTTTCTCCTCTTGAATTAAATACTTATTTCACAAAAATAAACCACAGATAAAACAACTGATGTCCTGATATATGTCCAGGAAGGAAATAGTTAAAAATAAAGCAAGTACAAACATATAAAGGGGAAAAGGGTAAAACTAGAATTGTCTGAAATATTTACCACATAGCTCAAAACTCTCATTGTTCAGGGCATCTTCATAAACACAAGTGATGTCAGCACATTTACTAAGATTTGCATGTATTTTGATGAATTTGATCTCATTTATGGTTTTGCAGCAAAGGCCTAGGAAATACTAAGGTTTTTTTGCCTGGTTTCTCAGTGTGAAAGTCAATCATTTTGACTGACTTTTGATTGAAGGCTTTAGGTTAACATCATACTGACATTCAAAACAAAGCCAGAAGTTGCAAAACCATTCAGACTGCAATGAAATGATGGTAAAACAAACTCCCTCGGAGTGAAAATGCTGAGCTGCATGTCACTCTCTTTCAACTGCAACCAGAGGAGAAAGGGAAAAGAAACAATGGGTGTATGGGTTTAATGCTACTTGGCCTTGATCATTCAGTGGGGGAGCTTTGAAACAAAGGTGTGTGTAGGGAAAGGAATCAGACAACAGTTTTGAGATTGCGTGATCAGAGGAATAACTCCTGTGCCTTGAATCTAAGGTATAGCTCCAAATTTGTCACCAATTTCTCCTCACTCCCTTCCTATAGGAATGATTGAGAGTATTTGTATAGAAAGATATTAGTAAGCGTGACTAAGGGTGGCAGAATCTGTCATTAGCAATACACAGAAGTCAGTTGCAAAATGGTCTTTTGGTGAGAGCTATGTGGAATGCAAGCAAACAAAAGCATGGAAGCTGCTGACATTTATACAGGGAAGGGCTTGGGATTCTTCACCCAGAAAACTGTGAAGTGTTAACACCAAGCTCCTAAATATAGAATAATTAAGACAATAATTGTTGGCTATTAAAGCCAAACCAAAATGGAAAGTGTATCTTTTTTTGCTTTGGAGTTCTTGGAATAGCATAGCATAAAAAATACTATGCACCAAAAAAGCCTATATTCCAAAAAGCTTCAGTTACCTCATTCTCAGACACACACAAAGCACAACCTTTTCACACTGTCTTTCCTCAGTACTATAGTGACAGCATGAATAGCTGAACAACAGAATCATTTCACTTGCTTGCTTCCTTCCTGCAACTTTCTCAGCCTCAGACTTTTCTCTTTTAAATGCCTCCATTTTTCTAGCCTGGGTCTTTTGGGCTGCCCTTTAAATTTGGCAGAGGCCAGCAGCTGCAGCCCTAAAGTGGCCATTTTGCAATGGTCTGCTGCTTGCTGAATCTTCCTCTTGTCCAGTCAGGCAGGTATTTTTATCACCATGTTTCTCCTTCTTATGTTGAAAGAAAATAGTATTTTTTTATTCTTTAGCCCAGACAATAATGTTAAAGGGACGTGATAACATTGGGTAGTTGTGTGATGGGGAATGTTATGGAGTGCTGTTTCCTGTAGTAACAAATAACATACGTTTGCTACTACCACAGCAAATGACTTGATAGCATCACCTTTGTTAGGAGATACTACAGTGCTACCAACGTATTACTAGTGGATCTGTGTGCCTCTTTCCCTTCATTCTATATTTGGTTGGAGTTGTATGGGAGGCAAAGAGTTCAGTCCCAGAATACAGATGAAAAAGATTTTATCTGAGCTGGTAAATATAACCTAATATACGTCATTTTCTTCAGATGTGAAGTAAGGGTGATTACCGAAAAACTGAAGTGGTTGTGAGTGTTGAGCACATCTCTCTCCTTTACTGTCTACTTTTTATTTACAACTAAGAAATTCATGTCTTCCTTCCTCCCTAAACCAAACTCACACTGAGTCTTAGATTTAAAAAGTTGCAACTTTTTTCACCCCATTTAGGGGGAGAGGGCATTTTTATACCTAATAGTAAAAAAGGCCTTGTCCTCCTATTAACTTGATTTTTTCCCTTGTTTTTAACTCTAACCTCCATGTTTCGTGCTGTATCTTCATCCATTCTGGGACTGTGTGACTTTCCCTACATTATCTTTTCAACACTTTTTTAAACATTTTGCTAAATGTTAGGTTTCCATCCTCCTCCCCACAATAAACTACTTTCTTCAATAGACCTTACTTGTCTCATGTAAAATTCCTCTGATCCACTTTTACCAAGAGTGTCTTTTACCTCTGTTCCTTTCTGTTAAATTCTTTTGTGCGTGGGTTTCCCAGACACCAATGGCTATGGTTCACTGTCCCATGGAGTGGCACTTAGATCACTTATCCAAAGAAAGACTGAGTCTCCTCCACAGCCTTCACTGAGATGCTGCTGTTTTTTAGCTCACACTGTAAAGGCTTGTACACTAAGCTCCAGAGGTCCCAGGTTTGAGTCCACCTGTCAGTGGTGACATCTTGGCACACAAAACTAAGCACTGCACACAGAGTCTCTTACTTATCAACATGTCTAATATCATGGGCCCCCACTGCACATTAGATAACAACATTCTCTGCTCTTGAACCTATAGATAATAGGGTAACCAACCTACAGTCAAATTATGGGTGATGGGGGTGATTAGCTAGGTAAGTGGATAAAAGCAACTCTGAGGGCTTCGCTTCTCAAATACTATTTTAGATTTTTAGACAGCTCTTCAACTTTGGAGAACTTCTACATATGACTGCCATCAGAAGATCCAAATTGCTGTCCTGTTCAGACTACATACTAAAGGGAATCTTGCCCATTAACTGATAACTATTGACTAAGGACAAATTTCTTCTACTGTTCCTAAGGTTGCCATACAACCCAGATGAATGTAGTGTTTGACTTGATGGTAAACCCTTGAAACTAAAGAAATTAAATGTAGAAATAATCTATTGGATCATTTTGTCAATTGCAAGAACGGGATAGTTCCTTATAAAATATTAAGTGTTTTGCCTTGTCTACTTTGAAATGCTTGAGAAACTGAGTTTTCACACTGTTTTGAGGGTGATTCTTGCAGTATGATTTACATTTGTATTGAATCACTCACAAACTTCAGAAAGCATCAGACAATTGCAAAGTACAACTATATGCACGAAGGTCATTCAGTTTCACACACCACTGGAATCTAATCACTTGTGGCAGGAGTGAAATGATGGACTTCACTGTTAGGAAATAGGTCCCCAAGCCCTCAGTTTTATGTTGGTCTGTTTCATTACCTGGGATGACCAAAATACTCCTCTTTATTTGTTATTTTTAAATCCTTCATGTGAAAAAATACGGAATACTTAAGCAGTAAAATGGGGGTGAGGCTGGGGATAAAAGAAGATGAAATTTTAAGGTTTGGGTGAAAGAATACACTTTGGAACCTTAGTTAAGTTTCCAGAATGTATGCATTTCCTACAAAATTCATCAGAAGAGTAAGAAAATTGGAATTCCTCAGAATCAGGGCTGTTCTTTTGTATGCTTAACAGGGGCTTTAGCAATGGGCTTTAGCAATGACATTTAACCTGTAAATTCAGTAAACATGTTAAAAACATTTTAACCAATCCTTTGAGGTAACTTTTCTGCTTAGAACTTCAATGGAATAAGTCCTTAGATAGTTACAAAGCTAAAAAGAAAATAGTGTCCTTTTATTAACAGGCAAATATTTCAGTATCTGTCAAAAACTACAATCTACATATTGTACACATTACAGCCCAAAATAAGGTCAATGAGCCTAACGTATTTATCACTATGGAATCCCTGGAAACAGATGAAATGACACAGCTGAAATGCTGCTATGTTTACTTGTTCTGTTGTCAGGACATAGCATAATGCCATTAATACTGTGAGATTTTAGAGCCATACCTCATTGCATCTAACGGAAACAGCAAGACACAAAAACATCCCATTACGGGGTCAGCATGAAAATCCTACTCTCTCTCAGCACATACCAATAAAATGAATGTTAACAACGTGCATGTTATCATTTTCCATACACAAGGAAAAATCATACACCTTTGTTTTGAATTACTTTTGTTTTAGATTTAGGAAAAACAAGAAGTATAAAAGAAAAGTCTCCTACTGAGAGAGCACAGTATGTGTTATCTGTGTGATATTCTGCATCACTTTCCTTTATAAAATGGCACCAGGCAGATATGAGGTAAAATGGTCGCTGATGGTAAAAGCAGTAGATCAATTTCTATGATATTGTAGTAGAATGTTTCCACTACTATAAATATATTTGTGTACACAATATTTCATTGATAGAGAAGTGCTTTTATCCTCATGTTACAGATGGAAAATTGAGGCACAAAGAGATTCAGGCTGAGATAAATTCAAATTTAAGGCAGTTAGCTCAATTGTACCAAGTGTCTGTCTTCACTGTAAATACCATTAGCTCCATTTAGGGAGCACTACTATCAATATCATAATATCATTGGAACGGCACAGGTGTAGTGTCAAGTTCAAATGAAGGTTAGCGTGGAAGTGTCACCATGTCTTTGAATTGAATTCATGAGCCTCCAGAGGCTGACTGGGGGGCTGGCTGGGAGGGCCTGCACCTGGCTCCCTGATGCTCGTGGGAGCCAGTAAACTCACCAGCACAGCAGCCCTGATCAGTTTCCCGGCTACTGCAAGTGAAAGGGAGCCAGGAAACTGATGTCACTGATATACCTGGTCCTAGCTCCTGCGAAGCCAGGCACAGCAGCAGTGATTTTTTTTTTTCCTGGTTCATCCAAGGAGTAGGGACCCAGGAACCAGGCAGCAGGGTGGCACTGCCAACAGTGGGGGTGCAGCAGGGCCTGGGTTTGGATGCGAAATGTGGGCTGATGGAGCTGTGGGACAGCTGCCCACAATGCTCTGCTGCAACAGGAGATTTCTGTCCCCTCTAGTGTGGCAGCACTAACTCAACTTTGTGTGGATTTTGTGGGAAGTGAAGACACTCAAAATCAAATGTATAAAACCCAGCATTATAAAATCAAATTTAATAAAACTGAATTTATCTGGTAGTGTAGACATAGCTTTAATGACTTACCCAAGGGCACACAGGAGGTCTAGGGCAGAGCAATTGAATAGGTCCTCTGAGTTCCAGGTTAGTACCGCATACAGTAAGTGTTCCTTCCCTCTCTGGTATTTCTCTTGTTATGCTTTTATCATGGAAAACAATTCAGTGTGCATTCACAGGTGTACTCTAAACTGAAGAGCTCAGATCTCTAGGATTAAGTGTGTAACTGTTACCGCCATGAGTGCAAAGAATATCCTGTGAAAGTAAAATTTTTCTTGTGATTTTGCAATTCAGGATGGTCAAAACATGTGCATGTAGCTACCTGTAAGTCTGCAGAATAGCAAGTTATTTTTTTCCATGAATCACTGTCTTTCCCTTTGTAAAAATATATTTGTACATGAACACGTGTGTGTGTGTGTGTGTGTGTGTGTGTGTGAGAATGTAGGGCCCATGAAAAGGAGGAAATAATAATAGTAGTTTAAGCCAGCTGTCATGCTGGCACTGTGTAAACTTCCTTACCCAGCTGTGCCTGAATACTTCAATCCTGGCCTACACAGCCTCCTGCTATTCTACCCATGGACATCTGTTTGGAAGAATCAGCCAACCGTGTAGGTTTTGTGATCTCTTCAAATGAAGGCTAATGTAAGAAACCTTACAGGAATTGAACTCAGATGACCAGAATATAAAGCGAGTACATTAACCTTCAGCCCCCTCCTGCCACCGCCCTTGCACCCTTCTGCCTCTCTCCTGTCATAAACTACTCAGGAAATCAGACAAAGTAAAAAATCCTGAGATGCAATCTTTGGATATTATTGTTAAGTGTCAGGCACACTGCCAACATAATAGTATTCATACCCCATGTGCTGCTGTGATGTTCAGCAACAGCTGTAGACACTCCAAAAGAAGTGGGCATGTGAAAAGTGACACTTCTTTGAGTGCCCATGGTATTGCAGAAACAGTTTTACACCAAATGGAGGTGGTTTACAATGAAATGCAAGGTAGTTTTATTTGCTTTTAGCTTTTAGATACCATGGAGAGGGAAGAAGAAATCAGGATTACCCAATTGTGTATGTTTAAATTACAAAGTTTAACCATGCCATGAAATCCAGTTAACACAATTAGGATACATCTATGCTCCAGAGATCTGTCAAGAGAAGCTCTTCTCGAAGATCACTTCCAAAAAAATCTTCTTTCAGAAGGGTGCATCTGCACACAAAAAGGCAGATCGAAAGAGTTTAGAGGAACAGGCAAGGGACTGAGAAATCAGATGCCTTCAGGACTGCTCTTTTGAAAAAAGGACCCATGGATGTTCTACACCTGTTTTCTTTTGAAAGAAGCTTTCGAAAGAGGGCACTTTTCCTGAAAGGGGAATGGAAGAGTGCTTTCAAAAGGAGTGTCATGTTCTTTCAATTTACTTTAGAAAGAACCTTTTTTTATATGTAGACACTCTGTAGGATCTTTCAAAAGAACCCCCTTCTTTCAGAAAATCTTTCAAAAGAACTTGTAGTGTAGACGCACCCTGAGTTATAATCTTATTGATGGAACTAAATTGTTTTAAATGGCTGTGATAGTCACAGTTGCATCTCCGTCCTGCCTGGTTTCTCTGAGTGTACATCTTACATGCCAGGCCTTGTGTCTTTGTCCAGCGATGGAATTCTGCAATTCTCCTAATATTTGACCAGACTCTAGGTTACAGTACCCTATGTATCAAGCATTTTTGCCCATTCGATCCAATTGCATTTGGACATTGACCAGTCTTCCATTCATCAGTATCTGATTACTGATGTACTGACAGCTTCTTCAAACCTAAGTATTGATTAGTTAACAGTATGAACCAAACCTTTAGGCTATATCTAGATTAGAGTGATTTGTTGATAGATGTTTTTGTTCAAAGATATCGTCCAACAAATCTTCTGTCAACAGATCACAGCCAAATTGTCAAATGGATCATAAGCACTATTCGCTCTTTTGACAGAGAGCGACTGAACTAACTGGCCATTCTCTTGACAAAATGGCCAACTGGAAGCATGGCAGATATGGCAGCCCGGTGTCCTGGAAGTCCTGGCTGTCAACAGAACCACCCCTGCCCCCAAAAAAACATCCAGACTGGCTTTCAATAGACAGGTCTCTATCGACAGAGGCGAGGCGTTATGCCTCATGGAGAGTGGGATAAGACTGTTGACAAAAAGTGTTGCACTCTGTTGATTAACTGTTGACAGAACACCTTGGGAATTTGGATGCTTCTTGGGTTTTGTCAACAAAACCCGCTAGTATAAACATAGCCTTAGAGAAAAAGCATTTTAAAATAACAGTCTAGACACGTTTATCTTACCTAATGACCTATTGGCCCCTGATAGTATCCCAAAGTGGCCTAGGGCTACTTCAGGCATCCCAGCAGGCTCCTATATATTAGTGTGGTTCCCCTAAATAACTCTCGCTGGTCACTTTAGAGACAAATTCTTTTAAAACCACTATAATCCTTTTGTTCTTGTGTTTTCAGATTTTGGCCTTTTCTGCTAAAACTAGTTTCGCAGATTGGCTGGTGAAAAAGCAAAATCTTCCAAGCTAGCAGATTTGGTATTATCTTATTACCTGTCCTCAGAAACCTGTTTTATCTTAAGTCATACTCTTTTTTTTCCTGCTGACTTTCCCTCACAACTCCCTAATGAAGTAAGCCAATGTAGTCGTAGAGTAAAAATCCCACTAACCAAATCAATATGATATATTCATATATTATGACAGAGCAACTAAGCTCAGTCATAACTGTATCCCTGACCTAAATAGGGTACAACTGGGTGTCCAGTTAGTGTTGATTTTGCAGTGCAGAAAGAATCCAAAGTAAGTTTTAATCTAAGGTTAAGCATTTCCTTTAATAATGTTGACAAAACGTTGGGAACAATTTGCTGCTGGCTTTTGGACAAGATGGGCCAAATACTCTGCATTAATATTGGTGAAGCGCCATTGACATTACAGTGGCTGTGATAGTTTGTGCCAGCCAAAAATTTGGGCAAAAATGAAATTTTGCTTTCACATGGATTTCAGTTGCCTTTGGTGGACCTCCAGTGGAGAATCACGGGAGGCTGGAATCAACAGAAGTTTTGCATATGATAAGTAACATAAGGCCATATTCTGACGCCTAAGAATTTTCTCCTATTCTCCATATATGAGCCCTTTACAGCAGTATAACCACCTGCTTTCAAAAAGCAATTAGGAGAACAATCAGAAAAGCATAGATATTTTTGATGGTAAGTGATCATCTTTGTTTACATTGTTTAAAAAAACCATAAAATCCTTAATTTGTTACACTAAAGGCTATAGGGAAAGCAATTTCCCGCTTCTTCACTCTCTTTGCACAATCTTCTGTTCTCACCAGACTTACATGTGAACTTTTCTATTTTTATGAGAACATCCATTAACTGAGTTTAACAATGAAGCAAAAACAATTAAGGCTTTACCATCTGTTTCCATAGAAATGATATTTCACTCCTGATCATAGTACAGTTAGTGATATGAAAAAAAATCCATCTCGTGTGAGGTTTAGTAGGCAAATATTTTTCAGTGTAAACCATAACCATATTAAATATAAAATGTGTTTATTGCACATGTGCATAGTCTGTAAAATGCCTGTTTGCAGAGGTGTTTTTTGCTTTCTATTTAGTGCTTTTATTGCCTGTTCAAATCTAGAATTCAATGTCAGATAGTAGTCAGAAGAGGTAATGTGTAGACTAAAACCACTCCGCATTGTTTTGAGTCTGATTTGGATCCCAAATTGGAAAAGTATGGCCTATGAAACTGGTTCAGTCTACATTTTGAAAAAGTCACTAATTTTTATAAGGTTTTCACCATTCATAATGGCAACTATTTCACAACTTTACTTGATCTTGTGATATATTGAGTAAACAATGCATGTACCACATTTTTAATCCAAACTCTACTGCTGAGTTACTCTTCAGCATGAACATTCAGCCCTAGTGTCAGGATACAAGTAAAGTACTGGCTCAACAATCTCTGTTTACTGCTCAACATCTCAATTACAGATGTACAGTAATTATTTCACAGTCCCATTGCAGCCATGTGAAACAGATTTGCAAGCTAAAAAAAGTTTTCCATTGGCCTGAATCACTTCTCACTCTCACTGGTTTTACATTGGTATAAGTCCACTGAATCTGGTGGAGTTCTCATTTTTATTATATAACAGCACAAAGCTTCATCTAGCCCAATATCCTGTCTTCTGACACTGTCCAGTGACAAGTGCCCCAGACGGAATGAATAGCACAGGTAATCAGCAAGTAATTCATACCGTTTTGTCAACTCCCAGTTTCCGACATAGAGAGAGTACGGGCACCATCCCTGTCCATCCTTGCTGATATCTACTAATGGATCTAGCCTCCATGAACTAACCTAGTTCCTTTTTTTTTTAATGTGTTGTACTGTTAGCCTTCACAAAATCCTCTAGCAAAGAGTTCCACCGGTTGACAGTGTGTTTGGGAAAAAAAAACAAAACTTATGTTTATTTTAAACTTGTTGACCATTAGTTTTATTTGATAACTCTACTTTTAGTGCTATGAGGAGTAAATGACACTTCTGTATTTACTTTCACCACACCAGTGTTTCATAGACCTTTATTATATTCTCTTCTCCCTCAACTCATTTTTTCCCCAAGATGAAAAGCCCCAGTGTTATTAATATCTCTTCCTAAGAAAGCTGTTCTGTGTGCCTGCCTATTTTTGTTGTCCTTTTCTGAACCTTTTCCAAATCTAATATAGTTATTTATAGGGGTGACCACATCTGCATACAGTTTTCAAGATGTGGGCATGCCACAAATTTGGATAAAGGCAATATGATATTTTTAGTCTTCTTATCTATCCCTTTCTTAATGATTCTTGACATCCTGTTAGCTTTTTTGACTGCTGCTTCACTTTAAGTGAATGTTTTCAGAGAACTGTCTACAGTGACTCCAAGATCTCTCACTTGAGTGGTAACAGCTAATTTAAACGCCATCAGTTTATATGTCTAGTTGGATTTATGCTTTCAAATGTGTATGAGGTTGCTTTTATGAATTAAAGAATAAAAGAGGTGAGAACTGGAGCCCCGGTTCTCTGTTCATTCAGCAAGAGCATCATGCATGCAGGTTCTGATGCTGCAAAGACTTACACTCCTGCTTGATTTTAAATATTGTGAGGAGTATCACTGAGACAGTAACAGAACTACACTTTGTGAACTTATGCATGAAGAATAAATGCTTACAGGAGTGGGCTCTGAGTTATAACTAGTTCATGGCTCAGTATTGCACTGGTAATTAATCAGAAACTCTGTGCAGTACAAATAATTAGCTGTAAATATTAACTTGCATTGTCATTAGCATTTAGTGCTTGCCATGTCTGATAGTATTATCAAAGCTATCCATGCTGCCTCTGTGACTTGGCAGAGAAGGTGTAATACTGAATCATTCCTTTCTGCTGTTCCTAAGAACACCTTTCTCATATTATTGAAGAATCAAGAGAAGGAGAAGCTGGGCTGGAAGGGAGATGGTATTAAACAGAAATATCAACAGGATCAGAGGAAACTATCTTACCATTTGTGTGTGTAACTATTATTTTAGTTCATATTTACTACACTGTGAAAGTCCTATTAATAAAAAAAAATAAAAAAGCAAAGAGGAGCAGGGTGAGAATAGGGAAGGAAAGGAGATGTATCACATAACATCACCTGGGCACTTCCCTAAAACAGTATTTGTAAACCATCATTAAACAAGGGAGAACAGAGGAGCCAATTCTGAAAGGTACTGATCACCCATCAGTTCTCTGGGGGATCTTGAGAAACCCTCTCTCTTAGTGGAAGTGCTCAGTATCTTCCTGAACCATGCCCTCCGTGGGCAGGGAATGTGTTGTTTTAGTTGTAGAATTATGGCTTAAAATAGAAATTGTGGTTGAATCTTATGGTTTACCCTACCCAGAGAGTTATTTCAGAATAGTTACTGGGCTTTAAATTCACAATGAATTAATGTTATCTCATAGGTATTGCATTCCCCATTAAAAGCCAGTATTTTCCAACACTTACCATGTTATTAATTCTCACATTAATTCCCTTTACTTATGTCGGGAAGTGATTGCGTAAGTCCCTGAACAGTGTGTTTGGTGTAGTCTGTGCTTGCTCCCTTGAGATATGAGTATGTTAGAGGAATGTACTCAATTAGAGGAACGTACTCTTACTCAAGTTCTGAAGACTTATCCTTTTAATTTTGAAGATCCCCAGTTTTGTCCTTGGTGTCCACTGCAATACTTTAGATAATGTTGTCTGGTAAATACTGGAAAATATTCCAATGTTCAGACACCTAGCACATGTACTTAGGGGCAATATAAGGAATTCCATGAAACATAAGCTTCAAATAGTTTCTTGTATCTTGTCGTATTTTGGTGAGGGGGACAGCAAGATACCTAAGGAACAACATGGTGGAACTTGGCACCATCCATATTTTGTGAAGGAGGGTTTACATTGGACTTAGCCAGACTGCTCTAAAATGGTGTATTAGATCAGTGCTCTGCAACTGGTGTGCCATGAAGTGGTGCTTAGTGCGTCTCAGAGCCACACACCAGGATTACAGTCTGCCACTCTGCACATGGGCCCCACCACTTGGTGGTAAAAGTGTGTGGTAGGAGCAGTGGCTCTGGGAGGGCAGCAGCAGTGGTGGCAGCAGCTCTGGGGTGACACTAGTGCTGGAGGCAATTCTGGTGAGTTGCTGGAATCGAGTTAGTGGGGGGAGGGTTGGGAGTACCTGGCTGTGGGGGAGGGGTTGGAGGCTGGGGGTGCCTGGCTCTGGGTTAGCAGGAGGGTATTCAGTTACAGCAGGTGGAAGGGCATTGAGTTAAAGAAGGGAGAGGGATGGGGGTGCCTGGCCCTGGGGGAGTGGAAGGAGCTGAGCTATATATATTAGGTTTGCTATAAAATGACAATAAGTGCTGAAGCATGCCAAGAGGTGATAGAGGTTACTGAGCTCTGCGTTAGATGTGATCCGAGGGAGGAGGCTTCAGGATCCATTTATGAGGATCAAATCGCCCAAGATCTTTCATAAGAAGTGTCAAGGGGCTGAAATAGCTGCTTCCAGGAGGCTGGGTTTGCTCAGTCTTTTCAGCTTTCAGTCTTTTCAGCTTGCCTGGAAGGTAAGGAAAGATGGATTCTCTTTCTGTCATCCCCACAGATTTGTCTATGCAAAACCTAAAGACTTTGGCTGAGTGAGCTGGAGGAGAGTGAAGACTTATCTATGTGGAACAGCTGAGTGCTCTGTGGGATTGTAACTTTTCAAGGATATTAATGTGTTGCACATTACTTGTTCTATGTATGCTTTAAAGCTTCCCTAGAGACTTTAAAATGTCACTATGTTAAACCACATTAGTGATTTTCTAGTGCATACCAGCAGAGTCTGCATGGGCAAATTAATGTGCAACACATAAGTGCACTTTATAGATTTCCAGTGGCACCCACTGTCATAATATATTATGCACAGTGCAGGAGCCAGCCAATGGCAGTTTGAAGGAGAAGCAGATGTGGCTGCCCCACTGCACACTCTGATTTGGTCCTGTAGCTCTTTCATCATGAAGTGGGGCAACAGAGCTAAACTTGAGTGTCACTGTAACCCTTGCATGCTATGCTTCTCGTACTATTTTACCACCCACCCCCCATCAAGGCCTGACGGGCAAGTGTGTCAGCCAGCATGTTGCTGTGAGGCCTGCTCCTATGCCTGGGCTCCCTCCTGCCACTCTGTTTGGGCGTGTCCTGCTCTCAGCACTTTTCTTCCCCTCTGCTCTGGTGACAGGAATGGTTCAGTGACACATTCCATATCTGATAGAATTAAGAGGTCGCTTAAAGTGACTGCCCATATAGGAGAGCTGACCAGAGAAGGGCAAAGGGGAGCATACACAAGATAGTTTTGGGAAGTGTAAGTTCATTTAGTTTTCGGTTTTTTGGGGTTTTTTTAAGTGTATGTGTAGCTGTCTTGCTAATTTGAAGTAAGAATATCTCAGCATTGCCCTGGAAACCACGCCTTCCTCTCCACCCGCCTACCCCATCAGGTGCATTACCCCACTGTGTAGGCAAGCATTGAATTTGACCATTACTATTTGTTGGTAAACATGAGGATGTGGGTACAGGCCAAAGTTTCAGTAGTAATTCTGAATCTCCTAACTTAAGAATGTCACAGCTTCTTACCTGCTTGGGGTATGCCTGTACATGAGTTTTGAGTTGGTTATGTTTTACCACTTGTTGGTTAAAACAATTGTACTCTCTAGTGTAGAAACTATACAAATAATTATTCTGGGATGTGTTTAACTGTCGGATGCACCTCTGGCTTTAACGACTTTCGCAACAAACCTTTGATTTTGTCAATGGCTACAATTGTAGATACACATTAAAATATGACTCAAAATTCCAGTAGTACAATTCCAGAGAAAACAGGACTTACCCACCAATCCCTTTCATCATTCCCCCTCAGTAATGACCATAACCTAAATAAATAGTATAGCCCTGGCTACACTAGCATCCCCCTTTCGAAAGGGGGATCCTAATGAGCCACTTCAGCAGATGCTAATGAGGAGCTGCCATGCATATGCAGCACCTAATTAGTATAATGGCAGCTGCACGCGTTTCAAAAGTGCCGTTTTCAAAACACACACCACCAGTGTAGACGGGTGCCTTTTGAAAGGACCCCCCCAGATTTTGAAAGCCCCTTCTCCCAAAGTCAAATGGAAAGAAGGGGCTTTCGAAGTCAAGGGGTCCTTTCAAAATGCCCCTGTCTACCCGGGCAGTGTGTGTTTTGAAAATGGCACTTTTGAAACGCATGTGGCTGTCATTATGCTGATGAGGTGCTGCATATGCATGACAGCGCCGCATTAGCATCTGCCAAAGTGGTTCATTAGTGTTCCCCTTTCAAAACGGGGGGTACTAGTGTAGCCAAAGCCTATGTGTATTTGGAAAATAAATACTTTTTGTGGAAATTGCTCTAAAACACTACAGATTTGAATAGCTGATATGCTTTCAACAGAATGTTTAATGTGTGGAATTAGAAAGATTTATAACTCTGCTACAGGCTGTGTCTACACTAGCCCCAAACTTCGAAATGGCCATGCAAATGGCCATTTGGAAGTTTACTAATGAAGCGCTGAAATGCATATTCAGCACTTCATTAGCATGAGGGCGGCCGCGGCACTTCAAAATTGACGCAGCTCGCCGCCGTGCGACTCGTCCCAACGGGGCTCCTTTTCGAAAGGACCCCGCCTACTTCGAAGTCCCCTTATTTCCATGAGCAGATGGGAATAAGGGGACTTTGAAGTAGGCAGGGTTCTCTTGGGATGAGCCGAGTGGTGTTGAGCCGCGTCAATTTTGAAGCACCGTGGCCGCCCGCATGCTAATGAAGAGCTGAATATGCATGTCAGCGCTTCATTAGTAAACTTCGAAATGACCATTTGCGTGGCCATTTCGAAGTTTGGGGCTAGTGTAGACGTAGCCACAGTTTTCTATAAATTGGTCTAAAAAAACCTACAAAAAGATGCATTGCCTATTAAATTCTATGGGATTTCCCTTAAGGAGTAAACTCATCAGGCTTTCAATTTAGAAGCCTTGAATATCGAAATTGCTCCTTTATTTAAAATGGTTAAACTTTGTTTTACTTACCTGTATTGACTTCAGTGAGTTTTAAAGCTAAGGCAAATGCTATTTTATTATTGATTTCCTATTTAATAATCCTTCAGGAATTAATATTGCCTGCTTAAATAAATCTAAAGCTACCAGTTACAAAACATGTAAATATATAATAGATGCATGAGTGCATCTTGGGATGAATGTATTATGGATCAAGAACTGTCATCACATCCTTCACAATTACATTATCATGTGCTCCTGTGGTGTACACCTGTGGCTTGTTGGCAATGCTTTTTATTCTAAGGGCTATTGATCACTATGTGTGTTCATAGAGAATCACCTCAAAGTTATTTAACACAGGTGTTTCTGTAATTGAGATACATTGGGAGATTCATAATGTTCAGTAGCATTCAAAATTATGCTCTCCATCTGTGTTGAGATAGCCTACTATTAGTTCACTTGTGAGCATTCTATGCTCAAAGTTAAGCACCCATGAATATCTTTTCAAGATCAGACCTAAAATTTCGTACACTGAAATTGTTTCTTGATTTCTATGTTAAAACAGTATTGGCAACTCTCACGGTATTTATTGTTTCTCTTAAAGTCTCAACTCTTCGCAATTTATTAGATAAGAATTTCAGTTTCCTTTCTTCTTAAAAAGCACACAGAAAAAAATCTTTTCTAGATGCCCTGGTTGGGGACAAAAGCTTGAAATTGTGAACCCTAAAGTGTCAATTGAATTCCAGCATATATTATTTTTAAAATATCATGACTTTTAAACCCAACTGATGGCTTTTGGTCGGAGTTGATAGTACAGTTAACTGGAAAATACGAGTGTTTTTTTAAATATTCTAGAATAATTTGATTTTATTTTTTTCAAAAAAATATCTTGGTATTTGGATGAATATATATTTAGTGCATAAATGCATATGAAAGCCTGGAGGGTGCTCTTTTCAATTAAACTAGAAAATAACTTTGGGAAAGAGGGGAGGGATTTTTACATTTCAGTGAGAGGGAAAGAAGGTCTCCGGTCTACATTAAGTGATTTTTAACTTTTAAATTATTTTTTAAATCTATTACACATTAAAAAAAGCAGCAAAAACAGTGTTAAACTCTGGCTCTTGTTGGTTTACATTGGATTCAAACAGTTTCTTCCTCCTCCGCAAATCCCTCGTCCTAGTACATGGATCATTCTAACACCCATAAAAGGAAGGATAAACTCCATACTCATGTTTCAGGAACCAGACCTAATAAAGCTCAAATTTGTTCAGTGCTATAATCACTGGGGAAAGTCCTGCTCAACCTTTGTGTAAGAATGTGAGAGGGAGGCCAGGCAAGGCAGGGGTGAAAGAAGGCCTGTTGGCCCAATCAGCCCCACCCCGGTTCACCTATGGCCAGTGTCAGGGGTATAAAAGGAAAGAAGCCAGCCCAGTTTGGGGCTGACCAGCCAAGAGGCAGGAGCTGGCTCTGAGGCAGCAGGCCCCAAGCCAGAGCTGCCACCCGGTCAGCTGCTGGAGGGCGCAGCCCAGGACCCTTCCCCAGGCACTAAGGGGAGTAGGGAGCCCCCCTGCCCAGGGTACCCCTCTCCCACCAAAGGGAGAACTAGATTCTTGGGGCCATGCCCCAAACTTAACCCTTAGACTCTCAGGTGGGTCTGCAAACCCACCCAACAGGCCCTGGCCGGGGGCCTAGCCAACTAAGCCACCCAGTCCCAGGTGTGAAGCAGTCACGCTTGGGTTGTAGCATATCCTATGAGAATTGAATGTTTGATCATTTTAGTGGTTAAAATCTAACAAGTCTCTTCTGAACATGTGCAAAATGTAGTTTTTCAAAACCTTAGAACCAGGCCAAATAATTCTGGTCTTTCAATGGAGTGGGAAGACTCCCCAACAGGGAGATCACCCATGTCCTTTTCCTAACCCCTACTCTGAAGCACAGGGCACTGCAGTTTTTTAAAAAAGGTTGTCAGAATTTATTTAATTTTGCAAAACAACGTACAGGTCGAACTTCTCTAATTCAGAACTCTGTCATCTGGCAAACTCCATAATCCAGCATGATTTAAGTTAGCCAGATGACCACTTACCATGGGTGTGGCCAAGTTTTCCATAGTTGCATTAAATTTGTTTCCAGCCACCAGTCCTGGCTCTCAGTATTTTGTGCTCTTACTTAGCTGTAATTTACCCCTAATGTCTTCTAAGAGCCCAGTAAACAATCAAACTGTTAGTAATGTGCTAGAAAAATATTGACCTCCTGTCATTCAGCAAAGTCTCTCATCTAGCACTGGTCACGTCCCAAGGGTGACAGCAAGGGAGGTTCACCCATCATGGAAAACTTCAGCCCAAATATTTAATGTCATAAGCCACCAAAACCAAGATATTATCATAGGAAGTGTTGGGCTGATAGCACAACATATTGTTAAGGTTGCCCTACCACAGTGATTACATTCAACTAAATACAATGAAAGCACCAAAACTTCAAGAAATTTAAGTATAACAACAAGCTAAAATTCATGGTGATATGAAGAGCAGAGTATGTAATGAGAGATCAAATACTATCAAAGAAACATTCTTGTGAAACAATTTTCTCAGTCAGACTGCAAGGGAAATATGAGTGAAAATGTGGAGTAACTCCAAATTTACGTCAGCTTCACTCAGAACAGACTTTGCTCTTTTGACTTCAGATGTAAATTCTAATATTGAGAAGGCAGATATCTGCATTCTAGGATCTCTTTCAGAGACTTGGCTATTGGGAGATAAAGGGGAATCCACAAACAAGAATATATTTAAAAATTATAAAACTTCCTCATAAAACCAGCAAGCCAGGGAATGATTTTCTTTTTTAAACAAATCAGTAATCAAGTCCTTGAAATCTCAGCTATCTGAGTACAATCAGACAAGGCCAGACTTAGGTCTGATGTAGTTAAAGATGAAGGCTTTGGAGTTAAAACAGGAATTAATTTGTCCCTGAATAGCTTTTAAGGAACATTTTAATGGTCTTTCACAGAAACTCATACAGTAAGTCTTTGTCATTTTGTTCAGACTAATAGAAAAATAATCTTGACTCCTGAGCCTCCTCTAGTGTTCTGAAAGTATAAACAAGTCCCCCATATTCAAATTTAAGAATGGTAGTATATGGACTCCTCAAGGAAATACCCATTTCATGGAGTGGATCTCTTCACATCAGCAAAACATGTCTTCCTTTTGATCAGCTATGTTAAAAGCATTGTAGGCAGATTCCAATTCACTTATTTTCCCCCTTACTTCTGACAATTGCAAGGATGTAACTTTTCAGTACTGCTGTTTCTCCAACTGTCAGGACAGTGTTCAACATTACAAAAGAAGTTATCTATTAGTGAGTGTTCTTCTGAGACAAACAACAACTATTTCAAGAATAATCATGCTCAAAAGCTGAGAAAATCAATTATCACAGAATTGTATGGAATTATATTTAATATCGACTCTCATTTTTGGAACAGCTTATAGTACATGAAAATTTTGTAGATGTTGAGATCATTGTACTCTGAATCTAAAGAAGTGGATTTTGACCATGAAAGTACATAACCTTTGTTAGTCTCTAAGATGCCACAAGCCTGCTTTTTATTTGAGTTGGAACAGTTTATATTAGATAAATATATAAACATGTTAAGACTATTTGGAATGCTTCTTTTTCGACTAGGTTTGTGGAAAGTTAGAGTGGATTTGAATCCAATGTTAATTGGATTATTCATATTATTTAGTTGTAGTTTCAGGGAAAAAAATGCTTCTGATATTTTTTTTAAAAGCAGACAATAAGAAGTTAACCAAAAGACAAAGTACTGGCACAATAGTAGTGTTTCTTATATACTATTAGTCAGAGAGGTAGAAGTGCTGAGCATTCTGGAAATCCTGATAGATTGGAAATATTGGAGCAGAATTTAATCTCTTACACTGGTGAGAATCCAAAGTAATTCTATTGATTTCCGAAGCCTAAGAGTCTGATCCAGTATTGGCTGAAGTCAATGGATATATTTAAATTGATTTGATCAGGTGCTTACATTGTATATTATTCCCCTGTAGGAAAGATCAAAATCTGGACTTACATGTGACTTGCTGAAAACACAGTGTTTCAAAGAAAGAGTGAATAAAATATCTTCCTAGAACTTTATCAGCTTGTTGATACACAGAAGTAACGCTTGGAAAATTGGGGGGAAAAATTATTTTAAAGGCCTAGGAAACCACTAGGATTTTTTCTCCTCTTTCTTAGATAACTGCTGACAGGCATACTTAAACCTAGGATCTGTTAGGTTATACTTACACAAGTGGAAACCAAGAGGAACTCCACTGAAGTAATTTTAAAACCAGTGTGAGAACAGAAGGGTGTCCAATGAAAGTAACCTACTAAGGTAAAAGGACTGTTTCTTTAGCCTTGCATTACACTGGTGTTACTAATGTGAAATCCTTCTTATCTACCCTGAAAAAACAAAACTAACTCTCAGACGTCATATTTAGTAAGGAATGACAAGTCTGTGAAATGTTGTCTGCATATCAGCGTGGGGTTTTATGTTCAAGCCGACCTGCTGTTTTGTTATGAAAAGGCATCTGTACCGAAAATAGTTCACTGCTAATGAAATGCAAAGTCAAGGTCAGAATAATTGCTTGTATGAGACACTGCCCTCTTGCACTCCCTTAATAAAAATTATAAGGTTCTGCATTACCTTGATATGTTTCACTTTTGAATACTAAACTGAGATGTTCTCTGTTGTGTCAGAATTTCAGACCAGGTGGTCAAAAAGATAACATGACAACTTTAGGAAAAAATTTTCTACTTTTTCATGCTTTCTGAGCTGACTTTCTCACTCCTCCTTAGCAGCTGGCAGGCAAAAGCATGAACATTCTTGGGAAAAAAAATAGAAAAATCACCTTTCAATACACAGCAGCTTTCAAAGGAGTAAATGGGGTCAAGATTCTGAAGCTAAATCCTGATTCATGTTAATTTTTTGACGACACCGACAGTTTTTAAACTAATCCTTAGCTTCATCAGGGAGAGAGGAAAATTTACACCAGCAGAAAATCTATCTTATGTGCTCAACTTTATACAAGTGCTGAGGATCCCCAGTTCCAGACTCAATTCAGAAACAGGCCTGAGTGCCCATAACTGTACAAAATATGCCAGATTTCAAAAGCATTCCACGTGATTTTTTGCAACTGCAGGTGGAAAGAAAAGCCTCAGCCTTTGTGTGAGGTACTAAAATGGCAAATATTTATTATTAAAAGTAAGTTCCTGAGAATTCTCGAGGGAGCTGGAATCTGATTCTGTAGAGTCCCCTCTAAGACAAAATGACAGCAATGATCAGATTTTAAAGCTAGGACAAAATTCCATTCATTTACCTTTGATTTCACAATATTCTCCAGATTCTTTTCAGCTTACTCTATTAGTTGCTGAACAGGATGCTGCAAACTTCTTATCTGTATTAGTCAGTTTCAGCTATTCATTATTGCTTTGTGGTGTTTGAATTTTTTTTAACTTTTTAAGTATAAGTCCCTGATTGGGTGCCTGAATTTTTTAAAGAGAAGGAGGGGAACTATAAGTAAGCAATTACACTTGCAACACTAGTGTGTGCAACTTCTGGGATTTAAGAATAATGAACTTAAGGATAGCTGCAAATTGAACATGAGTCAAGTATGGTCCATTGGTTAAGGCATCAAATGGGAGTCAACAGACACCGGTGCCACCTTAAGCAACTAATTTCAACTCTGTCTCAGTTGTCCCATATGTCAAATAGTGATGGTAGCCTGCTGTGTGAAGTGCTTTAAGATCTATGGATTTAAAAAAAAAAAGCGTTAAGTCTTATTATTCAGAAATACATTTGGGATGTGGAGAAAAAAATGAACCAAAAATGTGTGTGTGTGAGAGAGAGAGAGAGAGAGAATGGGGGTAAAAGGGGAATTTTCAACTATTTTACTTACTCAGCATGTATGGTCAGTAAGGTCTATTCTGATTCTAATGTAATATTATTGGTATAAATCTGTAGCTTTTAAAGTTATTCCTGATATATATCAGAGAACCTGAGATCAGCAATGGATCATTTGTTTCCAAAGTCAGGCTCCTCATGTTTGCACTGCGGTGCAAATCACTGAAGAGAAGATCTCTGCGCAGCCTTGGTGAAGATAGCATTTTATTCACAATTTATCACTTACCCATTCCTCCTTTCCAGCTCTTTTTCTTGTTTATCTGTTTTGAAATAATAAAACATGCATGCTGAGTCAGTGACATCTCGTATGCTCTCCTGTGCTGCCTAGGGGAGAGCAACATATGAAATGAAGCCAGAATTGCCATCTGTTTGGGGGGAGAGAGAGGGAAGGCAGCTACAAGACATGCTGTCTCCCCAGATAGCCACCATGACCCAAATCCTTCCACCCCTTCACCAGTCAGCTCACAATACACGGATTCAAGAAAATGTGATTAGTGAGATTCCGGTCAGGAAAGAAGATATGAAGAATGACATGTTCCAACTTGAAATACTACTTACGATGCAGTAGATGTATTAGTTATTGCACAAGGATGTTAACCTTAATTTGACCACCAGACCTTCCACATCCCAGGTAATGCATACCTATGCTCATCACAGGTAATATCCAGTGATGATAACTCACATGAGTAACACATGTTGCTGATTTGTGGTGGAAGTTTGGGGATGAGAATAAGTTGTTTGTGGTAGGAACTGTATCTTTGTTCTGTTTGTACAGTACTTAACACAAAGGGAATCTTGGTCCATGATGGAGATTTCTAGGAACTACAATTATACAAATAATAATAAGATGAGGATGTTGCATTGGCCTTACTCATCTGACCATGTTTCATGAGCATTTGGGCCCATTTCACATGGATCTTCACACCATCCAGCTTTTGCTGGCTTTTCTATGACCTCATCACCCTACTTTACCAACAGTGTGATAAAGAATATGTAGTGCTCCATAGTGTGCTATTGACAAGTTGGATTTTCAGCGTTGGGAAGAGCAAAATATTAAATCATCAAATTTCATGATCTTGATTTCATGAATCATCTGAAAATAATCTGTAGACCTAGTACTGCCCAGTTGCAATAAACCTCAATGGAAATTTACCTCTGTTTTGAGCTGGGCTTGGCATTCTCTCTAGTCTTATCTTATCTTTGCGTTATAAATAATTGTATACCTAAAGGTCATGAACAAAATGTAAGCTGCCAGGCCAAAGAAGGACCACAAGCTTTGATTATACTTGGAAATTATCAGAGCAATAAGGAAATTCTTAAAATCCATTCACGGGAGGTTGGGGGAGTGGGAGCAGAGAGAGAAAAGCAATTTACATACGTGCATTAGATTTTATATGACATTACATTAGACATACCTGTCCTGATCCAGGTGTGAGCACAGCACAAGTAGGAATTAGGGCAGGTCTACACTTAAAAAGCTGCAGCAATGAAGTTTCTCTCATCAGTGTAGTTAATGAGAAGTGGAAACTAAGTCAACAGAAGAAGACCTCCTATCAAACTAGTGCTGTCTATACAAGGGGTTAGGTTGTTACAACCATTTTGCTCAAAGATGATTTTGCACATGCTCAAGTATCATAGTAACATAGATGTAAGTTTTCAATGGAGAACTGCCTTAAGTCTAGTCAGGTGAATGGAATTCTGTTGGAGTGAAGTGCAACATGTCATAGTTGTGTTGCTTTGTTCGCACTTAAGGGGTTCTCCTCACTTCCTTTCCTCGGCTAACTTAATCTTTTCCTTATGTCCTTAAATATGGAAAAGGGCAGTCAAAAGTTGAAATAAAGGGTATTACTGTCATCTTCACTGTTTATCACAAGTAATCCTAACCCAAATAGTTTTAGAGGTGCTGCAGTTTCTTCAAAAAGATTGTGTCTCATGATTCATAGCCTATCCGCCACGCTAGCTGAAAAATGACAAAGCTGATGCATTCCAAAAAGGGATGATAAAGGTGTCTGAAGGTCCTGAAATGTTTATGGTTTCAAAATTGCTTTCATAACAAATACTTCTTTACCCTGTGTTTCCCCCAATCAATAATGCAATAGTGTAACAAAATGTAAAGAAATAGAAGTTTTGAAAACATGTCACGATAACAATAAAGTTATCCCCACCCGCACAGCAACAATAGTAATGAGCCATTGGAAGTGTAATGGCTCAGTATAAGAATCGATTGTGTTGCTATGATCCAAAGGTTAGAAGGGTTCTTCAGTAAAAATATTGCCAATGCCTTTTCCCTAGAGACCATTCCTGCCTGGTTGCAATGGAAAGAGCTAAGAAAGATGAGTTTCCCTTAAATTTAAACTGACCTTATCTAATATGTGCTGGAACTTCCATCCATTAAAATAGAGCATAAGAACAGCCATACTGGGTGAGACCATAGGCCCATAAAGTCCAGTATCTTGTTTTCCAACAGTGGCCTATGTCAGGTGCCCCAGAGGGAATGAACAGAACGGGTGATCATCAAGGGATCTATTCCCTGTCACCCATTATCAGCATATGGCAAACAGAAGCTAGGTAAACCCTCCATGCCCATCCTGGCTAATAGCCATTGATGGACCTATCCTCCATGAATTTATCTAGCTCTTTTTTAAACTTTACTATAGTCTTGGCCTTCACGACATCCTCCAGCAAGGAGTTCCACAGGTTAACTGTGCATTGTGGGGGAAAAAAATCCTATTGTTTGTTTTAAACATGCTGCCCATTAATTTCATTTGGTGACCCCTAGTTCTTGTGTTGTGAGAAGGAGTAAATAACATTTCCTTATTTACTTTCTCCACACCAGTCATGATTTTATATACCTCTATCATATCTCCACTTAATCATCCAAGCTAAAAAGTCCTAGTCTTATCAATCTCTCCTCATATGGCAGACAGTCCATACCCTTTATCATTTTTGTTGCCCTCTTCTGAACCTTTTCCAATGCTAATATATCTTTTTTTTGAGATGAGGCAACTACATTTGCACACAGTATTCCAGTCATGGGTGTGCATGTATTTATATAGAGGTAATATGAAATTTTCTGTCTTATTATCTCTTCCTTTCTTAATGATTCCCAATATTTTGTTAGCTTTTTTGACTGCCGCTGCACATTGAGTGGATGTTTTCAGAGAACTATCCACAATGACTCCAAGAGCTCTTTCTTGAGTGATAACAGTAAAGTCAGATCACATCATTTTATAGGTATAGCTCAAAGTATATTTTCCAGTGTGCGTTACTTTGCATGTATCAACATTGAATTTCATCTCCCAAATTTGTTGCCCAATTTATTAAAATCCTTTTGTAGCTCTTCACAGACTGCTTGGAACTTAGCTATTTTGAGCAGTTTTGTGTCCTCTGCAAATTTTGCAACCTCACTGTTTATCCCTTTTTCCAGATCATGTATAAATATGTTGAATAGGACTGATCCCAATACAGACCCCTGTGGGAAATTAATATTTACCTCATTCCATTCTGAAAACTGTCCATGTATTCCTACCCTTTGTTTCAGATCTTTGAACCAGTTACCACTCCAAGAAAGGACCTTCCCTCTTAACCCACGACAGTTAAATTTGCTTAAGAGCCTTTGATGAGGGATCTCGTCAAAGGTTTCTGAAAATCTAAGTACACTGTATCCACAGGATCCCCCTTGTCCACATACTTATTGATCCTTTCAAAACATGGTAATAGATTGGTGAGGAATGACTTCCCTTTACAAAAGCCATGTTGACTCTTCCCCAGCAAATTATGTTCATCAATGTGTCTGACATTTCGGTTCCTTATTAGAGTTTCAACCAGTTTGCCCAGTACTGAAGTCAGACTGACTGGCCTGTAGTTGCCAGGATCTCCTCTGGAGCCCTTTTTAAATATTGGTGTCACATTAGCTATCCTCCAATCATCTGGAAAAGAAGCTGATTTAAATGATAGGTTACGAACTACAGCTAGTAGTTCTGCAAATTCACATTTGAGTTCCTTCAGAACTGTTGGGTGAATGCCATCTGGTCCTGGTGACTTATTACTATTTAGTGTATCAAATTGTTCTAAAACCTCTTCTAGGTGCGTCTACACTTGCATTCCTCTTTCAAAAGAGGCATGCAAATGAGGTGTGAATTTGCATATTTAGCATCTCATTAGTAATCTTCAAAATGGCCATTAGTATGACTATTTCAAAGATTTGTGCCCTTGTAGACACACCCCTTCTTCCCTTTATTTAATGGGAAGAAGATTTCTTTTGAAGATGGGATTTACTTTCGAAAGATGGGATTTACTTTTGGGAAGAAGGGGCCTCTGGAAGAAGGACTTCCTTTCGGAAGACCCCCCCAAGGGCCGCACTTCTAAATGGCATTTTGGAGTCCAGAAGAATGGTCTTCCGGACTCCAAATCATGTGACCGTATGCTAATGGAGAATTTGCATCTGTGCCTCATTAGCATATATTGGGCTACGTATTACCATGCCACTAGAAACGGCCCTATTGACACCTCAGTTTGAGACAGTTCCTCAGATTTGTTACCTGAAAAGAATTGCTCAGGGTTGGGAATCTCCCAATACTTTAAAATGCAATAATTCAAGACCTCTGAAAACACTTTCCCTTGAATGACATAAGTTTCATCAACCGAAACACTGGTTTGGGCAACTCTGTACTGGTGGGAGATGCTATCCAACTGACACAGTAACTGCTACTTATGGTGGGGTAGTTTAGTTATGTTGATCGGAGAGCTCTATGTGGGAAATGGTGCCTCTGCATATGTACGGAATTGCTGCCGTAAACTCTCTAAGGCTACAGATACACTACAGCTGTTATTCTGAAATAGCACATACATAGTATAGATGCTGTCATAGCTATTTCAAAATAAATTTGAAACAATGAAAGTATTATTTCAATATGGTAACTCTCAATGGCTTTCAGAAGGGGCATGCAAATGCAGCTGATTAGAAATGCAAATGAGGCATGGATTTAAATATCTCATACCTCATTTGCACACTTGCATAGGATCTTGATTCCGGAATATCTGATTTTGAAAGCAGAACAGCCCTGTACAAGGGGTTCGTTCAAAAAGAAGTCCCACTTTCAAAAGCATCCATCTTCCTAATTTTTTCAGGAAGAAGGGTGCCTACAAATGAACCCTATCTACACGACTCTTTTGGCTTTCAAAATCAGCTCTTCCAGAATCGAGCCCCCACACAAGAAGGCAAATGAGGCATGAGATATTTAAATCCACACCTCATTTGTATTTCCAATAGGCTGCATTTGCATACCCCTTCTGAAAGGGAGGGGCACTGTAGCCACAGCTAATAAGGAAGGAATACTGCCTATGTTGAAATTGCTATTTCAAAATAGGTGCTATTTAGAGGCAGAATCGTGTTATTTCAAAATAAGTCATAATGGGCTCCAATGGCACTGTTTTGAAGTTGTGCTAGTTATGCTGAAATGATATTTCAAAATACCTGAGTGCTATTTTGAAATTATTTTTCTGTGTACTTGTGTTATTTCCAAATAACATATTTTGAAATAGCTGTTTCAAAATGTCTTATTTCAAAATAGGGCTGCAGTGTAGCCAGAGCCTAAGTCTGTATTTACACCAGAAAGTTTTGTCAACAAAACTCGCAGTGTCCACACTCAAATGCATTATGTCAACAGTAAATCAACAGAACTCAGCACATTTGTCAACAGACTTCTGTCTTGACCCCAAGAGGAAGAATGTCTTTCTCAACAGACTCTGTCAGCAGAAAAGCCATGTGGACACTCCGGGGTTCCCCAAATCAACAGACAGGGCTTCTAGGTCACCAGGCAGCCCTGTTTACTGAGCTTCCAATTGGTAGTTCCAGTCTGGCCACTCTGCATTGACAGAGTGGATCGACAGAGCGATCAGCTTTCATGTGTGGCTGCAATTAATAGACAGAAATTTTGTCAAAAGATGTCTTCTGATGATAACTTCTGTCAACAGATCACTCTTGTGTAGACATAGCCTAAGTGTACAGGTAGGTTTATCAACTTCACTGACAGCCTGACAAATGATTTGGGCTGAGAAGGAAGCCATAACTCTTTCCCTCATGTGCTCCCTTCTCTCTTATATGGAGCAAAGCTCTGGCACAGGAGAGTCATCCTCCCCCTTTGCGTTTCAGAACGCCTTATCACTCAGCAACCAGTGGTGACATATACAAATAAAAGAGCTAGTTGTGACTATCACTTGCTCAAATGCATAGTGAGGCAAAGAACAAGAACTCAAACACACGTGTGCTTATATCAGAGAGATAGCAATGTTAGTCTGTAGCTTTGAGAACAACAAGAAGTCTCGTGGCACCTTATAGCCTAACAGATATTTTGGAACATAAGCTTTCATGGGCAAAGACCTGCTTCATCAGATGCATAAGTTGAGCGGGGGTGAGAGGAGTATTTAAATAATTGGGTCCCAGAAAAAGAGAGGGCCAGAGCTGACAAGGTTTATTCAGCAAGGTGGAAATGGCCCATTATTAATAGTAGTAATAATCAAAAGAGTTAAAAACACGTCCGATCAGACAGGGATATGAGCCATTGTCAGAGTCTAATGGGGAGATCTTAATGCCCACGACAGAGAAGATGACTTTGTAAGTTGCGAGCCACTCCCAGTCTCTGTTTAATCCTTGGTTAATGGAGTCAAATTTGCAAATAAATTGCAGCTCAGAGATTTCTCTCTCCATTTGATTTCTGAAATTTCTTTGTTTCAGAACTGTCACCCTTAAATCTGCTACTGCGTGTCCAGGGAGATTGAAGTGTTCCCCCAAGGGCTTCTGTACATTACTGTTTATGGTGTTTGATTTATGTCCATTTATTCTTTTATGTAGAGACTGTCCAGTTTGGCCAACGTAAATTGCAGTGGGGCATTGCTGGCACATGATGGCATATGTTATATTCGTAGATGTGCAGGTAAAGGAGCCCCTAATAGTATGGTTGATGTTAGGTCCTGTGATGATGTCACTGGTGTACAGCTCATATATCTATACCAGTGACATCATCACAGGACCTAACATCAACTATACCATCAGGGGCTCCTTACCTGCCGTCTACTAATATAACATATGCCATCATGTGCCAGCAATGCCCCACTGCAATTTACGTTGGCCAAACTGGTCAGTCTCTACGTTAAAGAATAAATGGACATAAATCAGACATCAGGAATGGTAATGTACGGAAGCCGGTGGGTGAACACTTCAATCTCCCTGACACTCAGTGGCAGGTTTAAGGGTGACAGTTCTGAAACAAAGAAATTTCAGAAATCAAATGGAGAGAGAAATCTCTGAGCTGCAATTTATTTGCAAATTTGACTCCATTAACCAAAGATTAAACAGAGACTGGGAGTAGCTCACAGCTTACAAAGGCAGCTTCTTGGGTGTTAAGATCTCCCCATTAGACTCTGACAATGGCTCATATCCCCCTGTCTGATCGGACTTGTTTTTTCCTCTTTTGATACCTACTATTGATAATCGGCCATTTCCACCTTGCTGAATAGACCTTGTCAGCTCTAGCCCTCTCTTTTTCTGGGCCGCATTCTTTAAATACCCCTCTGACCCCCCCCACCCCGCCACTTACGCATCTGATGAGGCGGGTCTTTGCCCACAAAAGCTTATACTCCAAAATATCTGTTAGTCTATAAGGTGCCACATGACTTTGTGTGCTTATATATTACTCTGTACCAGAATTATGGATCTTGTGCTCATGGGACCCCCAGGGGATTTATTCATCCAGAGATCAGCTCTCTGGAAAGTGGGTAAGGATTAGGAAGAATTTTGGTTCACTCTATGTGCTAGTGGTATTATTCTGCTGTTGTTAAATGGATTTTTCCCCAGTATAACCTGGGATCTCTGTAAAAATTTTAGGCTTTCCAATATGTGGAATCTGACCTTATGCTCAACAGCTCAAATAGTACAGTTCCTCCCTTCGTGTCTTCACAGGAAGGTCTGCAATTTTTGGTGTCTTTTTATTATTTTAAAGCCTTCTGAAAACAGAGTAAGAAAACACCTGATGTTACAGATATTATTAAATTATTTTTTTCAAGCTCATCTATTTTTGTTGTTACTGTTTGATCTTCCTCTGTTCTTTACTGTGGTAGAATAAAGTATGAGAAACAAATTCTTGAAGGCCTGGGGCAAGCAAGTGGTGCAAAAAAGGACCCATTCTTTTTTCAAGGTGTGGGAGTTCATGGGAATTTTTCATTTATGAGCTGTACATCAGCCCGCACGAGTGTCAGCTTACAAGCAGTTTGTATTCCTCCTCCTCCACAGAATTTATCAGGCAGCTGCAAATGAAGGCAATTCTGATAACTGAACTAATAAAATTCTGGAGAGCGAGGGAGGGCTGCTCTTGCTGGCATTTTAGAAAAGGTTTGAGGGAAGGAAAGTCAGTTTTGCTACATACAGAAACTTTTTTTCTTTGGTTTGGATGAATTCCAAACAGAATTTAAAGCATTTGTGCAATCCTTCTATATCTCAGACAAAGCAAACAGTTTGGTGCTGTTTACGTAAGCACACAGAGACAAGAAAAATCCACAGGCTTACAAGATGGCACCTCCTGTTCTTCAAATAGCAGTTCAGACCCTTAGATGAAGGCCAGTCTTGTTTACTTTCCGTGGATTGCAGGTTAAGTGAATCAAGTTGTAAGGAGGACATAATTCCCGGAGGGCTAATGCTTCCAGAGTCGTCTTCTTTAAAATAAATTTAAAAAGCAATCAATCAAAAGGGGGAGGGAAAGAGGGAGGAAGGAAAACTAAATGGTCAAATGAAAGATTTCACAGATCAAGAAAAGTATATTTGTCCTTTTCCCAAATTCCTACGTCTCATATATGAAAACAGTGATGAAGCTTAAGGTACTTTAAACCAATTTAAGTGCCTTATACAATATCACAAATGTTGTTACTTAAAGATAAGTCATTATGCCTCATATCCTCAGTGGGAATAAATCAGTGCAGTACCACTGAATTTGATGGAGGCGTGACAATTTACACCAGGTCCAGATCTGACCCAATGAGGTTAAGGTGTCTTTGTATTACCATTTCAAGCAGGTAATAAAGATCCAGTGCTGCAAATCAGTGCTCATATAAGCTGTCATGACTGAAGCCCTTCAGTAAATAGTCTTTACTCACATGAATATTCTCAGCATAGCCACTGAGATTACAAAGGGAAACAAGGGTTGTTCATGTGAAGAATAGTTTTTATGACTACTTTCTATTATTGCATCAAATAGGTCTGCATATGGATCCCCATTAGCATTGTAGGGGGACTCAGCAGCTGCCCAGCACTGTCCTCGGCCCTCCTGAACCCTAACCCTATGGCCAAAATAAATCTGGTCGGTTCAACAAGATGTGTAGAGTCCTGCACTTGGGGCAGAAGAATCCCAAGCATTGTTATAGGCTGGGGACTGACTAGCTAAGCATCAGTACAGCTCAAAGGGACCTAGGGGTTATGGTGGATGAAAGGCTAGATATGACTAAACAGTGTGCCCTTGCAGTCAAGAAAGCTAACAGCATATTAGGGCTCATTAGGAGGAGCATTTCGAGCAGATCTAGAGAAGTGGTTGTTCCCCTCTATTCGGCACTGGTGAGGCCACATCTGGAATATTGTGTCCAGTTTTGGGCCCCCCAGTATAAAAAAGATGTGGATGTACTGGAGCAGGTTCAGTGGAGGGCAACACAAGTGATTAAGGGACTGGAGCGCATGGCCTATGAGGATAGGCTGAGGCATTTGGTCTTGTTTACAGAAGAGAAGACTTAGGGGTGATTTAATAGCAGCCTTCAACTTCCTGAAGGGGAGCTCTAAAAAGGATGGCGAGAAACTGTTCTCAGTCGTGTCAGATGGCAGAACAGGGATTAATGGTCTGAAGTTAAAGAGACACACGTGTAGATTGGATATTAGGAAAAACTATTTCACCAGGCGGGTGGTGAAGCACTGGAATGAGTTGCTAGAGAGGTGGTGGATTCTCCATCCTTCAAGGTTTTTAAGTCCTGGCTTGACCAGGTCCTGGCTGGGATGACTTAGTGGGGTTAATCCTGCTTGAAGCAGGGGTCTGAACTAAATGACCTCCTGAGATCCCTTCCAGCCCTATGATTCTAGAAGCCTATTTAACTGTAGTTCAGGCCTCATGCAGGAGGAGAGTGGTAGGATGCAGCTTTGTACCTCTCATAGCTATATGAAAAGCAGCTTTAAAAAAAAATGAAACAAGCAAACAAAAAAACCTCCTTGCACTGTGGTTGTCTGCTTGGGGACTGAGGAAAAGCAAATGCCACCTCAGGAGACCACTGGACAATTAAATAAGGCTACCTCTGATTATTCAACTACAGTGGAGTGTTTTCTGCAAAGAAGCTGAGAGCCCCATTAGGAGCCGGAGCCTACAGGCACAGTGCGACTGCCAACTTTCTACTAACACAGACTGAACACTCTTCCCCATCCTCCTGCCGTGCCCCACCATTAAGGCCCAGCCAAGGCCACAGCCCCTTCTCCAAGGTCCTGCTCACAACTCACTCAATTCCCTGTCCATCTGTCACTCACTTTTCTCACCCTCACTCACTTGCTCACTTTCAACAGGCTGGCTCAGGAGATGAGAGCTCTGACTGAGAGGTGTGGGGGCAGGCTCTGAGGTGAGAATGGGGTTGAGGGGTTTGATGTGCAGGAGTTGCCAGGCTGGGGGCTGGAGGTGAGGGACTTGGAGTATAAGTGGGGCCCCAGACTGAGGTAATATTGGGGTGTGGAAGGAGATATACAGGCTTTGGTACAGGGATGCAGGAGACAGAAATGAGAGGTGTAGGGGGCTCTGGCAGGAGACAGGGGTTGGGGTGTGGGTGATTTTGAGAGCTTTGGCTCAGGGCCCTGAGACGGGGCTGAACATTAGGGGGTTGCTGTGAATGAGTGGCTGCTGGGCTAGCACTGGGAGGTTGAGAGAGAAGGAGGAAGTTTAGGATTCGAGGGAGTGTGAGATCTATACAGGTAGAGTCCACTGCTCCCATGCAAGTCGGACCATTCACAGGAAAGCTGTGAAGGCCCTCTGTCAGCCAAAATGTTCTGTTCAGCCTGACATCTTCCCTTCACAATAGGCTGGCCAAACCTCCTGCTGGTGTCTCCCCAAAGCAAACACTTACATAAAAAGTGCATAGCCAATACCCCCAACTTTAAATTACACACACACACAAATAGCATAATCACAACCAGCAAATTATAAGCTTTTCCTAGGTACCTCACTTGGCACATTGAACAAGATTTGCTGCAAATATAGATTGATCAGAACACTAATCTGTATGGTCATTTTAAATCAGATAATGTCACACAAGGGGGGGAAAACATTTGCAACTGGGGTGAAATTGGAGTAGATGGGGCCACACTGAACACAAGGAACCAGGCTCCACATTTCTCTTGACAGGCCTGGTGGGTCTCTTCTTCTATGCATCCTTGGGGACGTAAGTACGTAAGTGGTCCCAATGGCCTCTTCTTCTGTTTTTCCTTGCGTGCATGCATGCCATGGGACTACATCCCAGGTCACCCAGGGGGAAGCAGTGTAGATATTTCCTCCTTTAGAACTCGATGCTACAGGATTTTTCTGCAGGGATGGAAGTTGGAATAATCTGGCTAATGGAAGAGGCAATGCTTGTGGACATACTGTGATTTTCTACCCATTTATAGCAAAGGCATATATGGAAACACGTGTTTTTATTTATCTATACAATTTCAAGTATGTAATTAAGAAAAAAAGCCTTATATAATATTCACACAGGGACACTGGATCAGGAAGTAATACAAACCACATTTAATCAGGAAAAGTAGTGTGCACAATCTAAAATCTGGAAAATAAGGAGCTCTGTAATGAATTTTGCAAATAGTCCTTCATATGTTCCATGAGTAATTAAGCTTTCATCAGGCATGATGAACCCTTGAGTCATTAAACAGTCCACTTTTGAATTTGATTGTTTGAGGAAGTGAGAAACTGGAGTATAAATGCTAAGGAATTTCAATAGACTGTATGTTTTCCCTTTCTCTAAATGCTGAGGACATTTAAGGGAGGAGGCGAAATCAGTTTATTTAAAAATCGGGTCCATACTCTTTTTCCCTCCATGATGTTGATTAGAATTTCTGGATCAACATTCTCCACATCATCACAGCTATTGCCTTTGTGAGGCACCTCTCAGCTATCTAAGGTCACTGAGGGATATAGTGTGTTGATTATTAGGCTGAGCTGGAATACCTTTTATAGCCAAAAATAATATGTAGATTAGTGGCGTGTTTATTTAAAAGGAAAAGTACTTTAACTGCACTTCATCCATTACTCTCCTGATCAAGTTTTAATAAGACAAATATTAGCAAAGGCTCACATCATAGCTGTATTATTGATTTTTTCCCAGCATTGACATTCTCACATCAATATATTGAAATCATAAGGCACTTCCCAGCTTACTGTGGGGTTAAGACTGTAATTACTTTCTTTTAGACTCTCTGATAGTTGTATACTACCTAATTACTGATTCCCCAACCAAATTATCCAAAAGAATCTGGGTTCTTAACACTTTATAGTGGCTAATTTAACACATAAGCTTCCTCATTACAATCATAACAATGGTGGTATGAGGTACCTTTAATTGAAAGTTATTAAAAATGTTAAACTGTAGTGCACATTTTTTTTGTCTATCTGTGACATTCTGGTAACAGCTATAAATTGGAGTATCTCTATTTGTCACTTACCTATTCACACAGTGACTCAGTGCCATGATTTATTAGGCTCTGATCCTGTAAATGCATTCAACAATGGGCTCTTTGGTCTAGCACAGAATGGTATTACACAGTGTGATGGCAAGGAGTTGAAGCTAGACAAAGTGAGACTGGAAATAAGCCATATATTTTAGATAGTGAGATAAATTAAACATTTACCAATTTGCCACGGGTCATGGTGGATTCTCTTTCACTGACTATTTTAAAATCAAGATTTTATTTTTTATTGTGAGATATGATGTAAAATTATTGTGAGAAAATTTTATGGCTGGTGGCATAAGGTGAGCCACACTAGATGATCACAGTAGGCTCTTCAGCTGCATCTACATATGCTGCTTTTTCTGGAAGTGGCATGGTAATGAGCAGCCCAGAAAATGCTAAAGAGGCATGGATGTAAATTTCCTGTGCCTCATTAGCATATAGCCACATGATTCAGAGTCTGGAAGAAATTCTTCCGGACTCCAAAATACACTTGTGAACGCACGGCCTGCGGGGATCTTCCAGAAGGAAACCCTCCTTCAAGAAGCCCTTCTTCCTCAAACAAATGAGAAATGTGGAAGTGTACTCAGTTTTGGTTCAACTAAATCAATGCCTCAAAATTCTGAGGAAGAGGGGGCTTCAGGAAGGAGGGTTTCCTTCCAGAAGATCCCCGCAGGCCGTGCATTCTCTAGTCTATTTTGGAGTCTGGAAGAGTGTCTTCCAGATTCCAAATCACATGGTCGTATGCTAATGAGGCCCAGGAAATTTACATCCATGCCTCTTTAGCATCTTAGACATACCCTTCTGGCCTAGGAATCTATGAATAAGAATAATAAACTCACTAAAATATGTAGTGTATCTTTTTGTCTGTCTGCCTATTCTGGTGAGAGCTAGGACCAGCAAGCTTGTATATATTTTCTTATCATAAGTTAAATCAATGTAAGAGTTTGTGCCAGGAAAATGGGATGCCACTAGAATGAGGTTGTTTCTCATAAGACCATACAGAAAAGAGACAGAATCCACAAATTAAGTACCATCCTCAAAACTGACATAACTGTGCAAATGGTGAAAGAGAACTAAGACGAGCCAGAAAAACAAAATGAACCTAGAATAGGATTCCTTCCCAAAACACTTAATGGAAAACAGATACAATGGAGAAACCTGGAAGTGTACTCAGTTTTGGCCCAGCTAAATCAATACCTTAGGTTTCAAAGCAAGAAGAAAATGTTGCTGGAAACCATATTGACTATAGCCCTTTTTTGATAGAACTTAGGGATGAATAAAAATATATTTGATGAAATTCACATTTAAGTATATTTAACAGAAATATTTTAGCAATTCCTTTTTTAGGAATTAAAAAATAATAAAATAACAGTTTATTTTTTATACAAAACCAGTCATTGAAATAAAGCATGTAACTATTTCTTTTATTTTAAAAAACCCTTAATTGACTTAAGGACCCAAGCACCACTAGGTGACTCTGCTAGTTTTACATATGTAAGTAGGCATGTTGGATTCACAGTGATTACTTACAGGCAAAAAGTTCCTTAAATTCAAAATGTTTGCAGAATCAGAGTGTTGGCTTAAATTTACTTGATGGAGTTTATTACCTGGAGAAGAGCTGTGAAAGCTTGCCTTTCTCACCAACAGATACTGATCTAATAAAAGACAGTATCTCACCCAGCCCTTGTCTCTTTTCATAGTAGTAAGTGCAATCAATACACGGGTACAGGAGCCACATTCACCCCCTGTATTCACCATCAATGAGCAGCATTGACCAGAATCAGGGCTTCTGTGGGAAGAGGCAGGCAGAAATAGAGAAGGAGCAGGGAAGGGATGAATGGGTGGAGCAGGGGTGGGAGTGGGAAGGACATGGGCTGGGAGTGGGCAGAGCAGGGACATCTGGCAGGTGCTCCTCTTTGAATTCCCTCACCAGTAACCTGAACTAGTCAGTTGCAATCTGTTTCTGTCAGAATTGCACTGTTCACCACCACACTAACAATAATCTGTGCTGTTGTGGATCCTCCTTCAGATGCAAGAGAGCAGTAATTGTGTGAGTTTTTACACTTGTTTATCTACTCCCAAATGCCCAAACTTAGATGGTGCTGCCTTATATTGTCCTCCTGCTTTGCATCATGAATTTAAAATGACAGAAATCAGTTCTCATAAGAGTAATACCATAGTATGTTAATAGCCCTAATGTAGTCATTAGGGAGAATCTTTCAAGAAAAATACTTGTTTCTTGTGGAGAATTATACATATTTTAAAACTGTTATATTTTTCCTCCACTGTACCTTGTTTAGCTACATATTCCAATGCCAATTCATGTAATTATCAGCTTTCTAGTTGCTTTGTTTCTGTGGTATTGCTTTGTTTCTGTAGTTTTTTAAGCAGCTGTCACATTTCACTTCAGGGCTAGCTGTGTTAGGCTGGTGGGGCCAAAAGGTCCTTGTCCTTTTAAACCTGAACTCAGTTATTTATAGCTAAGTCTTCCACTCAGGCAACGGTAATTTTATGTGGGAATAGGACTGCAAGATGAAATATGTTTGTTTACCGAGCATTTAAGCAAAGGTCTTCCCTAGAGGGAGCACAGTGTTCTAGTAGGTAGGTTAGTGTAGTGGGAATAAAAAGATCCAGCTACTATTCATACGTCCTCCACTGATTTGCTGTGTCACTTTGAGCAAGTCACTTAATATATTTTTCTCAGTTTCTCCATCTACATAATGAGAATGATGATATATATCTGCCTTTGTAAAGCACTTTGAAATATCTGGATGAATTTTACAGCTAAGTATTATTGTAAATTCAAGTAAATTAAAAACTAAGAATACATATTTTAGCTTGGCTACAGTACTTTTCCCTACCACAAAATATGGACATACTGAACAAAGAACCACAAACAGGCGAGTTTGACAAGGAGAAAAGGAATCCCCATGCTGAATGAACAAGGTGCAAGCATTAAGCTTGGGATTACTTCAATTATTTCAGTTACTGGGGCAGTTGGGATTGTGTGTTTTGGGACTGTTTTGCTCCTTTGTTCCCTTGATTACCCTTGATCATTTTTGCTCAGCCTCAATCAGCCTTGTAATCACCCTCCCCTTTTATGGTTAATGAAGACTCTGGGACTGAACCAGGAGAGAAAGATTTACAAGCCAAAAGCTAAGTGAACTGGGGGGAGTTTGAAAGGGAGCTTGTAAGAGGGACCTCTAAAATAAATGATATGATTAGGAAGGACCACATCCCATTTGCCAGCGATGTTCCTGTCTCTTCCATCTGTCCCTGTATCCAGACAGACAACCTGACCATGGATGCCTATAACTAGATATGTTCTCATTTTGCAGAAACTGTGGCCTGCATTTCCCATACACAGAAAACCTGGTGGAATGTTTTAGGAAGCATCTGGGAGAGCTGCAGGAGGAGATAGCTAGGCTTAGGACCATCGGTGTCTATGAGAAATTCTTCATGAGTATTAATAGAGTCATAGGGTTAGAAGAGACCTCAGAAGGTCATCATATACAAGCCCCTGCTCAAAGCAGGACCAATCGCAACTAAATCATCCCAACCAGGGCTTTGTCAAGCCTCTAGAGATGGAGATTCTACCATCTAATTAGGTAAACATTTCCAATGCTTCACCACCCTCCTGGTGAAATATTTCTTCCTAATATCTGACCTAGACCTCCCCCACTGCAACTTGAGACCATTGCTCTTCATTCTCCCATCTGTCATTCATGAGAACATCCTCTCCACATCCTCTTTGGAACCTCCTTTCAGGTTGTTTAATGCTGCTGTCAAACCCCACCCCCACTCTTTTTCTTTAGGCTAAATAGGCTAAAATCCCTCAGCCTCTCCTCATAAGTGATGTGCTCCAGCTCCGTAATCCTTTCTGTTGCCATCGTCTAGACTCTCCTATGCACCAGAACTGAACACAATATTCCTGATGTGGCCTCACCAGTGCTGAATAAAGGGGAATAATCACTTCCCTAGATCGGCTGAGAGTGCTACTACTAATACAACCCAATATGCCTTTAGACTTCTTGGCTACTAGGGCACATTGCTGACTTATGTCCAGCTTCTCATCCACCATAATCCACACGTCCTTTTCTGAAGAACTGCTGCTTAGCCAGTCAATTTGCAACCTGTAAAGTGTTTGGGATTCTTATGTCCTAAGTACAGAACTCTGCACTAATGCTTGTTAAATCTCATTGGATTTCTTTTGTCTTCCAATTTGTCTAGATCATTCTGGACCCTATCCCTACCCTGCAGCTTATCTACCTCTCCTTCTAGCTTCGTGTCTTCTGCAAACTTACTGAGAGTGCAGTCCATCCCCCTTCCAGGTCATTAATAAGAATGTTGTGCAAAAACAGCCCCCGAACTGATCCTTGGGGTACTCTGCTTGATACTGGACATCAAGCCATTGGTCACAACCCGTTGAGCCTCAGGATCTAACCAGCTCTCTTTCCACCTTAGAATTTATTCCACATTTATCCAATCCATACTTCTTTAAGTTGCTGTCAAGAATAATGTGAGAGACTGTCAGAAAGTTTGCTAAGGTCCAGGTTTATTGCATCCACTACTTTCCCCATCTCCACAGAGCCAGTTACTTCAACATAGCAGGCAGCCAGGTTGGTCAGATATGATTTGCCTTTGATGAGGCCACATTGACTATTCCTGACCACTTTCCTCTCTTCCAAGTGCTTCAAAATGGATTTCTTGAAGATCTCCTACATGATTTTTCCAGGGACTGATGTAATGCTAACAGGTCTGTAGTTCCCCAGATTTTTCTTCTCCCCCCACTCTTTTTTTAACATGGGGATTACATTTGCTTTATTTCTAATCATCTGGAACCTCCCCCACTTACCAGGAGTTTTCAAAGATAATGTCCAATGGCTCTGCAATCTCATCAGCCAACTCCCTCAGCACCCTCAGGTGCATTAGATCTAGCCCCATGGATGGCATATATCCAACTTCTGTAAATCATTCTTAACCTGTTCTTTCCTCACTGAGGGCTCCCCCCTCCTTCTCAGTCTGTCATGCTTACTGACCTTGTCAGTGACAATAGAGGCAAAAAAAAAAAAAAAAAAAAGTCAGTGATTCAGCTTTTCACACATCATCTGTCACTAGGTTCCCTTTGCCATTCAGTAATGGCCCCATAACTTCCCTGACCACCTTCTTATTGCATATTCATGCTGAGACATTCAAGGCAAAGGAAGCTATCCAGCTACTGTGGACTGCTATCACACTACTGGGGGAAGAGGAAATGGCTCTATCAGAAACATGACATTATCAGATGGTTACTTCTGGCAGCAGGCAGTGCTCCACCCCTGCACCCAGCCCACCCACCATGATGATGGAGAACTATTGTGCTGCTCTGGCAATGAAAGAAAAGGAATCACACCCTAAAGTAGAGGAGGAGAAGCCCTGTATCCACAGTGCTGGGAGGTCTGCAGCCATCACTCCCAGGAAGAAATATGGAGCAATGGAGCTTAAAGATTCTTCAAAGGGACAGAGGCACTGTCTCACTGACATGGCATCCCAGGAGTTACAGTGCTTGTCACGGCCCCTATCCATGATGTTGTGGAGGGATTGTTGATGATCATCCATCCCTCTGAAGACTACCCCATACTATGCATCCATGTGGGCACTAAAGATACTGCAAGGTATCACCTTCAGTGGATCAGACATGACTACAAGTCTCTACAGGATGCTGACAAAGTGGAAAAAGTCCAGAGGAGAGCAACAAAAAATGAGTAAAAGTCTTAACATGACCTATGATGGAAGATTGAAAGAATTAGATGTCTTTAGCCTAGAAATGTAAAGACTGAGAGGAGAAAACAATTTTCAAGTATCTAAAAGATTGTTTGAAGAAGGAGGGAGAAAAATTATTTTCCTTAACTCTGATGATAGGACAAGAACAAATGAGTTTACATTGCAGTGAAGAAAGTTTGGGTTAGACATGAGGGGAAAGTTCCTAACAGTCAGGGTGGTCAAGCACTGGAAAAAATTGCCTAGGGAAACTGTGGAATCTCCATCTCCATCTGCAATTTCCTATCAAGGATAGCCTAGATGGTATTTGACATTGCCATGAGTGCAGAGGACCGGATTTTAGGATGTTGAGAGGTCCTTTCCAGTTTAGTGATCTGCTAGTGTGCTGCCAGTGAAAAATATGTTATATATGTACCATATGGACTCTATGCTTAATAATATGAATATATACATGAAAGAACAACAAAGAAGAATACAGGTTGAACTTCTCTAGTTCAGCCACCAGTTTTGACTCACTGTTCTGTACTGTTATTTTGTTCTAATAAATCCCTAAATGTCTTCTAAGAGCCCAGTTAGCAGTGTAAGTGTTAGTAATGCTGCTAGGCAATATTGACCTCCCGTGGTTCAGCAAATTCTCTGGTTCAGTACCAATCAGGTCCTGAAGGTGCCAGACTAGAGAGGTTCAACCTGTATCTCTATTAGAGGAAAAAAGAATCCTCAGATTTCTCAGGGGGGAAAAATGCCCCTGATACTGCAAATAATGGGCAAGTGCAGGAAAAAAAGAAAGAAAGAAATTCCTTTCAGTCCATTTTTAACCTGTGCTAAATATGCACATTGACTAAGATCAAAACACTTATTTTACACATTGCTCATATTTTCAGAATGTTTTGTGTAATAAACAAACAAGAAGGAGAGACAAAATGTGCTCAAATTGAACAATAGAAATGGTTGTGGTCCAAAGATATTCTTGCCTCTATTAAGAACACTAACATTAATTAAAACTGTAATATTTGCACACAGGTTATTTGGAGCTCAGAATTAGGAGTGAAAACACATTTTATTCTTTCCATCCCTTATCTTCCTGTTCAATCCTCTTTAAATTCATGTATCAGTGTGAAAACATTGTGTATTAAATGGATAAAATGACTGCCAAATGAGATAATAAAGGGCACAAGAACTTTGTGCTGCCTTTTTTTGTTTTTGTTTTTTTTCAATGGTGCAGTGTGAAATCTGAAATAAGTTTGAATGTTTGTTGCAAGCAAGAATTGGAAAGTGAAACAGTAGTGCTGCAAACTGTGAATATTTGTTGCCAGCTTGATCCTTGGTGGTGCTTGATTTTCAGAGAATTCTGCTCCAGCTCTTGCTGATTTGAGTTGGAGTTGTGGGTGCTTCAGAAGTGGAAAGGTACAATATGTATGTTGAGAATTGGAGTCCATGTAAGCTATGAGATGAAGTTTGACTGTCAGCAAGTTCCTTAATTTCCCTGGACCTTGGTACTCCAACTGTGAACTTGGGAAGGTAATTTTTCTTTTCTAGCCGTTTGTTCCCATTTAGATTGTAAGGTTTGGAGTCGGGGCTGTTTCCTGGGGTCTAAACAAGGTATTGAAATACAGAGAATACATAGGTCTTCTTTTTTATTAAATGGAACACAATATACTAATCAGTGAAAGGAAAGAGCCAGCCACTATTTTCTGAAGTATTTCCTGGAAGTATTTTGACACCAGTATTGGTGCAATGAGAACAATATTACATCTTGGAAAGTGCTTTAGTTTCAGTCCTTAATACAGCTGTGCCAAAAGTGAAGAATTAATCCGCTGTCCGAGATGGACACAAGGGAGAAGCAAAATAAGGATTAAAAGGAAATAATGTTTTATTATGCCACATTTCATTCTAAAGCCATTCTGGTAATTACCTGTGAACATATATCTTCCTTCCAATTGTATTGCAGTGCAAAAGGACAATATGCAGGCATTCACAGTGCCATCTTCTGCACTGGAACAGGGGAGATAGTTACAAATGTTTTAAATATTCTGAAATGGGCAAGCTAAGAAATTATCTTGTTATACTTCAAGGTCAAATCCTGCATCTACTGAAATCAGTTCTCCATACATTGCAGTGCAGACTGGGGACAAAATTCAGACTTGTGCAGGCATATAACTCTGAATCTACTTTTAGTTAGTCCAAAGTGAGACTCGGTAAAGTATGAGTGCATGCCACCATCACAGAGTGCATATTCTGCCTCTGGATTGTGGAGTTTTTCAAGGGAGAATAGTCAGTCTATTGATCAATACTTCATTCTCATATTTAATTTTTGATAGTGCTGTGCCCAGGAACTCACATTAGATGGTCTCATTCCAGTGTAACACTTAATTTAATTTGAAGTTTAACATATAATATCATGAAGGAAGTATATTGTTCTAGATATGCATTGCAGTAGAGGGCACAGCCAAATACATATCAAAGTTTTGTACTGTTGACAACACATGTGCTACAAGGTACATTTTATACTTAAGGCCATCCTGTTTTAACATTTGATTGGTAAGTAACAAATTTTATGTACAGCCAGATGTGTTCCAGCTTACTCGCAAAAGGCAAATATCTAGAATCATGTAGCTAAAGGTACTGATAGACTGGGAAAATATAATTAACCAGCTTGAAATAGTATTTGGACATGCAATTAAGTTATGCTGAATACTTGATGGAAGCGGGGATCAAAGTTTTGACCTATTTCCCTCCCACATTTTTCTCCTTCCAATATCAGCTTTTGTCATGGCATTTTGTAGTGACATAATTTGCCCTCCTTACGCCAGTCTACAGAGATACCTATAGGAAATGGAAAAAAAAGAAGGAAAATAAATTTGCAATCTATCATTTTTAATTGGACAGAGTGGAAGCAAACTTTCGAAATAGCAAGTGGCTGGCTGATATTAATGGCAGTTGTGGCAGAATCCTTACGTGACTCTGAATGAGCTCCCTTTATTCTAAAGTGCTCTACTAAATCTGATTTGAATAACTTGTAGGTCTATGGTTCAGAAACTAGTTCACACTTATTTTTTTATGAGATACAGAATACACCATTTCACCCTTCCATAGATATGTATTGAGATTAGTTTAGAGAACATTCTGTTCTAATTTCTTAAACTTCTTACTACAGGTTGAACCTTTCTAGTGTCACACCATTGGGACTTGACTGGTGATGAATAAGACAATTTACCAGACCACAAGAGGTCAATATTGTCCAGCACAATAACACTTGCATTGCTTCCTGAGCTCTTAGAAGACATTTGGGGTAGATTACAGCTAAATAACAGGACAGAACACTGAGAGCCAGGACTGAAGAGTGCAAAGAAACTTTAGAGGACTGTGGGAAACTTGGTTACCCCATAAGTGGACATCCAGCTAATTAATATCATGCTGGATGTTGCTGGATGACAGAGTGTTGGACTAGAGAGGTTCTACCTGTAATAAACACTAAAAGATATATAGTAGGTTTCTTTCCCCATTTAGCAGTTGCCTGCTGTATTCTGAAAGAATTGAACCTTTCCCCAGAGTAGTTCTCAGTTCTACAGTGAGTGACTGATATATGAAACTGCTTATCCACTAGGTGTTTTCAAATATCATACTTGAGAGCCATTGCATCAGCTCTGAAATCACTCTGATTTCTGTTAGCTATCTTTATATCCATATAGATATATAGCTCTAAGTATAGATTTTACACTATTATAAATGTTAACTTTCACCAGTTGTGCAAAGGTTAAACAGCAACAATAGAATTGAATTTTTGGACAATGGTACTACATCACTGGAAATAATTCTGACAAAAAGTCATTAGTTCCCCCCCAAAAATTAAAATGAGATCATGATTAATAAATGCTTCTCAAAGGTCTATATCAAAGTCAAGGCTTTTCTGTGAAAAATGCAAACATGCAGACCCTGCTTTGCCAAGAGCTGTATGTTTCAGTTACCAAGCTCCACTGATTGATCTGTTCATTACTCTAATAAATAATTTATCCCCTTGAAGAGGACAATTCATTATGCAGATAGGATGAACAAGTAACTGTAACAGCCAAGCCTTTGAAAGAATTAGCCGTGCTACCAGTGGCCTGTAGTCCATGTTGCTGGTGCAGAGCTCAGGCCTGCACAACAGAAATTAAATTAGTATAAGGATGGGAAATTGTTAAGTGTCCCGTGTGAGCTGACAACATAGGTCTATGAGAAATTTAATAGTGTGAAGGCCTGTTTAGGCCCTTTTAACTAAAATGCCTTGTCAGTTATGAAGAGTTATATGTAACCTTTAAAATGTCATGAAATTAGATTGCAGTATACCCTACTTTCAAAATGGGGTGAGAATATATTAGGTCTACAAAGTCTGAACCTTTATACTCCAGAATTATTTACTGTCTCCCCTCCAAATATTGTGTTCCTCTCAGCTATCATCTCAGGAAGCTGTGAGTAGTTATATGCTGATCTGGGGTGATGGATATTCCTTTTATAAATCTCAGACTGGGTGAAGGAGTTTCTGTTTTTAAATACAAAAGTCAAGGGCAAACAAATGTTTTTAAAGTTAAAATACACATTGTGACTAAGCAATCTCGTTGTTCAGCACTTGTGTGGCTGCACAATTCAAAAACACTACGTAATGTTTTCCTTCCTCTCATCTCACACTGGTTAAAAAAAAAAAAGGCACTTTTTTGTCACTTGTAAAGCTAACACATACACACTACAGCCTTTAGTAGTTTACTATAAGAGATAAAGGCCTGTAGAAATATTGGGACACTAGCTACTATGCTTCAACCCTAGCTAGATCACTGGTATTCCAGACATTTAGAATCTTTGGTGGTAAAGATATTACCTGTGTTGAAATATCAGAGTTTTCTCCATCAAGCAGTCTAGTCTAGTTGCTTTTTAATTCCATATTTCATATACTGGATTCTTGATTTTACATTGACTTCTTTGAACCAGCAATATACTATCTTCCACACCGTAACAGAGTCATGCAACTGCTATTTATAGATTCTATCATGTACAGTCAGCCTCATGACTCTCTCTACTTTCATGAACTCTGCACCCATAGATCTGACCCGTGGAGTCAGGGAAAGGGTAAGTGTCATTTCTCTGGCTTGTCTCTCCCTACTGTACAACCTGATGATCCTCCTTTGGCAGGGTAGACAGTGAATTGCTGCCTAATCTCGACCCAAAACTCTAGTCCAGAGTAATTTAGGTGAGGTCCTTATTGACACTATGAGGCTGTCTCTCATGACTGCTCACTGAGACAGTGGCTCACAAAGAAAATGCTATTAATGGGCAATAGAGTTCTTGCATAGTCAAATGACAGTGCAGAGGCACAAGGTAATTCAGCACCAATGCATAGTTCCAGGGAAGTTGTAACATGGAGATTCAGGTTTTGCCAAGAACCAAACATGCTCCCCCTTCAAATACTTTATACTTAGGCCTTGATCCTGAAACTGGTCAAAGGAAAATGGACCCCTGCATGGAACTCCATTGAAATCATTGGGCTCCGTGGGTTCACCTACTGAGCATCAAGGCAATACTTGGTGCAACTGTCCAATATTTCATCCTGTATTCACAGTAAGCAGTGTTTAGATCACTGAGGGTTGCAGAGTCAGGGTCCATATTGTGAATTACATTTCGATTCCTTTGGGAAGAAAGGTATAACAGACCCAGGTTAATATATTTTATTGTTAGTCTTTAAAGTGCTACTGGACTACTTTTTTGTTTTTGATAGTATATAGACTAGCACGGCTGTCTCTCTGTTACTATTCAACAGGTTAATATGTTATGTACAGAGAATAAATTGATCCAAACCATAAAAATAAAAATAACTTAATTTTTAATATTGTTGTACTACATACAATTACATAGCATCCCTGTGGCACTGTAATAAATTTATTAAATAAACAAAACAATTAAAATGTTCCCATTGCTATCAAACATTTTAGAATGTACAGTCAGAAAATTAAATATGTTTGCAAGGTTTTTACTGTATCAGCAACATACAACCTCTAGAATGTGTTATTCCCATGTGCTATTCTTTTATTATTGAACTGAACAAGTGGATGTGGCCATGGAATGAAGAGAACAAATTAAAGTCTAAACAAAGGTTTCCTCCAAATAGCTTATAGAGCAAGCAATAACCAACAAGAAATGGGATACAGCTGATAAGCAGAAAGCAAACTTTATTGATTTTTTTCCCAATTAGGTTAGGTAGATTCTCTTCATCTACTCGCTTAAATGGATATGAATGTGAACTGTCTGAGGTATTCTTAACAAGTTTTCAGTAAAAGTGTTTCCATATCACTGCACTAACAGGGATTGGAGGCAGTTGACAGCTGTGTGTATATAAATTAAATAAAAGATTATTGATGTATTTTTAAAAAGCTTTTTCCTCCAGAATGTAACTCTCCAAAAGAATTCAGAGCTGTCCGGGAGAACAGGGTTCATTCTCATTTTCCAGAGCCCTGAATTCATGACAGTTTTGATTGTTAAAAGTTATTTTTGTTTTAGAGTGATCAATCTATCTACAGCATCTATTTTGTACTCTAGCTTTTGAATATCTATCTTGACACCTAGGGGACATTAGACTGACAATGGGCCATGTCCCCCCTGTCTTACCAGACCTGTTTTTCCTCTTTTCATACATACTACTGATAATGGGCCTTTCACACCGTGACTGAATAGACCTTGTCAGCTCTGGCCCTCCTTTTTACTGGGACCCCCCTCTTTAAATACCCCTCTGAAACCACCCTACCCCCCCACTCATGCATCCGATGAAGTGGGTCTTTGCCCACAAAAGTTTATGCTCCAAAATATCTGTTAGTCTATAAGGTGCCACAGGACTTCTTGTTATTCTCGAAGACACAAACTAACATGCTACCTCTCTGATAAATAAAAGATGGTCTCCAGTAATGTTCATCTGGTACTATGCACAATGACTGAAATTGTTCAAAAAGAAAAAAAAATCGGTGTTGAGAACCACATGGTTTTTTGACTGTTTAACACAATGTAAGGGACTATAGCTGGCTCTTAATTACAGTGGTGCAAATATGGAATAATTTCACTGAGATACTCCAGACTAATCAAGAGCAAAATGTTACTGAGGGGGGAGTTACCCCAGTGATACATGAGATTGATTCATGGTCTGGAGGATAGCAGTTAGTAGGTCACTTTTAAATGCTCTGTGTAATGATCCAGACAGCGGGGAGCTGGGGGAAGGGAAAGACTTTTTTTAGTCCCTCTAATTCAGGCTATTAGGAAGACAGTAAAATTAGTGTGGCAAAGAAAAGGTCTGCACCTTGTCTGGGGCTGAGATTAAATGAAAAGGCTCCCATGCTAAAAGCAGATAATGCTCGTAAAATGAAAAATGTATCTATTTAGAAGTATGGGTATAGGGAAGTTTCTGAGAAAACACTGATGCATCTGAAACGTAAAAAATTTCTTGCTGGGTGAAATGAACTGCATGGAGAGATGCAGCTGGAGACAAGCCAGGCTGTGTTTGAATTGCCACTGAGCACTGAGGGTTCCCTAAGTAAGGGCAGCTTCCGCTCCCAAATGAGGCTACCCAATAAAGAAGAAAATAAATAAGTCATGAGCTAAATTGGTATATAGGCTGACTGCTCTGGGCCCCTCAGTTCCCAGTGCATCTCAGAAAGTAGAGGAAATGCTAAGTTTTGGGTTCCTCAACTGAGACGAGGTGAGGGGTACCTTGATCCACCCTAATTCTATTCTAGGCAGAATCTGCACCTCTGGGATCCTTCCATTAGCTGTGAATATGGATCATTAAGGGATTGTCTACAATTGCCCCCATCTTTGAAGGGGGCATGTTAATCAGGGCGATGGGAGATTACTAATGAAGTGCTGCAGTGAATATGCAGCACTTCATTAGGCAAATTCTACCCTGCGGCAACTTTGAAGTATCAAACTTTAATGCGCCAGCATGCGTGTAGCCACAGGCACTTTGAAGTGCTCATGCTACTTCCAAGTGCCTTTACTCCCCAAAATTTTGAGGAGCAAAGGCATTTCAAAGTAGCACGGTCACTTCGAAGTGTCCGCGACTACACGCATGCCAGCCCTTTGAAATTTCACACTTCAAAGTTGCCGCAGGGGTGAATTAGCCTAATGAAGTGCTGTGTATTCACTGCACCATTTCGTTAGTAATCTCCCATCGCCCTGATTAACTTGCCCCCTTCAAAGATGGGGGCAAGTTTAGACCCAGCCTAAGCGTAAGATTGTACGTTTTCCTTGCTCATTACTTCACTGCCCCACCTTTCATACACATGTGCCCATGGGATCCAATGTTTGATCCAACCATCTCTCATTTTAATATGATTAATTTACATTACCTTTGACATCCATTTTATTCAAAGAAGACTGAACCACTAGCTGTTCACAGCCCTGATGGGGAAGGCTCTATGTCAGCTGATGAGCCACCAAGTTTTGAGATAGATTAGCTCTATCTTCTGTTTGGGCATCAGAAGCAGGGAAGTTAGGGGTGAGGATTATATATGGTATGAGGATTCAACTGCACCGAGGAAGATGAACCACCTGTTTTGCATCACCAGAGACCTACAAAGCAACCACAGCAGGGCTTAGGAGCAGTGTTTTTAAATATAACGCTTATATAGGAGGCCAGAGCCTTAGTTTGTATATATTGGTGCACATATGTTTAAGTGCTGGTTTATATTGTGAAAGCATGTTTTTTTTTCTTTTTTCTGATGGAGATTTTTAGACTTCCTACGTCCAGCCTATTCCCGCATACTTTTTTCAATTAATTCTGAAGGCAGGAACATGATAAATTTTCGTCTCAAGCGCCAATAAGAGAACCAGCATTTTTTAGCTGTTTGTCAAGCAAGGCTGTCATTATGGATGGGAAGAGTGAACAACTGCCCAGGATGTTCTGGTCAGTGGAGAGTGCCATGGTAAAAAAGCAGAGTGTGGGGCAGGTGTGAAGCTAGAAAAGCAAGCTTAAGGTGGTTGAGAAGGGGACAAGTATCAAGGCCTGGGGTCATTGAAGGAGGGGTGGGAATCGAAGAAAAGCAGTGGGGCCAGGATCAATGAGACCTAAAAGGGGAACAGAGAGAGGCAGTTGGGCCCAGGTCTGATGAGAGGGTATCTGAGGCTTGTGAGGACATGAATGCAAAGTGAGAGTAACTGTTCTTCCATTTTAAGCATATTTGCTCTCATCACCTTAACAATTTGCTTATTTAGAGGCACTAATAATACTCAGCAAATGTCTGCTTATAAAGAAAAACATTATTAATGTATTTAGTTTTGCAAATGCTTTTATTTCCTATATTATAATTTTGCCCATTGTTAAGTAGAATGCACTATAATTATATTTATATTTACATCACCAGCTATTTCTAAGGCACGGGAAACCAAGTAGGTCATTGCGCTGCAATTGCCTGGTATTGTGGACATTTCAAACATCTGGCACGGCACTGTTAGAGCTGTCACACAGAACTGTGGAGCTTTTAAGGAACCTGTTATCATTCATTTGGGTTAGGACAGAGGCGGTGTGATATGTGTGGGTTTAGAGAAGATTTTTGTTGTTGTTCTGAAGAGCATAGAGCAATGAACAGTGTCTACTTCAGTCAGTAAAAATTCCAAACCAGAAGGGCTTCAATCACACCAGGAGTGTGATCCTTCATTTCCAATAAGATAGCTGTGCATTAGCTGCCTTCTATTTCTGAAGTGAGAAATAAGCAGCAAGACTGCATGGAGCAACCATTTCAAAAACTGCTTTTCCTTTTTCTTGATTGAATGGATTTTCATACACTAAAAAAAAATCCTCCGTTCAGAGGAACATGACAGCTATGGTATGTGGGGAAACATTGGCTTCTGGCTCAGCTACAATTATGAATGGGTCTTCCCCAATGTCACATACTCATTAATTTGAAAGTTATTTCAGGCTCTTTGATCCCAATTCAGGAAACCTTTTAAGCATGTGCTAAAGTTTGTGTCTGCCAATGGAACTTAAACACGTTTCAAGTCAAGCACACTCTTAATTGCTTGCCTGCATTAGGGTCTCTAAAAGCATAATATGTAGACAGTTTCACTCAAAATCAACCAAGGAAAGAAACTTAGGAAGGCATCTTTATTTATGTTCAAACATTCTAAGGAACTTAGGTTGAATGAATTCACTCTAAGGCTACGTCTACACGTGAAGCCTACATCGAAGTAGGCTATTTCGATGAATAACGTCTACACGTCCTCCAGGGCTGGCAACGTCGATGTTCAACATCGACGTTGCGCAGCACCACATCGAAATAGGCGCAGCGAGGGAACGTCTACACGCCACAGTAGCACACATCGAAATAAGGGTGCCAGGCACAGCTGCAGACAGGGTCACAGGGCGGACTCAACAGCCAGCCGCTCCCTTAAAGGGCCCCTCCCAGACACACTTGCACTAAACAGCACAAGATACACAGAGCCGACAACGAGTTGCAGACCCTGTGCATGCAGCATGAATCCCCCGCTGCAGCAGCAACAGCCAGAAGCCCTGGGCTAAGGGCTGCTGCACACGGTGACCATACAGCCCCGCACGGGCTGGAGAGACAGCGTCTCTCAACCCCCAGCTGATGGCTGCCATGGAGGACCCCACAATTTCGACGTTGCGGGACGCGGATCGTCTACACAGTCCCTACTTCGACGTTGAACGTCGAAGTAGGGCGCTATTCCGATCCCCTCATGAGGTTAGCGACTTCGACGTCTCGCTGCCTAACATCGAAGTTAACTTCGAAATAGCGCCCGACGCGTGTAGCCGCGACGGGCGCTATTTTGATGTTAGTGCCGCTACTTCGAAGTCGCATGCACGTGTAGACACAGCTTAAATGTGTTAAAACAGCTTGACAGTTATTTGTTTTATATTAGCAGTTCTTAATTCACATTAATCAGATTCAACCCTCATAGAATTTCATGCAAGTAAAAAGAAGTTGTACCTTCTTATGCAAGGGATGTGTACCTTTGACTCCATTCAAGTTCCTTACGTGGCAACAGGGAGGGGCAGAGCATGGCACCCTAAGCCACTGGGGCTTTAGGTAAGTACATTTTGTAGCATTGGCCCAAAAGCTGAAGTCATCTACAAAGTGTACTTATCTAAGGCTCCAGTGGGTTAGGGTGCCATGCTCTCCCCCTCCCTTTTGCCACATAAGGAACTTGAATGGAGTGGAGCTCCATATAAAGTCAAAGGTACACATCACCTGCATGTTCCTCTACTTCTCTAGCGGTATCATAGCAGTTCAGGTGCAAAGGGTTTCTCTGTGGCTATCAAGAAAGGAATTGATTTTATCCCAAAATCCGACACGGTGTAAGTAGGTACAACTCCTTTTACTTGTATGAAATTCTTATGAGGGTTGAATCTGACTCATGTGAATTAAGAATTGCTAGTATAAAATAAATTAACTGTCAAGTTGTTTTAATATGTTCAGAGTCAATTCATCCAACCTAAGTTCCTTGGAACTAAGCTCCTGAGTTGGACATTGGCTTAGTTGGACATTGCCAATACTGGTCCTCATCAGAGCACAGTATTCAGCTACAGAGTGTATCAGGGCCCTTTTTGCTGTCTGTAACACGGATGCTGAGGTGCTTCAGTTGTGCTTGCCAGTTTCTGGACAAGGATGACAGATGAAAGATGCACTCCAAAAATAGGATGGAGTGTGATCATATCACATGATGTTGCTGCAGAAGGTTACTTTCTGGGTGCATTGTGTGTTCTCGTTATCAAATTGGAATGCAGTGACTAAGTTGTTAAGCTGTCATTTTTGAGAGACAGTCCAATGGTTAATTCTTCACTGTGTAATGCTATCGAGATATCACAAGTTAATAAACATGTCACAAAAAGTTAGACTTTTCCATAGTTGTGATTACTTTGGCTGCAGGTATTATTTCACAATCAAGATAAATTCTTAATCTCAAGATCAATATGTTGCTTGCCAGATATGAGTGGGTTTATTTCTTTCTCCTATTTCAATAAGAGCTTTCATTGTTTGTTGAAAGCATGGTGCCCTCATGGTCTGCTTTTTCTCTTGGAAGCTATTGTAGGTCCAAAGTTCCTTCTGCATTTCCTAGACCAGCAGGATACGGCAAAGAGGGGGTTGTCTGACTACCCCGGCCCCAACTCAGATACAGTAATTGTGTTCTTGGTAAATCAATCTAGCCCTCTCTCAAGGGAATTATAGATTTTTAAGGCTGCTAGGAACTATGGTGATCTTACTGTTTAATTTTAATCTTAACACAGCCCAGCACAGTTCTACTTAGCAATTTCTACAACCAGCACCATGAGAAGGGAAGAATATAACAACTTCTTGAGGGTGTAAAGAAAGTAAAAAAGGAAAATAACACTGAAGGGGGAACTAAATTCACTTATTTCTTAACCCTTCATTTCATAGGCATTTCAGGCCAAATATTTTCTCACGTACACTAGTGTATATACAGAGTAACTTCTTTGAGACTGATTTATTCCATATTTACACCAATGAAATCAAGAGTGGCGTTGATCTGAATTCTGTATCCTTTTGTGTGAAGCTTTATCCGTTGAAATCTGATTCTCTTTAACACAACTATCATGAAATATAGCCTAAAACACTTCTAACTTTAGGGAAAGCAATCCAACTGACAAAAGTATTGTATCTATTCCATGTTATTTTTATATTCACATTGAAGACACAGTACAACAAGACCAAACTTTTTTTTCCAGAGGGAAATCAGCAGGTCAGGTTATCTATGAGTATCAGATACTACTGAGCCTAATTACTATAGTCTGGTTTTCCAGATACTGTATGGTACTGGCAAATGTTCATGAGAGATTTAGGACCCACAAGAACAAAGATTAATAATCTTGCCAAAAAGATGCTTGAGAAATGAAATACATATAAAAAATAGGACATTGTGTTTTTCTCTGTATCATCATCTGACACCAAGAGACATCAATGGCTGACTTCTCAGGGGGAGTCTTAGGTACACTGAGTCGTTTCCTAGACTTTCGAATGTAACTGTGTCAATAGTTTGGAATCATGTAGGGTGTAGTATAATATTCAGAGCGTTACTGGAAAGTGCAGAACACAGAGAAAAAGTGAACAAAAACAACCCTGAGGTGATTGTTTATTTATATATTTCTTTTTCAACACTGCACAAGTTTGCATTTATTTATTTTGTGAGTATCAGACCTGGAAAAGAGCATCCTCTGAGGCTGGAGTTATCCTTGAGGAGTTGTAAAAATTCAGTCTTTGTCCATTGCAAATTTAGCTGTTCTCTCATCTTGGAACTGTTCCACTTGGCACGATTTTTGTAAAAAATGGTAATTGGGTAATCGAGAGAGAGAGAGTATGGTTAGCCTGGTGGTCAGGGCACTTACTTTGGAGATGGGAACACCTGGGTTGCAGTCTCTATTACAGAAGGAGGATTTGAAACTGAGCCTTGTCCCATCCTATGGGAGTGCCCTAACCAGTGGGCAACTGCATATAATGGACCACCCATCTCTACTGAGCTGCTGCTCTCCCCCACTGGGCAGAGGTAGGTAAAAGATTTTAGAGAATGGTTAGTGTCTTGATTTCCCCCCTGTGTCCTTATATGCCAGCCTGGAGAGTGAGCTAAGTAATCTTCACATTTTAAGGGACTGTCTGACATTTTCCTTTTGGAGCAAAGGGGCTGTTAAGGAAGGAATTATGACTCTCTGGCAAGATTGTATAATACTTGGGAGCAATTAAGCTGAAACCAGTGAAATTGCTCATGTGTATTAGGCCCTGTATATATGAACACCTACTTTGTGGTAATCTAGTCTAAGATAGCCTAATGCACTAACTGTTAATGTGGACCCTGCTGATGCACATTAAAAGTTTTCTAGCATCTTTGATTTACCCTGATTTGAAGCAGGAATAGATCAAAGGATGGTAAGGAACTGTCAGTGTATGTCAGCGGGATCCATCTCAACTCAGTACGTGGCAGGATACTGTGGAACAGATTAGCACCCCAGTTTGCCACAAAGTAAATGTTTGTGTACATGAGTCCAGTGTCTCTCAAACACAAGGGTCAGAGAGTACAGCCCTAAGTTAATTTCTGCCTGAAAATGCTCCTGCAGTAGTAGAATCATGCATACCTCTTTTTAAAAGGGCTGTACCAAAAAGCAAATGTCATTTGACAGTACATTAAAGCAATCCTGAAATCAGTCTGCCAACTTTCAGATTTCAGGCCTGTTGCTTGCCTAATAAGCTTAAATGCCACCAAAATAACTTTTAAAATCTAGCCATTAGTCTCTCTATACCTCTGTGCCCCATTTGTAGAAATGGAATAGAAATTCTTCCCTACATCACAAAGCTGTTGTGAGTATTATGCAGTCAATTCATGGATTCCCACATCAGAAAAGGTCATCATGATCATCTCCTCTGACCTCCTGTACAACACAGGACATAGAACTTCTACCAGACAATTGATAGGGCTGACCCTTTACACACACACACACACACACACACACACACACACCTTGAGTTAAAATTGACAGTGATGTTAAATCCACCACATTCTTTGCTAAATTGTTGCTGTAGTTAATGACCCTGTTAAAGATATGCCTTATTTCTAATCTGAATATGCCTAGCTTCAGCTTCTAGCCATTGGCTTGTGTTGGATCTTTCTCTGCTAGACTGGACAGCCCAATGATACATATTTGTTCTGAAAGTAGCTTCCAAGAGGCTGTAATCTGTTCACCTCCTGAAAATATAGATGCACAAATCTCTCAGAAAGGGGTGTCCTAAGTTCCTAAAATAAATAGATGTCAAATCTCTGGTATCAGTAATGTGAGCACTGTTGACATCAGGAGCTTAGTACATTCTTATTCTGCATAAATCTGAGCGAAACCAGTCGTGACTTCAAGTGTTTAACTTGTAATCAGATAAAGTCTGGTTAATATCAAGTAGGAATATAAAAGTTCAACTAGTCAGTCCTCATATAGGCTTAATATCTAGATAAACTAAATTTCCACACAAAGGGAGGTACTCTCCTACTCTCTGGATCGCCACCTTGTCATAATGAGTGGGCTTGTGTGTTCCAATGGACCCAAGAGTGATGCCATACGGATTCTTGTACTCCCAGCAGCGTCACCCATGGTGGCAAAATCAAGGGGGAGGGTCCAGACAAAGAACTATTTTAAAAGTCCTCAATGGCATAACAGGTGAAGGATAGCAGATATAATGCTACAACAGCTGTGAAGATGGATGAAGGTTGCACAACACAGGAGACTCCCAGCTGTCGTGGATTCCATGCTATTGGACCTCAGCTTTCTATCTGTCAAGAACCATGTGGTGGCTGAAGTGGCACGATCCCCCCACGTTAAAAGGAGGCACACACACACACGTTAAAAGGAGGCATAGTCTTCCTCAGCATACTACTCTCCTAAACTTAAGCCCTAAGGCAACTGGCGAATGGTGATGGGAGCAGGATTGTGAAATCTGGAATCTTTTAGTCATGAACCAACACACAGGGGGTGGACAAATGTATCAGTCATTCTGTTCCAAGGACTGACGTATAGAATGGTTCGGCTGCTGCATCCATAACTGAACAGCCCTATTTAGGATCCACTCGGTTCACCCGACATGGGGAGGGCACTAGAAATGGTTCCCTAAATATAGTATACCTCAGTCCCCCTGACTGGATAACTGTGTCCAGTGAGTTCACCTCCATGTGGTTGAAATCAAAACTGAATGTGGAGTATTTGGACTGTAATGGACAACCCAGACAGTGAGTGATCCAAAAGATGTTCAGCAATTATTGCCCATGAGTTGCAAGGATTCAACATCGATATAGCTGCCCTGGCAGAAACACATAGACCAGAAGGACAGATAAGAGAAGGCAGAAAGTACACGTTTTTCTGGAAATGAACCCCAAAAGAAGAAAAAATAATTCATGGAGTAGGATTTGCCATCAAAAACAAACTGACAAATATCCTATCTGAAGTCTTTGTTGACACATATGAGCATCTCATGACACTTTGCTTTGAAGCTTGCCAAAAACCAACAGGCAACTCTCATCAGTGCTTATGTACCAACTGTAGATGCTGAAGATGAAGTGAAAGAGTAGTTCTACACCTAGCTGAATACAGTCCTGAAAGATATCCCCAAAGAAGACAAGACTATTATCTTGGGTGATTTCAATCAGAAGAGACATAAATCTCTGGCAGAATGCCACTGGGAAAGAAAGAGTTGGCAACAGCAGTTCCAATGGAGTGCTCCTTCTTACAAAATGTGCAGAACACAAGCTTGTCATCATGAACACCCTGTTCTGCCAAACCTTGATCAAGCACTGGCACCTCTTAGACTATGTTATCTGGGCTCAGGATCGATGTGATGTCCTTCTCACATGTGATGTCCTTCTCACATATGACTAGTGCTGGTGACTGCTGGACTGATCACCGCCTTATTCAGTCCACAGTGGCACATAGGATTGTCACCAAATGGAGAAGTCAGAGGAAATAGATCCGACAGAAGAACAATGTCCAAGGCTTGGAGGACCCCGTCAGACGAAGTGAATTCCAGATATTACTCCGAAGGAAGCTGCTGACAGTACACCCTGAAGATGTGGAAGAGTACTGGTGTCAGTTAAAAAATGCCATCAAAGCAGCTTGTGGAGAAACCACTGGCTACCAGACTAGGAAGCATCAGGACTGGTTTGATGAGAATGATATAGAAATTGAATGCTTCACTGAGGCAAAAAGGAAAACTTTAGCCCCGGCAAAGCAATGAAGAGAGAAGCATGTGCCAATTGCATGATGAAGAAGCGAATACCAATGACAAGGCTGAAGTCCAACATAAAACAAGGCCTCTGAAAAACCAGTTAGGGACTGAGAAGGTGCAAGAACTCCAGCATCTCACAGACATCAATTATACAAGAGGTTTCTTCAATGCTAATAAAGCTGTTTATGAATAAAGAAACCAAAGAATTAATCCCCTGATATCAAGGGATGGTGCCCAACTCTTGAAAGACAATGAAGCCATTGCTTCTTGATGGAGGGATCATTATAATGAGATTTTGAACTGCCCCTTCACTATGGTCCTAGAATCTCTTCACCAAATCCCTCAGCAACCACCTAGAGATGATCTTGCCACACTTCCTATCCTTAGTGAGGATCAAGCTGCCATCAAAGCAATGAAGTACAACAAGGCAACTGGACTAGATGGAATCCCTGCCAAAGTCTTCAGAGAAGGCAGGCCAGAACTCCACAAGCAGACACCACAAGATTTCAGAGACACAATCATCATAAGTCTTTTCAAGAAGGGTGACAAGTCAGACTGTGGAAGCTATCACGGCATCTGTCTCCTGGCAACAGTAGAGAAAATCTTAGCTTGAATCCTCACAAACTGACTCCTGCTGCTCTCAGAATAAATTTTCCCAGAATCCCATTGTGGCTTCTGACCATTGCAAGGAACAATGGACATGATCTTCACAGTCTGTCAACTACAATAAAAATGTTGTGAACAAAACCAAGCCTTATATAGCAGTTTAATTGACTTGAAGTGGTCAATCATAGCTCCCTGTGGACCATCCTTTCAAAGATTGGCTGCCCCAAAAATTCATTTGCATTGTAAGGCTGCTTCATGACAATATGACTGCCACACTATTGAGCAACAACGGATCCCCCAAACAACTCCTGTCTGGTCAAAATGGGAGTCAAACAAGGCTGCATCATTGCCCCATCACTGTTCTTTATCTTTATCACCATGACCTTATTGATGGCAAGCTTCTGGAGGAAGTGAAGATTGAAAGTGAAGATTTTCAGTCTCAGAAAACTGAAAAATAAAACCAAGACCACCATGACCTCGATCATGGAGTTCCAGTATGCGGATGACAATATGGTTGCTGCTCTTTTTCAGACAGCCCTTCAGACTATCTTAAGTGCCTTCACTGAAGCATATGAGAATGTTGGCTTCACACTGAACATCAGCAAGACCAAGGTGCTCCACCAACTTCACTGATGGGACAATCTCATACACTTTCTATTGAAGTCAGTGGAGAACTGCTGGAAAATGTGGACTACTTCCCATACCTTGGAAGTCATCTTTCCACTAAAGTCGACATTGATGCAGAAATCCAGCATTGTCTGCGCCACGTAAGCTCTGCTTTTGCCCATCTGAGACAAAGGATCTTTGAGATCCAGGACATCTATCCCAACACAAAGCTTCTTGTGTACCATGCAGAGGTTGTTCCAATGTTACTGTACACATGCGAAACCTGGACAACGTACAAGCATCATTTGAAGGCACTTGAACAATATAATCAACTCTGCCACAGGAGAATCCTAAATATCTCTTGGGAGGACAGGCACACAAGTTCTAGCATCCTGGAAGAGTTGAACATGATGAGCCATTATCATTCATCAACAACTTTGTTGGACTGGTCACGTGGTTCAGATGTCTTGTCAGCTCCTCCCAAAACAGATTCTTTTTTCTGAATTGGAGGAAGGACAGAGGAGCATTGGGGGTCAGCAGAAGAGATATAAGGACATGCTGAAGGCACACATGAAAAAGGGCAGCATCCGGATTGACACTTGGAGAACCTTGCCCAAGACCGTCCCCAGTAGAGAACAGTAATCCTTGAGGGGGTGGCACAGTGCAGGTGAAGAGAAGTGGAGAAGAGGAAAAGAGAATCAAAAACTGCCTCACTCCCCTATAACAGCTACCAACTCCTATCCCTTCTGTGATAAGATCTGCGGTTGCAGAATTGGATTGATCAGCCATCAACAGACCCATAAATAGGAGGGTGACATGAAGACATTCTACTTGTTATCAAGTGACCAGAGTAAGAAGAAGAAGCAGCAGGATTTAGCTATCTGAGTGACATTGACTCTAATGGAAGCCATTCACCACTTAGGGAAACTTTTCCTTCTGTATGTATGGTAAAAATGAATCACAGCATCAGTTTCTTACAGTCTTATTCTAAGATTCATTCATCACACAGGAACACGAGAGATGCAGAAGGATGAGCTTTTGAACGCATATCATATCATGTATGGCGTATTGTATGGCTATGTACACACATAAACAAATGTAAACTCTTTAAAAAAAACAGGCTTTTTAATCCTAGGTCTAACTTACCTGGAAAAGGATAGTCAACATCCACCATGACATAAATACAAGAAACATTCAGGTGATCTGAGTTCATTTTAGTGTCTCTTTGGCAAATCACTTAATCTGTCATTGGCTGTGGCTACCCTGCCCCTCCCTTTTGGAAGGGGCATGTAAATGCAGCCAGTTGAAAATGCTAATGAGGCACAGATTTAAATATTTAGCACCTCATTAGCATACTCCAGGATCTTGCTTTCAAAAGGTGCTGCTTTCGAAATGCAAACAGCCATGTAGCTGAGGTTCCCTCGAAAGGAAACTCCAATTTCAAAAGTACCCTTCTTCCCAATTTTTTTTTTTTTTGGTTCAGGGACTGTCTTTTACTATGGGTTTGTGTAGTACCTAGCAGAGAGAGGCTCTTACCTCTGTTGCAGCCTCGAGGTGTTCAGTTTAAAATAATATTTTTATTTGTTTCAGCTCAGAAGAGCAGTCCTTTGGGTTGGCATGTGTTTTTCTGATTTGAGTCCACATCTTTTGCTAAGTGGGCTGAGATACAGTGCGGTCTTTATTTACTATTATAATAGTATTTCAGTGCACACCTTTTTGATACGTAACTCATTTTGCTCTGTGTGTGAGGTTACTGTTTGGAGCTGATTTCTTTTTAAGCCCATTTACTGATATCGTACATTAATTATGCATGCAGTATTAAATTGACTTTTGTGCACTCAGTAAATAAAATATTCCAAAAGAAGAAAGGATACTATTTCAAGGTGTTCCATATTTTATCACTACACGTTTTTGAACACAGTATTGCATTTGTGGTTGAAAAAGGCTTGCATTAGCTCACTACTTAAATTATAACAAAAAGCCAGACTATACTGTCCATAACTGACAAGAGAATAAGGGGCCAAAGCAGTTGGAGAGTTGCTGACTGTCATTTTATTAATTGGTGCTGAGAGTTTGTGTTCTTTGGCAGTTCTTTGATCTGAAGTGTTATTTTGTTACTCTCCCAATCAGAGTAGAGAAGATTTTCAGCTGTGCAACTGGAATAATGTTCATTTTGTAGGTCAGCTTCAGCAAGATAGGTGTTGTTTTTGTGTGTTTTCCTATTGGATTTTTCTCCCTCAGATAAGGATCTGGTGAAAGATCACAAGAAAGGGTATCTGTGGGCAGGCAAAAGGCCGAAAATGCTGATGACAAGCAATATAATTACTATCATGTTCTTGTAGGAGGAACCTGTTTTCTCTTTGATTTCATGGATGGGTGGGATTTTCCATTTGAGGTTATGGGAATGAATGTGCTTGCTTGTCCAAAAATCTCTATTCCTTTTGACCAGAGCTTTGTCCTAGAGTGCGCTAAAGGGACTGAAACAACCCTCACTCTCAAGCTCCCTCCCTCTTTGTTTTTGGTTGTTATTTTAAAGAATTGCAGATTATTTATGTTGTGCTGTAACTAATATGGGTATTAACTTTTACATAAAAGAAAATTGTGGTGAGCTAGTGTGGAGGGGAGTCCGTCACTCACACTCAGGTCTTTCTTTAAGCCAAAGATTGCAGCTGTCCTTGAACTAGGGTCTGAGACTGAAAGAATAGTAGCAGTAAATATTAAGATATGATGGTATCCAAAGACCCCATTAGGGAACAGGGCGTCTTTGTATTACGCACTGTACAAACAGAGAGAATATGCAATTCCTGTCCTGACACGCCTGACAGTCCCCACAGGGGAAAATCTATTAACTTAAATGGGACTTGGATCAGTCCTCGACGTGTTAAAATGAATCAAAAGTGGACGCCAAGGTTAGGAAAGGACTCTGTAGCTCTGCCTCTAGCAAAGTTATATTTACGGAACCTGCTTTGCTTTAGTCCAGAGTTGTCTTGTCCTCAGTTGATAGTTGAGAAAGATATTACTATAACTCCCATATGCCCTGGACATTCCAAAATAATAAGCAGTTCTCCTGCTGAGAGAAGTTGGTTCTCCTCTGATCAAAATGGAGTGCTAGGAACCCCAACAATGAGCCTTCTTAGTAACCTTTTCCAGTCTCTCTTACCACAAGTCTCTGAATTACGGAGTCTGATTCACAACAAAGCTGGACAAGATAGAATTGATGCTCCTTTCAGAGCCAATCAATGCCACTAAGTAAAGTAGCCAATAAGATGTGCTTTGTACATAAATTTCTCGCTTGTTATGCATGTCACTTAAATAGAACTCTAATACTTCAACCTTAGCCACTTTGCAGAGTGAGAGGTTGTCTCTTGAAATTCAAGCTGGTTTCTGAGTGTTAACACTGGCTTAGATATGACAAAAAATCAGGTTTGTTCTTCTGAACACTTTCTTTAATTATTTTATGATAGCACAATTCTTCACTCAGGAACAGAAGGGCTAACTTCTTGCCAAGATGGAGCCAGTACTGTGTGGTGTTGTGCACTTCTCGGCCCAGTGAGGATCATTAGAGCTGAAAGCATTCACATCAAGCTTTTATAAATGTCAAATCATCCTCCATGAAACTCACTAGACAGTATACTAATTTTGTCCTATCTAATTATCAGTTCTATTTATTGTTGACATTACATTAATACCCTGAATGCCTCAAGCAAGACTATGTCCTTATTGTGCTAGGTGCTGTACAAATGCATAGTAAAGACAGTTCTTACCCCTAGAAGTCCATATTTAACATGAAGAAGACAGAAAAAAGTTGAGAGGAGAAAGAAGCATGGAGAGTTCTTCAAGCACCTTGACTAAGTTAAAAATTGGGCCATCAGGTCAGTGGTGGAGTGGGAATAAAATTCAGGCCTCTGACTCCAGTCAGGTGTATTCATTAGACCACGCTGCCAAGTCATGGTGTTCTGAGGAAAAGTAACTATTGGAAGGAAGCATATACATCCACATCATACCCTAGAGATTGGCAACAAGCAGTCCACAGGCCAGACATGGTTCACCAAATTTAGCCTCTGGTAGGCTGCCAGACAAGTGATTTACCTGAGTGTCTGCTCAGTAGCAGTCACTGGCCACTATTTGTGGGAAGCAGCACTGTCTGAGCCACCACTTCTTCCAGCTTCAGTTTTCTGGGAACGGTGAACTGAAACCTCGGGGAACTGCAAGCAGCTGTATTGATGGATAGTCAGGTAAATAAGCAGCCTGCCAGCCACAAATCACATTGTAGAGGAGGCAAGGGGGATAATGGTGGGAAAAGAAGGTTGCTTTCTACAACAGAGGCACAGATCACCTTATCTGGCTCTCTTCAGAATTGACTGATTATATGCTTACATAAACCTATACTTCAATACAACACTTGTTGCCTTGAGTCAGAGTCCCAATCAATTGCTTCATGCTCAGGGCTAAAAATGCCTTGTAGAAATTTAGAGTTGGGCTAGAACCTGGGCTCTGAGTCACCACACCCCCAAACATACATGTCATTGTGAGGCTTCCACCAAAGCCCAGGTGTCCGCACTACAACTTTTAGCCCCACATTCCCCAGTCAGCTGACCTGCTCTTTTATTGCAGTGCAGATGCAACGTGCAAGCAGGATAAGAAAGGTCCACTCAGAATTTAAAGTGATAGCTTACTGTCTTACCAGAGTTTTTAGTACATCACAACCCATGTGTGTCATAGCTTCATCATGTGATTGTAGAACATCCTGCTGTCAGGAACACGAACTTAATACACTACACAGAAATCCTGACTGCTTGACCTGTGTCCACTCCACAAAATGACAGAATTTTTAACAAGTCACAGTGGAACTTGGATTCTGATTTCTTCCAGCAAGAACCTAGGCCCCATGTCTTGGGTGCTCGCCAGCCCAAGTCACTCTGATTTGTGTGAGGATGGATGAGGAGCTTGGGTTCAAACCTGAGTAAAAGCCTGGTTTTAGTATGTAGCATGGATACTAAGAGGCAGACATTGCTGAGGTTTTCATTTTGTTGTTGGCAACTACTCCTTCTGGTTCAATGTGGTTTTGAGCTGCAGTGGGCTTGTGTAACAAAGCTGATGGGCCCCAAGTGCTTTTCAGTACAGCTCCATTTCATTTTCATGTATTGTTCAGGATTGCCTGCATCCTCAAAAACTCCTAATCCACTCAACTGAGGAATCTTAGCTAGAGGGTTTGTCCACCCTGTGTCTTCAAACTTTTGTATCACTGCATTGAATTTCCTTCTTATATAGCATCTTTGCTGTCCTCCCATTCTTGCCCCTGACCTCCCTTCTGCTCAGGAAAGGTTACTTATGCCACCATGGTTTTGTGGAACGGAGTAGTGGAACTCTTCTACTCTGGAGGGGAGAACAAAGTGTTTGCCATTATCTTACATGTCAGAAGATTGGTCAGTTAAGATCATAAATAATATTCTCCTAACTAGCCAAAGGACACATTCACAGTGCATCCAAACTTCAACTGAGCAGGATGCAGAGTGAAACTATCCAGTCTTTGCGCATAAGGAGAAAATACGTAACATATAGCAAGAATAAATCAGGAAGAATTTTACACTTGAAATGTAGTTTGAAACAGGCAGTAGCCTCCAAAAAGCTTGGGAAGCTCACTTTTACCTTTACAGAGAGGGTTGAAAGTTAAAATTCAGTTTGTGGTATTAGTAGAAGGATTATTGTAGCCATTATCTTTTCCCCACGTGTATAAAAGACCTGTAACTCACAGGCATCATTAGGAATGTTCTCTAGAGTTGAAGAAATATAATAATCACTCTTTACTGTAAAGAGATTATGTTTATTCTCCAGGAGCCATCTATCATATTAAACACTCATAGATTTGCCTTGAATTAGCATGTTCCTTGAAAAATGAGCCTGATTGTGATGCAGTTCATTTAAAAAAATCTGTTGCCATTTACACATTCACTACAGTTACTGTACACTACTGATTTTTCTTAGTGTGAAAGTGGTCAGCTTTCACAGCACACTAGAAGGCATAGTATTTCTGAAGCATCACAGAACTCACTTGATGAAATAATAAGTAATGCTGCCTCGTGATTTAAAGCTTAAGACATAATGGAGCATGCTTTAATTGTGTAATATCCGTAGACAAAGGTGTTGGTAACCTAAAACCAGTTGATCCCTTATGTCCATGCCAACTGCAGAGTACAGTCTCTGCTATAAATTGTTATAATATATTTCAAAACATTTTTTAAAAAGATTACTAAAGAAAAAACAAATAAAAAAAGATTCTGTAAACATTTTGATAAAAGTTGCAGAAAAGTTCTATGCAAGTTCTGGGTTATTTCCTTTTAAAAAACTATAGCACACACTTATTGCAACTTCCAGAAATTAAGAGTCTGTTTAGGTGATTCAGTTTGACTTTTTGGTAATGGGTTTGTGTACATGAGCAGAGGGTCTTGTATTATCCAAACTGGTTTGTTCATTCATTATTTACAGACTAACATAGCTACCTCTCCGTTATTATTTTAGCTGAGGTCATTTTTGAGGCATGGAAAGGAGGAGAAAGTGAATTCTAGTCTTGCCTCTCTTCTTCATCATAGTTTATTTTGCTCTATCAGTTACTCTGTCATGCCCCACTTACTAGTTGTCTGTCTAGTGCCATGCCACAGTTGCCAAGGACAGAAACTCAAAGATTACCTGAAAAACTGTTGACGTCCTCCAGGTCATGTACTGAGTGGGGCCTCCATTCACCAAAGCATGTGAACACATGCTTATGTGTACTCCTATTCAGCACAACACTTAAGCGTGTGCTTCAGCCTATAGTATTTAATTATGTGTTTAAATGCTTTATTGAATCAGAGATTTAGGAAAATAGGAGGATCTGCAATAATTTCACTTATGACACCAGTTAACTCTTTTGGCATACAACTGAATTATGAGTTTGTGTACTTCTCTCCCATGAGCAAACTGATTTTTTTTTGCCTTTCCTTTTTCATTTCTTAACACATGCTTTACTGCAGGAAGAAGTATAAATGTTTGTTACAGTTCTCCAAGTGAGAACTTGGAGGTAAATCATGATGTAACTACAATGTCTTGCCATCCACTGGTTAGACTCCTTAAATTAAGCACCCAGTCAGTTACTCCAAGAAGATTAATTTTACTTTAATTTCCAATTGGAAGATTCATTAAGGACACAGAAACAAGTTTGCATTTGGTTAATTAGTTGAATGAGGGTCATCCATATCTATTGCTAGTGGCAGGTAGCTGAAGTTGTTAAATCCGTGAAAATAAATTCTCAACACACAAGAATTAATCAGCTCAGGATGGCTAGTTCAGGTCCTAACGAATACCCCAAAAGATCCAAAATAGTTTGTGTGGTAGCCCTTACCCCTGTTGAGGAACATTTTTTTTAAAAATTGGAATTCACAGCTTTGAAAATGTTCAGTGACCTCAGATGAAAATAGTTTTCCTTCCTTTGAAAGTCAGAACTTCACATTGTTATGCCTTTCCAGTTTTCCTACTAGTTTTCAGTTCCTCATTTTCCCTTAGTAAAATATTTTTCACTGGGAATCAGTTTCCTTAGGGCCTAGCTTTCATTTTAAAGTAAGGTTATTCTTAGTTGTAAAAAATGAAGGAAAGACATATACACTCATGATTATCTATTGCCTGAAGTAGAAGGTCACCTTCCTGTGCAATCCATGCTGCTTCTGTGTAACCATTCTCTGCGCTGGCTTACATTTACAGAGCAGTAAAGCGAGGGGGGACTTACATACACAAACCCCATTGACAATATCAAGCTGTGCACATACAGCAGCTCCACATGCATCTCTTTGAAAATCTGTCTCATAGTACACAGAGTACTTATTTGCTCCCCTGGTACATTCCAAGGGCAGTCAAAAGCAGCCAGCTTAGTAGCCTGATGTCTGCAGGATTGGGATCAAGCACTATTTACTGAACACCTTGCTGGGATGGGTGAGTCTGATAGGTTGTAGCGTCAACAGAATGACTTAAATTCACGAACTTTTGATCTCTAAGCAACGGGAATGACTCTCTCTACTCTTCACATTACAAATTGAAGTACAGCAATTGAAGTAGATAAGCAATTTTTACACCTCTCTCATCTGACACCCTCTGGACTTCAGGGGTCCTGAATAAGGGGATTTGCAGGACGAGGGGAGGTTAGGTCCAGTGATAGTATATCCAGAAGAGAAATATGGACAAAGTTGGCAATGGGGTTTGTTTCAAGGAGAAGTTCCAGGATTAGTATTGCTGTAGTATCACCTGTGGTTGCTAGTGAGAATCCTCATCAGGTTGGGAGGTTGTCTATAGGAAAGAACAGGCTTGTCACCTAGACCCTGTTACATACTTTGATATTTTATCTAACTGTTAACTTCCCCACCCCACAACCCCCCACCATTCCTCTGCTTTTCTGATTTTCCAACCTTAATAACACTTTTTTTTTCTGCTTTGCCAATTTTTGGATCTCTGGGCTTTATATATTGTCTGTTCTTGTAAGGCTATGATCTGAAGAAGTGGGTCTGTCCCATGAAAGCTCATTACTTAATACATTATTTTGTTAGTCTTTAAAGTGCTACATGACAGCTTTTTTGTTTTGATAAAATACAGACTAACAAGGCTATCTCTCTGTCACTCTTTGGAAAAAGTGTGTCCACACACAAAAAAGCGGATCAAAAGAGGGATCTGCTCTTCAAAAGAGAGTGTCCACACAGCTCCTACTCTTTTGAAAGAACGGGCCGGGGAAGAAAAATCAGGTACCATTAAAATTGCTGTTTCAAATGAAGGGCCCTGCAGAACATCTACACATGCTTTCTTTTGAAAGATGGCGCTCTTCCTGAAATGGAAAAGGAACAGTGATTTTGAAAGGAACACTGCATTCTTTTGATTTACTTTTGAAAGAACACTTTTTGTGTGTGGAAACTGTGGGATCTTTCGAAAAAGCCCCCTTCTTTCAAACACTCTTTCGAAAGAACTTGCTAGTATAGATGCAGCCATGCTATGCTTGTTCTGATCACTGGACTCACAGTTTTAAAAGTATCTGAGGTGAGAAAAATAGCAGAATCCAATACAAGTTTTCTACAGGATAGCAAAGAAATCAGGTTAGGAGCACTTCACGTGTCACCAAACATTACACTCTAAATATTGAAGAGACTAGAATATCAGGCACTGTACATCTAAATTTAAGCACTTCCAGCCCTTCCAGCCTCTCTGCTGAAATCAATGCCATTTATAGATAACACAAATCCATCCAAACATATGGGCAAATACCCTTCAACCATTTAGAAACAGATAGAAGAAATTAAATGGCAAAGCGCACATGATTCATTTAAGTTCTGGGTAATTTTTTAATGCCTAAGTGACTTAGAGACAGAATTTAAAGATATTTATTGATTTCAGTAACAGGAACATCAATACTTTTATTTTTTTAATCTGGCCTTTAGGCACTTAGATTCCTACATTGCACTGAAAGCTAGTGGGACTTTGGCTTCTAAGTTGCATAGGCCTGCTTGAAAATTTTATCTATTCTCTAAAGCCAAGAAAATTCACCATGTTGGAAAAATGTGTTAATAATGTAACACTAAACAAGAGGCTGTGTATACACTTGCATTCCCCCTTTTGAAATGCAAATGAGGGAAAGAGCATTCCTTATGCGACCCGATTCTTCGATTCCTGGCCTTGTATTTTGAAAGAGTGAAGTGGGGGTGCTCTGTGTGAATGCTCTCTTTTGAAAGAGGAATTTACTCTTTAGATCCACATGTTTGTGTATGGATGCACTCTTTTGAAAGAAGTTCTTTCAGAAGAGCTCTTCCAGAATGTCTTCCTTTGAAATAGCTCTGTAGTGTAGATGTAGCCATTGCGTTTAAAAATCATACTGTCTGGTCATGATTAACTCTATGATTATGCTTGGGAGAACAAAGAACAGCCATTACATTTTTAAACATACCTTCCCTTTTCTGATATGGTTGGTGTAAATAATCATTTAGTAAGCATTTCCAACATCTTTGTTTTAGTCTCTCTCATACAGCCATGCAGCTATGGTCTACAGGGTAATTTACTTGAATTAAGTTTTTCAGGCTAAATGTGTGTATTATGACAGATTTGAGTCTCTTGTAATACCAGTCGTTCCATTTCAGTAGTTCCATTTTTGAATGAATCCATGGATAGCTAAAGAAAAAAGAATAAGGAAAATGTTTTTTTATCCCAAACTACATCATCTTTCAGAAGAGGATTGACTCAGGTCAATTCTTTCTCTATTCAAACCAGTTTTCGCATGCCTCCCAGGCAATGTGAAGTGACTTTACTTTTCATTGTTTATTGTTCCTGCAACACCAAATATCTGCGTAAGGCTTTACTGTCAATAATGAAGTTTGGTCCTGGCCCAAAGAATTTCCGAACAAATATGGCATAACACAGAAAGCAATGGCAATAATCAAAGAAGTTGAGTGAAAGAATTCAGTGAGAAAATGTCTTGCATGATATAGTTCACATCTCATGGATGGCTAATTTCAGATTTAGTTTAGTTTTGGTAAATTGTGTTGTAACAGTAAAATAGACATGAATACAGGAGTTCATGAAATCCAATGACTGCAAAGAATCAGGGTCTTGATGTAAAGAAATAAGTGTTTGTTTCACGTAGGCAGGAGCATGCAAGTGCAGAGTTTATAGCTTGGAACTTGTTAGTTTGTGTTGCTTTTTCACATGATTTGTATGGGATATATTTCTATAACAGTATTAGGCTCACTTACTCTGCCACGGGGGTTCTGAAAAATAGTGCCAAAGTCTGTCTCACACTTACAATACTATAAATCTGAAGTAAATTTATTGCTTTCAAAAGTATTATTCCAGATTTATAGAATGAGTCTCCTACTCCCTAATATAGTTTGTCTTTCTTTCTTGCAAATTAGGCCTTTGGAATCTGCCTTGCTATTTAGAAAACTGAAAGCCAGTGTCTCCTATCTGATACACCCTAAGGCAGGATGCCTTGCCAAAAATAAAGAAAATGCAATATATTTCTATATAGTTGTAACTGATAAATTACACAAGGATAATAGATTATTCAATTACTAATGGCTCTGCTCTAGACATCTTAGTGAGATAATTAAAGCTTTCTGATGCATAATCAATTAATTGATTAATCAGTGCCCCCTTTTTTCCAACAATGTTAGTTTAATTTCATTTTAATTCCTTTACAGAGTCACAAGGCAATTGCCTGATATGCAACTTTCCTGGTGAAGGGACACAGGATAAAATTTTCCCATTTTATTGCTCAAACTTTTTTGCAAATAGAAACCATGACACAATCAGAGATGGAAAAATGATCCACTAATTTTAAGTGTATCACATGTGTGACAATAGAATTAGAGATTTTTTTTCTTTCATCTATTGTCTTTATGTGAATCAATCCAATAGTGTGACTGGGAAAAGTTAAAAACTGCAGAAGCTCAGAAATCATAAGTGTGTAATTGTCACCTCTTTTAACTTTTTTTAAAGGAATAAAGACTTCTGAATTGTATCTTTCTTCTTTTGTTTTTCCTTCAGCAAAACATTGAAGCACATGCTTAAAGTTAAAGTTAAGCATGTGTTTTAATTGCTTTGCTAAATAGCGATTGACTTAAAATGCTTAAGTGCTTTCTATTAAAAAGAGAAATTTTTTAAGAGTATTGAAAAGGTGAAATATAGTCTTTCGACATCCAAAAAAGCTCATGATTTCTTAATACATAATATATGTTTGTGTGAATTTATATATGGAATCTACAAATATACCTATAACTTTAAGAATATATTTAAGACTATATTTAGCAAACCATTAACTGGTAATATATTTATGCATTCACACACACAGGCATGCTATACATTTGTGTATGTACTTGTGTGTATACATATAATGGGTGTTTATGTAAATAAAATATTGGGTTGAGTGGATGAATAATGGAAAAGCTATCATTTCTCTTTTTTTTTTTTTGTAACACAGGAATGTGGCATACTGTGTGTAGGTTCAAAAATATTTGTCAGTCTGTTAAATGTGATCTGAAGATAATGTCTGATTGTTTGAACAAGTAACGGGCATTGCTAGAAAACTGCATATTTGTCTCATCTTTTTTGTAATCATTCAAATAACACAATGTTAATATCTGAGTCATGCAGTGTATAAGCTTGTTAACCTTCACCATTGAATACCTGTGGCCTCCCAAAACAGAACAAACCCATGTATGTTAATATTTCCCCATTAGCAACCCAATGCTTTTCGAAGGGGAGGATGGGATTCTTCATGTCAGGAACTTGGTTCAAAGTATGGGGACAGGTTACTAATGTTTTCTGAATGGTTGTTATACATATTACACAAATTTTCTGAATCTACATATGCATGAACAAGAGTGTTTGCTGTTCATTGTTTTGCCATATCGTCATGGATCACAAACAATACCATGTGATCTACTGCACAATATTATGAGTAGCATATATGTGAACTCAACAGTTCATACGAAAAAGATTAAATATAGAACTTTACCAGGCCCTGTGGGAAGCTGTCTGTAAGCCCCTCAGTAGGAGTGAAGTGTTGGATGGAAGGGGCATGGCTAGAGCTAGCCTCCCCTAGGCAGCCCGTCACCAGGGGCTCTGGTGGTGATGTAAATGTCATAGGTTTCTCCAGCCACTGCCACGGCCAAGGTAGTGAAACAGCTTGAGAGTCCATGGCCCTTTTAAATCACTGGACTCTGGGGCAGTTACACCTTTTGTCACTCCCTCCCCCCCTCAATGGAAGCCCTGGGAGCAATTCAGTCCAATTCCTAGTGAAGAAACAACTATGTCACCAAAACATATGGCTAATGCAGAGAAGAGTGCTCTGACATCTAGCTTTTCTGTGGACAAGGAAAGATTTATGTTTTCCTCTAGGTTCTTCCATCTGACACCTTTTATCCATATTAACTTCCTTTTAAAAATACAAGTGGCATATTAGCTGACTATCTCAATGCCCTATTGGTGGATTGAAAAGATTTCCAGGGTAGTCTTGAGTATGAGACAACATTCTGAAGGACAAGGCAACGCAGGGGCTGGGTCTACATGGTGCAGCGTGTTCATACTCCTGCATACTAAAATAACAGTAAATGTACCAGTTATATTTAGACTATAGGACCATTCTTATTTTCTACTGCAAATGTTTCCATTTTTTCTAATCAATGTGTGTAACTCATGTATTGAGAATTGCAGACTGACTAGTGGGCAGTTCTGGTGACTTCCACATATTATGAAATCAGAGTAATGACTAAACAATGCTCATTCCATCAGCTGGTGATATGAATTTCTAAATTAGTCCCTGATGATCTCTAAGGGCTATAAAAATCTGACAGTATAATTTGAGAATTTTTCAATGAACCATAAGAATCTTTTATGCCTCTGCTATAAAGAGTGTAGATGCACCTTAAAACCCTAAATAAAATGTGATTTTCATTGAACATACTTTTATAAAACATCCTTCATTTGTAGTAATGCAAATGTCAGAAAGTCTACCCATGTATCCAAATTAGGGCTGCTTGAAAATTCACAAATCCTTCAATTTCCTGATTTCACAGTTTCTTCTGAGGACAGTTCCTCAAAATCAAAATGTTATGTGTGAAAGATGCAATTTTCCATTTAGAAAGAAAAAAATAAACTGAAACATTTTGTTCTGAGTGTGAGGCAGTGTTGTCTAGCTGAGAGAAGACAGGAATGGGCCTCTCTGAAGACTTGGTAACAGTGCTACTTACCTGCTGGGAGACCTTGGATAAACCACATTATGACTCTGTTCTTAGTTTTCCCCCTGACCCCTTTAGTAAAGTGTTTTGAAATCTATTGATAAAATGTGTCACATGCCAGCTAGCTATACAGTAATTTTCCTCTCCTGGAGCCTGAGCCTGTGAGCCATAGTCAGCTAAACTATGTCAGAATTATTTTTATCCCTGTGCAGACATACCTTATCCTACTAAAATTTGACCTGGCCACCTATATACAGGGGCCACTGGCCCAAATTTTAGTGGTGGTGTGACCTGCAGTAGGGTTCCCAATGGCATGGAAATTTGTCCGGGGCCTGCTTTTGTGCAGAGAGAGGGGTTGCATTACCAAATGTGATTAAGACCTGGTGCATAAGGAGTAATGTCCTGTAGAGCAGAAAGCAGAGGTGTCCTTTGAGAACTTTATGCCTGGAGAAACTGGCTCACTCACTTTGGTGATACAGGGGAGATGCTGAGGGGTCCTTTTGAGGGAGGAGGGGAAGTGAGCAGGTACAGGAATGGGGTCTTTCTCAACAGGAAGTGAGTCAGGGACCAGAATTTGGCCCCCTACTGTAAGAAATACTGAATCGGTGTCACTGGATACTGAAAACTTTTTGTTTCCTCCTTTTTTCTACAGGAAAATGATTGTTTGACATTACGTGGAATTTTGAGAGACTATCTAAATAGCACAATTTCAATGGCAAATTGGAAATACAGGTTATACCTACCTGGTACCTAACACTAGTACCCCATCCCCAGTGCCAGACAAGGGGAGGCCAGGCCTTCGAATTCACCTGGGGGGTGCCAGCTCCCTGCCTGCAGGCTGCCTAGAGGGCTCCTCTCTTTTCAGGGATCCCTCCTGAGGAGCTGGCTATCAACAGGGATCTTGACCCCAGCAAGGATACCCACCACAGGGCTCTCTGGCCCAGTTTTGCTTTCCATCACAGTGGGTCTGCTGGCATGGCTCCCCAGTTCCAGGCCAGCTTCCCTGCCACCATCGGGCTGTGGGTGGGTCACCCCAGCCCAGGCAGCTCCCTCCCACCATGGAGCTGCCAGCAAGTATCCTTGGTCCCAGCTGGACTCCCCAGGGATTTCCCTGACCTCAGCCAGGTATCCTGCAGTGGAGCTACTGGAGGGGTTCCTTGCAGTGGGACTTCCTGACCCTGGCTGAGTTCCCTCTGAGCTCCTTTCCCCTGACCTGACTCCCCACTGCCCGGGGGCACCCTGCCACCAGCAGAAGCAACCTGCCAGCCATATCAGCTCCAGACAGTTGGGGCTTCCTGGTCTAGGCACTGTCTGGTGCAACAACATCCATGGTTTTGCTGGTCAGCAAATAAGACAATTCTGGATTTTTCACTGTGTTTTTTTGTAAACAGGAAATTAGGCTAAATACATCATGTAAGTTCTTGGTTGTAAATTATTTGCTTTCCTAGCTATAATTCGAGAGTTTTAATTATGAGGAAGCACAGATTACTTGGAGATTTTGTCATAAATGATTTTGCTGTAATTTGCTGTGTGAAGTATGATCAAAAAGGGAGAAGTACACATTTCTATCCTGCTAAGTTTAGTCAGTTAGGTACGTAGTATTCTCACTGTATTTGCAAAGTAGTGACCATGGGACTGAAACTGCTGTAGTGTTAATTTCATTAACCTTCCATTTCTGCAGACCAGCCTTGACTCAAACTGTACTTAGCGCTCTTATGAAATATGATTAGTGGACTGAAGCTAGTTGTCTATGTTCAAATGCACAGACACAAACACAACATATAATTAGCACCATGATGGGCACTACTCTGGAGAGGCCCATTATTAAAGCAAAAGAAAAGATATTGGAGGTCGCACTTAAGTGCATTAGCAGAGTTCTCAGGGGCAAGTTCTACAATACCTGCTTCTTGCCACACTGTGTTATACTTTCACAACACTTAATACACTAGCAAGAGGACACTTCAATTCACCAGAGGATGGTTCATTTTCTGGCCCTGAAATTTCAGTAGCAGTCTAGCCCTTGAAACCTTAACCTTGCAAAAAATACAGAGATATCAGAGGATATGCAGCTGGACTATGAACTTTAGAATCAAGTTCTTCCTGGCTGCAAAATAGTTCTGATTCATGGGGCTTTACCAGTTCCAAACTTGGAGAAATGCTCCAATCCTATAAGGCTCCTGCCAATATAAAATCCCAGAAAGTGGAACACATTCAAAGGTATTTGGTTTCAGTATTTGTCTGCACATGAGTAACGTTGTCCCTTTTTGATATTTGCCAGCATTTAGACCATGGCGTCTCAAACTCCTGGCCTGCAGGTCACTCCTGGCTGGTCAGTCGCATAATCTGGCCCAAGAGCACTGGGTGGCTAGATTGTGAAGCTGTTCCAGCTGGAGTTGTCTCACAGGCTCGGAGCTTGAGATCCTTTATTTAGACCATTATTACTATGTAGAACTTGTAGAGATTTGTCCCTCTGATTTTGTTTTTTTCTCTGCTGTCCTGAACCTCAAATTAACTCTTTGCTTTCTGCTAACTTTTTTTCAGTGACCTTAACTGAATATGTTGATGCTGATAAGTTTGTCACTTTATTTTTCCTTCAATTTTTCCTCCATTTTGTGTCCCTTTTTCAATGTTTTTTGGTTTCCTTTAGTTAAGGAATAGCATCATTCCATTAGTTTAAAAAAAAAAAAGACTGTCACTTGGTGGGCCTGGTAATATCCATTTTGCACCCACAGGCCCTGATCCGCCTGTGAGTGCAAATAATCATAAGCGATAAGTTGTAGTTCCACTGACCTCATTGGAAAAACTCAGTTAGTTAACCACAAGCTTGGTAGGATTGAGGCCACACAAAATGATCATGTTTTAGTCATGAGATCTTCAAAATACATTATCAGACCCTATCTTGCAGCTCTTCCTGTAAAACTCCTATTGGCTTCATGACTTCAGAGGAACACTGGCTTGAGAAAGGACTTGAAAACCATACAGAAAAATGCCATCAACTGAATTACGGTAAGGTCTCAACATTAGCGAGTGTTCTGCATTCAGAACCCTCATGAATGTTGATTTTTCACCAATACAGGGAGGTGCCTGAGGCCCCCAGGGGAAGTGGCAGCTGCTGGCGCTCCTGCCATGGCCCATGGGGAAGAGGTGGCTGCTGGTGCTCCTACCTGGGGGCCTGGGGGAAGTGGCCGCTCCAGCTCTCATGAATAATTGAATTTGCAAACATTAAGTTCATGAATTGTGAGACCCTATTGTATTAGCTTGCAGGCAGATGAATTCATACTTGTTGAGCACATGCATATGTGTGTGCAGTCCTCCCTATTTCATATACAATCGTACCTCCTAAATAGCACGATCAAGCCAATTCCAACAAAAAAAATGTGGTGGTGTTGGAACAGTTTCATGTTTAATTACAAATTGTCCAGAAGCCAAATGAAGCAAATTAACCAGTCATAAGTGACAAAGCACTATAATGAACAGGGTTTGCACTAAAACTACCTGTTGGCAGTTTATGTAAGTGTGAAAAAGCAAGCGCAGGATTGTTTCTTCATGATACCTGTAGTCAAGCCACAGTAGAGCACAGCAGTGTCTAAAACTATAGATACTAAATACTGCATCATCTTAACATAGTCACATTGGCTTTGTACCCGCAACTACTTTTTATACATACCAAGTCTTTTTCCTCTTCTGATAATTTAATTCTTCATAAAATGTATCACATGATTCTAATTTATAAATTACATACAGAATTAAGATGATGGAATGTGTATGCAGGGGCATTGGTTAAAATTGGAGACCATAAATTCAAAATGAAATAAACCTTTTACTCTCAACAATTGCTAAGGAATATGCACTGTTGCTGAGTACTGTTGAGATAAATATCCTTGCTAAAAAGGATTTAATCCTTGCATGCCTAGGACTAGCACTTGCAGTTACAGTAGATAAAACAGGAAATACTTGGAGTTACTAATCCTTGTGTTTAAGAACATGAGTAGGCTGTAACTGCCTCGTGGATGGACCAGATTGCTCCCCTCTTCAGGATAAACCATAGGGAAGGGCTAACAGGGAAGAAAATCTCAGACGAACCTTTCAAGAAATTCCTCCCTGATTGTTCTATCAGGAGTCTTTCCTCTTTGACCCATGCACCAGGATTATTACTATTTTAGATTTTAACTGTGTTTGGGTGCTGAACAAGACACAAAATGAAGACATTTGCTGCTTGGCAGAGCTACTGTTCTCAAACCACAATCGTATTAGAAATGTAGAAAAGTGAGTGGAAGAGTCTTCTAACCTTGTCCCATGATGACATAATGTGGGAACAATAGCTATTCTCTTAAATCCAAGCTCCCTCTAAGAAAACCAGCATAGATTAAAGTTTGAGACAGTAGACTGCCTACATGGATCATTCTTCTGTTCAGACCCCAAAGCATGAGCAGGTAGCCAAGACAGCCCAAATCAAGAGAACCAGGCAGCCGGTAATTAGCTAAGAGTTCCAATCCACATTTTCCTCTTTCTGTCCACCCACCAGGGACGTGGTCTGGTAAATACACACTTTGCATCTCCCATGCGTTGAACCATTTACTGAGTTAGTAGCTGTCAGGCTTTCCCACGAAGTCTCAGGCTTTGGTGGTCTGTGCTAGTCCTCTGCCCACTTAGACTCCGGCACAAAGAATGTTTTGGGGAGAGCCAAGATAAGTCCCCCTACCAGTCTGAAATGGTATGATCGAGAAAAAAACAAGGTGCCAGAACTCCAACTCTGATGATTCCTCATGGGGTTTGGGAGTTCTATTTTAAGGCCTTAGTCCCTGGGCTGCTGTGGGACTGGTGTGGGGTCCTGCTGCAGAACTGGAGGTGAATACATTTCTGGCATTCTAACTAATAAAAGGAGTGTTCCACCAGAAAAAAAAGCCCTGTGTACGACACTTCCTGTACTTACAATTTAATATAGTTCCCAAAATTTATCATGATTGAGCCAAAATATTGTTACTCTTAATCAACTGGAACTTCTATTGATGTCAGTGATCCTTTGACCATCTCTGTTGCTCTGTCCAAAGTGGAATGATCCCGTTGGGCTTGTGTACTCTACCACCTTCCTTCGAAGGAAGGCTCGTAATTAGAATGTTGGGAGTTTACTAATGAAGTGCTGTGGTGCATACGCAGCACTTCATTAAGCAAATTCTCCCCCAGGGCAACTTTGAAGTCCCTTTACTCCTCAAAATTTTGTACTGGCAGGTGAGCCGCACTTCGAAGTACTGGCGAGTGAGCCGCAGCTAGATGCGTTCCAGTACTTCGAAGTTGCCGCGGGGGGGAAATTTGCTTAATGAAGTGCTGCATATGCACCTCAGCACTTCATTAGTAAACTCCCAACACCCTAATTACCATCCTTCCGTCGAAGGAAGGTTGTAGTTTAGACAAGCTCAATTGTGACCTTCCCTGAAGAGTTCATACTACCCAAAGGGGGAAAAAATCTCTAAAGCTGGTAGTGTAGAAAGCTCTTGTCCACTTTCAATATTAAAGCCATAATTTCTGTACATTTTGGCCACAACAAATTATTGTTGATGAAATAGCATGAACTCTAAAGTGTTTTCAGAATAAAAGTGTAAATTAATTGCTGTTTGATTTTGTTAGTAAATCTTTGGGCATATGTATTAATATTGTCGGCAGTTAGATCAGAGCTCATGTCCATATTTGACATGGAATTTGCTTAATGTCAGAAGTATATGAAAGGCTGGTATACCTGAGGAAAAAACAAAAAAGCAGTCAAGTAGCACTTTAAAGACTAACAAAATAATTTATTAGGTGAGCTTTCATGAGACAGACCCACTTCTTCAGACTATCTTCTGAAGCAGTGGGTCCATCCACAAAAGCTCACTTAAATTATTTTGTTAATCTTTAAACTGCTACTTGACTGCTTTTTTGTTCTGATTGTATGTAGACTAGCACGGCTATCTCTCTGTTACTGAGGAAAAAAGTGTAAGCATGTGTAACCATCAGAACATCAATAAGGGAATGCTTAAACACCAGAATTGCCCAAAGACATAAATTAGAATGTTTCTAAATTTAGATTATTCAAATGGATTATCGTCCATTGTAATTTCACCCCTTTTTTCCCTTAAGAAGCTTTAGTTGTCACAAGCTTTACAATGTGCTTGCAGTTCAGATGGAAAAAGTCAATTTGCTATATTAGTATAATTATTTTTACTACATTAAGGAATTTGAGATATATCTACAAAGTAGCTCAATTTCACTGATGCAAGCCAGCAATTAAATGAGTACCTAGATTCCAAGTAGGGTAATTTGCAGAGTTAACAACAATAGTAAATATCCACCAGCAGTTATGTAACAATGAAATTACAGAGGTAACCTAAGTGAAACATCAAATAAAATATGATTTGAAAAACATTAACATGGCTTCTGGATTTTTTCAATGTTTTATATGCAGAACTATTGGAAATTCAAGATTCACACATATTAAAAATTTGTAAGAATGTATTATATAAGTAATTACATCTTTGGGATTGACAGTATTGAATATTCAAATCTCTTTTGATTGTTCATGTTTTTATAAATTCATTTGGCTCACTTTATTTATACATGCTTTTTTCTAAGGCCACATCCACACCAACAAGTTCTTTTAAAATACTTTTCAAATGAAGGGCTGTTTTGAAATATCCAGCAGAATGTCTACACGCAAAAAGTGTTCTTTTGAAATTAAATTGAAAGAACATGACACTCCCTTGGAAAGTACTCTTCCACTCCCATTTCAGGCAGAGTTCCTTCTTTCGGAAAAAATAAAAAGTGTAAACACTCCACGGGCCCATTTTTTGAAAGAGCAGTCTGTCCTCATGGTGCCTGGATTTGTCAATCCATGGGCCGTTCTTTCAAAACATTGGGGGCTGTGTGGATGCTGTCTTTTGAAAGAGTAGATAACAGTTTTGATCCACTTTTTGTATGTGTGGACTCACTCTTTCGAAAGGAGTTATTTTGGAAGAGATCTTCCTGAAAGACTTCTTTTGAAAGACTGCCTTAGTGTAAGGCTGTGTCTACACTAGTAAGTACTTTCGGAAGGAGCTTCAAAAGAAGGGTCCCTTTCAAAATTCCCTGTGTAGCATCCACACACAATCTGCACCCGTTCAAAATTAACTTTGAGAGAACGGGCCCAGTCCTTTGAAATTGGTCCTCCATTCCTATGGTAGGAGGAGCCACCCCCTTTGAAGTAGGGGTTCTTGCTCAGGCTCCGTGTTGTGCTGCACAGTGCCTCCTCTGCATGCTGTCCCTATGCTTGCTTCAGGACAGTTAGCCGGCCCTCAGTGCATGTAGGGCGAGGTTCTTGGGGAGGGGTCCTTTAGAGAGGCAGCTGGCAATAGCCCCGGAAGGGCTTGTCTGCCATGCAACCCTGCCCGAGGTGCTTCCTGGCCCTTTACTTTCGAAAGGGCTCCCTGGGACATGTGTACGGTCTCTTTCAAAATGGGTCTTTCCAAAGGGCAGGTTGTTCCTTGAATCTGTGTTTTGCTGTGTGGACTCTTGCTTTTGAAAGGCCATCTTTTGAAATGTATTTTTGAAAGATGCCCTTTCCAAAATGTGTAGAAGTGTAGCTGTGGCCTAGGAATATTTTTTGGTAGTAGGAGCTTTTTTAATTGACAAATGCGGATTTTGAGTCACCAGAACCGTTTTTGTCAATTCATAACAGAACTCAATGATTAGTTTCAAGGGGAGAAAAATATTTTTAAAAAAATCTGTGCTAATGAAAGTTTCTGCTTGATGATAATCCAAAGGAGAGCAGACTGACATATCTTCATTTTCATGATCTGAGCCAGAAATCACCATGAGAAAGCTGATTTTCATTCTTAGTGGTTTGGGTTCCATAATTTCCACATATGAACATTGCTCTTTTAAGACTTCTGAAAGCGTACTCTGCATTGCATCCCTGTCAGATTTGGACAGCAGTTCAGAATCATAAATTTTAAGTTAATTGCTGTTGTAACTATTTTTACCAACCTCACATTGGTACTGCTTTTGTTTTGTCAAATCTGTATTGAAAGTTTTTTCTTAAAACAAACATGTGCTTGCGTCATCATGCAAGAGTGCTATAACTTGGAATGTATGGGAGAATTCAAAAAGAGACTGGCAGACATAATTCTGTCCTCAAATTTCAGTTAGAGATTTAAATAATGCATGTTTTAACAAGAATAATTAGGATCAAAGTATGTCATCTGGATTGATGGATGAAGCCTGAATAGAGATGTTTAGCATTTCTGGCATGTAAATACTTGGCAATGCTGACCATAAAAGTGCTATCTGAATGCCCGTTCTCACTTTCATGTGACGTTGTAAACAAGCATCAGGTAGCATTATCTCCTGCAAATTGTAACCAAACTCTTTTTTCTCAGAGATTAGTTGAATAAGAAAAGGACTGAGTGGACTGGTAGGCTCCAAAGATTTTCATTGTTTTATTTTTGAGTGCAGTTATGTAACAAAAAACAAAAATATACATTTGTAAATTCTACTTTCACAAGAAACAGATTGCACTATAATATCTATATGAAGTGACTCAAATATATTTTTATCCTGTTAATGTGCGAATATTTGTCATTCAAATATAAAGTACACTTCAATCAGTATTCTGTTGTTTAACAGTGCAATGAATGGTGGCTAATTTTTAATCATGTTTAACATTTTTAGATAATTGCATGATTTAACTATGATTATTCACTAGTCCTACTTTTGATACTTAGCCAAACATACTGTTTTGCGAGAGTTTCACTTGCCTCGCACTATATGGTATTTCCATTGCAGGAAAGTGTTAAGACTATTTTTTATTTATTTTATTTTGTTATTACTTTAATAGCTCCAAAGTTGATTTCATCTCTGTGAATTGATTCTTTATTTTCCTTTTAGAGAAAATAAGCAAACACTTCATAGTAGAACTCAGCCTGATATTGTAGAGGGGAGGATTGTTTCAAAGGGAAGTTATTTTTAGAGTTTGTCAGGAATTTGTTGATGAAATATTTCGTCATTGTTTGAAAATGCATATTTCTGAAATAAATGTTTTATGGGAAAGGGCTCCGTTTCATCCATTTGAAAAAAGCTGGAAAAAAAAACCCTGTTTAGATTATGTTTAAATGTTTTTAAAGTGTTTCTATTTTGAAATAACTTTTTGTTTAGGAATTTAAGCGGTAAGGGTGTCATTTTTAATCATTAGCTCAGACCACTCATTTGAAAAATATCAAAGTAACATTTTGTTTTCACTCAAATTTCTTTTCAGACTTTTACTTTATAAAAAATATCCAGATTTTGACTTTATCATGATTTGTAATGGAAAAAAAAATCCCAAAATCTAAATTACCACAGGATGGGGAAAACAGTTTTGTATCCAGTCCTAGTTAATTTGTCTTATCATTATTTCTACCATACGATAATGGGGGTGATGCAGCAATGCTGTTTTCCAGATGATGCCCAGACTGATCTGCTTATATTGTACATACATGGTTAAGAAAACTGTATGGTAGCCTGGATTGTGAGAAAGCTTGTGCTTTTTGGTTCTAATGTAGAACAATCCTATATGTTGTAGAGAATTAGAATTAAACCCAAAACTGTCATTTTTGTTTTGGTCACGCTTTCCAAAACTAGAATGAAACCAGGAATTTCATCACATCTGCAACAGAACTACTTAATTTAATCTTTATTGTTATCAAGTGGATGAAATTCAGGTATTTTGCAACAAAACCATACCAATGAAACACTTTGAATATGGGCAAAAGTTTCATCAAACACATTTTCTTCGCAACTGCCACCTTACCACTGATTCATTTTTGAAGGTAAACCCAAACCTTGTAATCATATTAGTTTGAATTTCTCCTTTAGTTTCATAACAAAAGTTATGTGCAAACTTAGCTAAAATCAGTTTTAGAACTGTAATGATTAATGTTTTGGACTAGAGAAAGAAGAGAGTAGGAGGCTGTAAGGAACAAATGGGACAACAAAATTGAATACCATCTCCCTTGTCCTAAATCTGCTGAAAGAGTCTTCTTTTATTACAATTTAATGTTGACTTACCCTGTTCTCCCTTCATTTCTTCAATCTTTAGAGAGCAATGGCACTTTATTTCCCCATCAGTTACAAATGATTCTCCCAGGCTCACTACAAGATTCCTACATCTCTTGTAATTGCTGGCTTAAAAGAGATTTCTTCTGTTCTTTTCACATTGGAGATACCTGTGTTTTCTTTCCTTATTGTTGTTTTTAATCAACTACTTTCAATCACGCCATAATATTTTTACTATCAGCAAGATGCCAACCACCTTAGTCCCTCTAATGTGTTGATTTAGAAATGCAATCGGACCATCCAATCTCTAGACAAGTTCCAATCTTAGAACCCATGCTGGCAACACTTATTGTCATATAATTGTGGCTGCTTGATTATGATGAACACTGAGTAGTTTTAAAGTGCTGTCCAGGAGACCACACTAAAATGTATCACAAACTAACAGTTTCTGACTTAACAATTGTGTTTGGTTGGACCAATAGTGAGACAGAATCCAAACTGACATGAAAAGCTCAGTTTGTTTGGAATCTTATTTGACATGTAATCAATGTGTTTACTGAATGATAAAGTGGTGTCAAGAAATGAGCAGGACTCCAAGGTATTCATTAAGTGGATGTAAAACAGGCCAAGGAAAAGTTACTAGTTTGAATTTCACAATCCTTAGTCAGATTAAACAGAATGCTAAAGGAAAGCGTACAATGACCAGGTATCGTTTTCATGGTTGAAAGTGAAGTAAGGTAGCTAACCTACTAAGTGAAATCGAAGAACAATTTTATAAACAGAGATTTTTAAAGACAGAGATGGGCCATATCATGTGTCAGTATAAATGATACGCAAAGTTGTGTGGTTACAGTTGTTTGCACAGATGGAGCTTTATGCTTCAGCGTATGCAATGGGTACCTCTGGAAATTCAACATCTGCTAGTGGCTGCCAGACAGTGATATTTGGGATATGGCAGATACAATATTATCTAGCTGAAGAAAAAGTGATATTCTACTGAATATAGGTATTTTATAGTGTGTTCAGCATGTTATCTGAGGTACACAGGCTCACCTATGAAGGCTGATGGAATTTGTAACTGCACTATCATTGGATTTTTAAAGGCATTCTTTGAAGAACAACCTTAAGTCCAGTACAGAAAGAATTCCAGGAAAGGAACTGCTATAACAATAACTTGAGCATTAGTCCATAGGTTTAAAAAATGAAGCCGATCTAACAAAAGCAAACCTTCCTTCAAAGAAAGAAGGGTACTCGATGAGGATTCATTAGGAAGAGGAAAACTTGTGATGCACTGAAAGGAAAGAAAAAGAAGGGGTATTCAAGGGTCATCTGAAAGGTTGTAGAAGATAGTGATGAGAAGATCCTGAGATCTATGGCCAGGGGATTTATAATTGCAATAGTGATTTGGATGGTAATGCTCAGTAAACCTACATACATTTTAACAACTTGGCTGAGAGGGGCTCGACTGAGCATAATAATCCACAACAAAAATATGCTGAGAGGGATAACTGTGTGATTCTGTAACTTCACTAAGAGCAAGCCACCCTGTGGCACCTTAGAGACTAATAAATTTATTATGTCATGGGCATTTGTGGGTAAAACTAGTTTTACTCATGAAAGCTCATGATCTAATAAATTCATTTGTCTCTAAGGTACCACAGGACTTCTTGTTGTTAAAAGAAACATGCTTAGATAGCGAGAGTCGGTAGCATCCAGCATTCATGGCCACTTTATGGGCTTTTATTCCAGGCCTTTTAATAATCCAAATCATTAAAAGAAGTTGAACCACCAGTTATTCCAATGTTTGCAGAGTCACACTTAAGAAGCCAATACAATGGAGACACATCCCTTCTTGAGCCTGGAATTTTGTATAATGCTCATCAGACCTGTGCTTTTCCCAATGGAGCAATGCTCCTAGGTCATTACGTAGATTTTTAATTAAGATTAAGAGGATGTTGGAATGCCAGGCTTCTTAGGACCATCCACAGGCAGTTCTGTTGACAGAACTGAGGGCTCCCTTTAGATGTACATAAGCTGCTGATGCAGGATGCTTGAATATGTAATGAATCTCTGATACAAGATTAAAAACCAAATAGAGTAACCACTGTATATGGCCAAACAATGAATGCCAGTTATTCTGGGTAATGGTGTTGCATTGAATGGTGTTTCATGGGGTGAGGCTGGTATTAGTTGAATAGGACACATGTAAAAACTTTTTCTTTGAAAACAGAAGAAAATTACTGGCCTGTAGCTGCTCTTCTCAGTTGTGTGCCCTCACCATTATAAAGTGGAATGATGATCTTTTCCTTTCAGTCCACTTGTACCTTCTTAGTAGTTCAAGCCCAGTCCAGAAGTTGGGTGACAAAGCCCCAAGCTTGTCCGCCTTGGTTCCTGCACTATGTGGTGGTTTAGGTGCAGCCTTGGAGACTCACTGTGTCCCTGCTCTGCCTCCTGCTCTCACAGAGGCCTGGGTTGCAGCATCATTGAGAGATTCTCATCACTGGCACAGTCCAAAATACAGTCATTAATGGAGGAGACCCCTTAGGTGTGCCCAGTCTCCTTCTGCCCTCTAGGGTGGCTCTGGGGCATGAGATGGTGTCTGAGGGGAACCTGGGTCCCTCCCAGACATACCAGGTTCCAGGCCAGGGACCCTATTGCAACTGCAGCTGGAGGGGCTTCCCTCCCTGGGTCCTCCTGGTGCAGCAACTGCCTCCCTGGGCCACTTCCACCAGATGCTTCCCCAGTACCTTCCTCAGGTGGTTGCAGGAGCCCTCCCCTCTCTTCCTGGGAGCTCTCCTTCCACACTCCTTGCATCTGCATTGTTCATCCTCTCTCCTTCCCCTGCTCACCTGAGGGAAACACTTTTGAAGGGTCCCACAGCCTTAATTAGCCACAGGTGCTGAATTGGCAGCAGGTGCTCGTTAATGCCTGCTGCTGCTGGCAGATTCTCAATAAGCTTCAGTCTCTAGGGAACATAAACACACACAGCCAGCTGCCCACCTGTTTATCCTCCATGAGGCTGATTAGCCTGCTGCAGGCTGTGGTCTATCACTGTTGCCATAATGCTAGGCTCTGAAGCACACAGGAGAAAATGAGTTCTATGCCACCAAGCCCAGCAGCAGCCCACTTCACACTTTATTTATGGCAGAATGGAGCTCCTCCAATACAGGTAAGTCCAACCAGGATTCAGGGTCAAAGATTGCACCTATTTCTAATGCACCCATATGTGGACATGTGGTTGTTTTGGGACAATTAATGTAGTCCCATCATATTCTTTCATCTTTGCAGGACTTCAGCTTGGACTGAGTGCACTTTACCATCTGTCTGATTCATCAGCATAAATCTCAGGCAAAGACCAGTTTTTGTTCAAAATGATTGAATAGCTTTGAAGGCAAGTCATAAATTATTAGAGTCTTACTACCCTCTCCTGCCTCTTTCGCCAAATTACCAGAATAAGTTTTATGACCTACTTTTGTTCTCATCTGTAAAGGACCTTGTAAACATTTACTTTCAGCATCTTCATGGTGCGTTCTGGCCTCTGATTTCTTCTGCAAAATTTGAAAAGCCTGAGTTGATATCCCAGGGTGTCATTTGTAGTAGTTGGTATTCAAATGGAATCTATGGCTTCTCCAATGACTGTGTTTGACTTTCCAAATTTATTGAATTTTGTTATGCACTCTGATAGAGTGCAGGTTGAACCTCTGAAATCTAGGACTCTCTGATCTGGCAACATCCATGGTCCTGTCAGACCATGGATGTTACTGGATCAGAAGGTCCCAGTGACTGGAAGCAGGGGCCAGCTGAGAGTCCTGTAGTGGGAGCTGTGGCCAGGGATACATGTCTGGACAGCTGGGGATCTGGCGGCAGCCGCCATGGAGCTAGCTGTGACTGCGGAATGGGGCCACAGCTGGGGTCAGGAGTCACTAACTGCTCCCCTGGTCCAGCAAAATTTGTGGTTCAGGACCACTGAGGACCCCGGGTGCTGCACCCGGGAGGTGTAATCTGTACTTCATAAATATTGACTTTTCAGCAATTCATTGACCCTTATGGGTCATAACAGAAACATTCTTGTGTTGAAATTGGAAGGTAACTGTTATTTTAGCAACAAGGAGATGATGGCCTGTGGTTGCTGTGGTTTCTGCATCCCTGTAATCTCTTGTGAACTTACTTTTCTGGAACTTGTTTCTGTACATGGGGGCAGGAGCAATTTTTATTGTGCGGATGGTGGGAGTTACTGAATCAAACTGTGAGCCCTATGCATGATGAAAACCCTTTCAATCCAGAGGTTGCTACTGCACCCTAAGCACTCTTGTTTCGAGCATTTATTATATGATATATGGCTCATAAATCGTATGCATTCTACTTCATAATGGTGAAAGCTTGGGAATGGGAAAGAGAAATGAATCCTGTATGTAAGAGATCTGAGTACACTTACAATATCTTTTTAATGAAAACCAAGCATGCATGATATATTTTGTTCCTAATGATGTTGGTGTTTGTTGGACTGAGAAAGCGGGGACCCATATGATAGAAAATGGGACAAATCTTCATTGAAGGTATATATGGGATCACCTACTCTTTTTTCTCAATTGTACTAGTAATTGTGAAGTGTCTCTTTTCCTTAGCTTTTTTTGCCTCTTGTGTGAATCATTCACTTTCAGTATAACTTAATGATTTCCAATAGATTGGTCATTTGAATAAATGAATTTGTACTTGACATCTTAGTTTTCCTAGGGTGAATCCTCTTCCAACTACAAAGTGAAAAAGGGAAACCAGAGGAAAAAAGGGAATGAAATGAAGAGGGGAGACAATGGAGATACGAAGGCAAATGAGATAAAAGGGCTAGAAATGAGGCACAGTAAGTAAAGGAACTTTGCACTTTGATACTAGTATGACTGTCCTTAAAATAGAACATTTCCATTTTATTTTCCAGATAAAGTTCAAATTCTACTTGTGGAAAAATACAAGTACCATTCTGTGGCCATAAGAACACAAGAACAGCTATAATGGGTCAGACCAAAGGTCCATCTATCTCCCAAAAGTGGCCAATTCCAGATGCCCCAGATGGAACAAACAGAATAGGTAATCATCAAGTGATCCCTCTCCTGTCATCCATTTTCAGCCTCTGAAAAACAGGGGCTAGGGACACCATTCCTACCCATTCTGGCTAACAGTCATTGATGGACATAACCTCCATGAATTTATCTAGTTGCTTTGTTAACTCTGTTAAAGTCCTGGTCTTCACAACACCCCCTGGCAAGGTGTTCCACAGGCCCACCATGCACTGTGTGAAGAAAAACTTCCTTTTGTTAGTTTTAAACCTGATACCCATTAATTTCTTTTGCTGACACCAATTTCTTATGTTATGGGAACAAATAAATACATTTTCCTTCACTTTTTCCATACCTGTCATGTTTTTATAGACCTCTATCGTATTCTTCCTTAGTCTCCTTTTCTCTAAGATGAAAAGTAGTCCTAGTCTTTTTAATCTTCCTTCATATGACACCAATCCAAACCCCCTAATTATTTTTGGTGGCTTCTTCTGAACCTTTTCAAATGCCAATATATCTTTTTTAGAGATAAGGTAACCACAGCTGTACATAATATTCAAGATGGGGGCATACCATGGATTTATATAGAGATAATAAGACTTGATTAGACTATAGAATTTTATTCAATCAAATTTTAACTAAATATGAGGCCCTTAATATAAATTGATTAATATATAATTCTTCTCTGATGGTATAATATTTTTATGTGTGTGTTTATTTTGTAGGTCAGGTATAGATTAATTGAATGAATATTGTATATGAGTGTTGATTGTTTTTGCAATGTTTAGTAACTGCCATTTTATATATAATATATTTGTGTCTTAAATAGAGAGGGATTCATCTTCATGCCATTCATATCAGTGGGAATTTTTCCAGTAATTTGAATAAATAACTGATTTAGCTTTAAAAGAAGAATTTCAGGTAACTATCTCTAAGCTATATATCTGTTATAATACAAGTATCTCCCTGAGTTTGCTTTGCTGCTAATTGTTCTCTTTATTTGGGTAATGAGAATAATACCAGAGTAAAAACTGTTGGATGTACTTTGTTGGTGACAACAAGAAGTCTTGTGGCATCTTATAGACTAACAGATATTTTGGAGCATAAGCTTTAGTGGGCAAAGACCTGCTTCATAAGATGCATGAGTCGGGAGGGGGGAATTAAGGTGAGGTTCAGAGGGGTATTCAAAGAGTGGGGTCACAGTAAGAGGGAGGGCCAGAGCTGACAAGGTCTATTCAGCAAGGTGGAAATAGCCCAGTATCAACAGCACTTATCAAAAGAGGAAAGAACAAGTCTATAAGGTGCCACAAAACTTCTTGTTGTTCTCAAAGCTACAGACTAACATGGCTACCTCTCTTTTGTTGGTAACATTTTTCAGAATTCAATGTAAGCTATAAGTATACAATTTGTCCACATTTGTTCCACTTCCTCCTGGAAAGAAGTAGCTGGGTCAGGTGGAAATTATAACATGTAATCACATAATTAAATGGTATCATAAGAAAATATCAAAAATCAAAAATTTTAAACTTAATATTATTTTAGGGTGGATTTTTAAAATGTATTTCGTTCAGATAAAAAATAAAATCAGTAGAAAAAAATGAATTCCTTACTAATCTGGTCACTGAGAAGCACTAGAATGTGAGTTCTGAAATGGATGTACATTCCTTGAGACTCCTCTAACTCACTTATCTGTTCCCATGGAAAAAATTCAATTCTTCATTAAAAAAAACAAGAACTGAAATATTTCTATTAGATATGCCACTCCAGTGCCATGACAGAAATATAGTTTATTCCTTTCCTGTCCCTTTTGTAAACTATGATCTGGGTTCTCCAGCCCCATACGTATCCCATGATCAGACATGAAGGACACATGCAGAACACACACACACACACACACACACACACACATTTGAAATTGACTTAACTACCTTTCAAAGTCATATCTAATGGGATAGAACTCAATAATAGTTATGCCATTGACTTTAGGATTTCACCCTATGTACCTGGCCACCAGCTGTCAGAAACAACATTTGTATTGTCATTTCTTTCTAATCCTGCATTTACTCTCCTGGCATATAGCCCTCAAAATGCATTAAATTAAAGCAAGTGCTATGCAGTCTGGCTGTGAAAATTACTCTAGCATTATATTAGCTTGGGAAAGTAACAACTGCTTCTAAACTCTCATTAGCTACGTTTGAGTTCCAACTTTGCCTTTATGCATGGGGAAATCATAGGTGGCCTATAATTGCAACCTTCTCAAAACAAGCAATCCAAATGGCCAGGTCAAAATTCTTATTTCCCCCTACTAAGGACATCCTTGGGGGCAACAGCACCATAGAATTCTGATCAGTTTGCCAGTTTTCTTTCTGCCTGACAGCCAGCAACCCAAATTTTGCCATATTAATGCAGCAGTGAAGATGTGGTGGTACATGAGCAACAAACTTATCAAACCTAGGTTATTTCATTGCCTACAACTTGTTAGAATTAGATGAAAGAAGTGATGACAATGGTGATAATCTTAAATTTTATTTTCACTTTTTTGATACAGTTATGACCACTGGTTTCCTAGAAACTACAGGAGATAGAAACAATGAATGTAATCATTTTTCAGGTGTTTTGCACTTCACATTTAAACTACGGGATGCTTGTAATAGCTTTAATTTAAAAAAAAAAAAAAAAAAACAACTTTGAATATGTTGACAAGTATCAGTAGCCAAGTTAGTCTGTATCTTCAAAAACAACAAGACATCCTGTGGCACCTTATAGATTAACGGATATGGGCAAAGAAGCTTATGTTGCAAAATATGTGTTAGTGATAAGGTGCCACAGGACTTCTTGTTGTTTCTAAATTTGTTGTCCAGTTAATTGCTTAAAGGCATATCCCTGAATTCTTCTTGGGGGCTCATAAGGACTTCACATTACAGTAGAATTTTCACCATCATTTGAATCAATGTGCTATAGTCATTGTCTTTTCAACCTCTCCTTTCCCTTTTTCTTCACAGCAGTTACAATATGGAGGGAAATATGACTCCCAGTCCACAATGGCTATGTCTACACTAACATTCCTCTTTCAAAAGAGGCATACAAACAAGGGAAATTGCAAATGCAAACCAAGTGCAGATTCACATATTTGGCACCTAATTTGCACATTCTTCTTTCAAAAGAAGAAAAGCAATGTAGTTGTGGCTCTTTCAAAAGTAATCCCCATCTTCAAAAGAAACCTTCTTTCTGTTTTTTTTTTCAAAAGAGAAATGCGAGAATAGATACTGCCACTATGTACTGCATAGGGCTGCATGCCCAATTTAAAACAAACCAAACCAAAACTCTATCTTAAATGCATGGATTTTTGACCAGATTGTAGAATGCAGATCACTTGTTGTGAGTAAAAAGAGGGGATGGACAAAATATTGTTAGGTGGTTGAGATTTCTGAGGAACAAAGAAGTCTATGTATACAGTTTAGCCTGTGGAGTCCAGCCAAATTAAACAGTGGCCAGAAGTTACTCAGAACATCTACATATTTTTTCCAATTTGGCTGGGAATCTGGTACTTCTGAGCAGGACAGGGATCTGCTGTTTTGGTTTCTGCCCTAGCACTTCCACCAAAGTCCAGTCAAACAACAAGTAGTATTGCATGTCCTTTCTGCCGGCACAGCAGCAGTCAGACTTTGGAGAGGAGAAGATGAAGGAGTTAGCTGAGACTTTTGCACTCCTTCAGACTTTGCAGCGTACTGTTTCAAACACTTTTGCTCCTTCTCCCACCCTGGAGAAAAAAGTCTCTGGCTTCTGATACTGTTCCAAATGTCTCAGTGACATTTTCTATCTTACTTCTGAGAAGGCCTAAAATCTCACTATGGTTGATGTTTGTGATTGTCACGCCCACCCTGGGAATAAGGATCAGGGCAGAATACAGGAACAGCACAACAGAATATTCTGTATGGGGGATTGAAACACCATAACACATACAGGAAAAGAGTCTCTTTTAAGGGGACAACTACAGTCATTGACCCAGAACAGTGATCTTCTGGGTAATGGCAGCAGGAGCTTACTTACAAATATGCTGGTGACATTTTGTCCAATAAGGACTGGTTCCCATAAAATTTTAATTGTTTCTGCACAGTAACAAACTTGTTCCCAAATTTATATTTTGTGAGGCTGGAGACATACACAAGATGTGGCTTATCATCTGTCTGTTCTACACAGTTTGTAATATTGTGTATAATAGGGCCTTGGCTGGTGACATTGATCCATGGTTGACTGTGCACTTTACTGCTAAACACTTACTTGAAAACAAATGTAGAGAAAGAAAAAAGCTTTAAAAAAAGAAAAACAAGCATCCACTGTGACAGGTAAATGAAGTAATGGAGACAGGCTCACATATTAAATTGCAAAACTTCAAAATCTCTCAAATGTGAGGCTTTTTATTGTGAAAAATTGCAAACCATAAGTTTCCTGTGAGATATAGTTGCTTTCTTATTATAATGTTTTCAGACTTCCAGGCCAGTAGCAGAGTTTTCCAAGAGGCCCCACCTGTCCTCCTCTAAGTTTGGGATTAGGGATAAGTATTTAAAATTGTAACCCATTTATTTTTTGTTTTGTATAGGGCTAAGTATGTTTTTATTTTCTGCTTACAGTGAGATGAGTTTTTTATTAGAGATGGACAAACCCTGAGAAGTTCAGTGGGTCTTAAACCTGTCAAATGATTATTTTGATTCACAAAACTAATTTCAAACGTGGAAATGCCACTTCACCCCCAATGTAATTTAAGCCCTGTTTGTCCTTCAAGAAAAAAAAAGAATAGATTTTCTTGACAGAGGGGATGATGAAATACTGTAAGGCCGTAGCCACACTACCCCTCCCTTTCGAAAGGGGCTTTTGAAGTCAGGGGGTCCTTTCAAAAGCCTCCCAGCTAGATAGGTGGTGTGCATCTTGTAAGCGGCACTTTTGAATCTCACAGGGACGCCATTAGCTAATGAGGTGCTGCATATTCATGTGGGCGCCTCATTAGCATCTTCTGAATTCCTTCATTAACATGCTCTTTCTGAAAGGAGGGGGCTAGTGTGGCCACAGCCTAAATGAACTTCAGAAGTACTTGTGTTTGGGTCAGCTCTAGAAATTGAGACTTGGATCTATGGATTAAAAAGCATGAAGTGCTCATATGTGAGCTATAGGACCAGAGTCTAGGGCTTTGTCTACACTACAAAAATAACTTCAAAGGTGTTTACTTCAAAGTACAACTTTGAAGTTGAGTATCTACACACACCCTACTTTGAAGTTAAACTTCTAAGTAGGACACTACTCCATTTCCAGGAATGGAGTAAGGATTTTGAAGTTGGCCTCCCTCCTTCAAAGTTAACTTTGAAGTTAGGGGGAAAAAAAATGTGTGTAGACTCTCTGCTGGCTACTTTGATGTAGTGCCTAACTTCGAAGTTCATGTCAAAGTTAGTTCCTACTGTAAACGCACCCCTAGGTGTATAATTAATAATGTTTCTCCATCTAAAATAAAATCTATGTTATAGACTAGGCACAACAGATCTCCAACACAGGGGTCCACTCAGAGACTAAAATTCCTCCTGGAACTCCAGCCACAAACTGGGCTCTTATTAATCTGTTCAGGATGAAAGAAATTACAAAAGACAGACTCTTATGATTATCAAATTTGTTTTTTTTTTCAGCAAACTTTTCCTTCCTCCTGTCTCCAGTATGCCTTAGTGGAACTTTAGCCTAACAGTAAGCTAGTTTAGCTTCTGAATGAATACTGTTCAAATGGGTTCAGAACTGAGCAGAAGTACAATTACCCTTGATTGTCTTTGTTACAAAATATACTAAAGCAATAATATTCATAGTGACAGCTTCACTTTGAGTTTATCTCTTTCTTGTACACATTTCAACCCACAGTATGAGTTGCCATGAAACATGGCCTGAAAGACACTCTTACAACCCATAAAAAAAAAACCCTGCTTCTAGGATGAAATATCATCAACTATGCTCCAGCCCAATGTACATTTAAAGATGAGTTATAATAATAAACCCTTGAAAAAACAGGGTTCATCATTAAAATGCCGACAGCCAACATAATGAAATGACACTATGAATGAAGTAATGAAAACGCTGCACTGGAAACATGCAAAATAAGATGGGAGGGATGAAGATCTATCAGTTCCTGCAATAACAATGAATATAGTGTGGGATATGGCCACCTGAGACTAATGAATTAATCCCAGCTCAATATTCTATGTGAAGTGGAAATTCTGTTTCCTCCAAGCCAGTTCCCATATGCTCTGGAAAATATTGTATTTTGCATAGGAGCACAAATCACCATAATTGTGCTTCAATTCTTATTTATATTTTGCTTGTCTCTTTCAATGGACTTCACAACTCATGGACTGGCCCTTGGATTTAGATTAAAAATGTGATAAAAGACAGATTACAAAGCTGAGTTATAGCTCAAGTGGCAATATACTTTGTACTGCATATTTTTTTCTTTGATTACAATTATGTTCAAATTTGTGATACCAATCTAAAATTAATATATCTTAGTTAAAATCGGTAGAGATACTGTAAATTTACAACAGTGTAACAGAGCAGAATCAGGCTTGTGAATAAAACTTACAGAATATGTCCCAATTTTAACATGATAACATTCCTAGTAAAATACATGTTGCTGTGAGTAAGGATGGCAAAATCTGACTCCCAGAAAATTCTCATTTTACTTTTTGGGTTTTATTAAAACACATTTTTAGTGGAGACAGCTTTAGGTTGAGATGGTATCAAAAAAACTGATGGTAAGGAATTTGTAATTCTTGTCAAATTTCAGAGGAAGATCTACTAGATTAAGGTGTAAAAATGTTATTCATAAGGGATGTACAGGATAACTACTGTAGAAGATTTCTTGTCTGTAGAACTAATCCAAAACCCATTGATGTTAATAACAAGATAAGCCTTGCCATTAACCAATTGACTTCAGCTGGTGTTTGATCAGATCCTTCTGGCTTTGAGGAAAGTAATGGTAAGTTTAATAGAGAATTTAAAATTGGATGATTGCTCAAGGAAATTATTCTTAGGAAATTTCAGCTACAAATTTGAAAAAAAAGGAATATTAACATATAAATTGTTAATAAAACCACTTCTTGAAGTGCTTATAGTGACAGCATGTTAGATGAGCTATTAATATCATTAGACATAGCTATCACCAGGGCTATCTAGATTCAGTAGCATGAGAGTAATGGACTATTGTTTGTTCTTCTAGGATTCTTTGAACACTAAATATTGCTTCCACAAGAAAAGCATGCTTGTATTCAGCTTGGCACTGAAGACTATGCTAAATGGGCCTGAATTGTAATTTGAAGGGGAAAAACAATGACTTTATAGAGATGACATTGACTGCATTATGCTTAACTGTATGTAGAGACAAAAGGTCTGATTAATTATGGAGATGCACAGGAACTGCAAAATTTAGGATACAGATTCCAAACCCTCCAAATGTCAAGGGAATTCACATTGAGTTTTGGTTTAGGTGCATCTCTACCTGATTATGAAAACAAACTTCTTTTACTTCAATTACTTACACAGATTTGAGACCATAAGTTAGTGGCATGTGGCAGACCACAAGCTGCATGCTACAAGAGCCTGATGGAAGTCTGGGAGCTGGGTCAAATCCTTTTTGTTCCCTGCCTAGGCTCACGGAGAGTATGGCCCAGCAGCTAGGGCAGGCAGATGGGGCTTCTTAAAAATCATCCTGCAGAAGAGGTTAATCAAACCCCTGTTGCTAGTTAAGACTTTCTAGCTCGCTATAAAAGGCCTCCCCCTCGGAAGAAGGAGGAAGGAGATGAGAAGCGGAACAAGGAAGGGAGATGAGAGGACTGTGGTTTAGAAGCTAGTAATGGCCCAGCCAGGTACAAAAGGGAAGAGCTGAAGGGAAGTGGTGGCTATAGTGGCCAAGGGAAAGGCTGCTGTGTTTGATGCAGGAGAAAGCCCCATCAGCTCCTTCTCCTCTAGGGTCCCTAGGCAAGAGCCCAGAGTAGTGGGCAGGCCTGGGTTTTCCACACCCCACCCACCCCCAGTCCCCTGCTTCCCCTGGAGAGTCACCCTAGTGGAAGGACAGGAGTATCTGAACCATCTGAAGGGGACTTGCTTCCCCACTTGTGACTTTTATGACTAGCTTATGATGCAAATAGCTTGGTAAGTGGAGACCCTTACCTCTGGAAAAGCCTAAGGCAGTGAAAGCGCCACAGTGACTCTCTGAGGCACATACTAAGATCTGCTAAGAAGAACAGAACTTTTAGGGGGGCAACAAGGGATTTGTCACAATACCAATATTACAAAAGTACATTACCACAAATATACCCTTACCTTCAAACACAACCCTAATCTAGTTTATGATAAAGAAATATTGTAATAAACAAAAGAGCATGTGGTATCAACAGAAGTGATAGAAGTAAAAAGGGATAAAGGTCAAGATGGTTACAAGGAAATAAAAGTGAATACTTACATCTAAAAGTCTGAAACAATCTAGCAAGACAGTTTTTATTCAAGAGATTTTTTTTCCCTCATCTATAGTGTCCTTCCAAGCCTTCTACTGACCAGCCTGGCTGGAACACATCACAGAGCTCAAATTGTTGGGTTTATTTGTCTTGTAAAGGTAAAATATAAAGATGGAGTCACTCTCTGTTCCTTATGTCCCCAATGAGATTTCCTTTGTTTGGCAGGACAGAAAGGTCTGCTGGGGATTTGCTCACTTGTGTCTCTCTGGGGTGCAGGACCCATGTTAATTCTGTGTATCTTGAACACAGGACTAGATTTAATCACAGGGGTTTAGCCCAATAGCTTTGTTTAGCTCATTAATATATTACTTGAGGAAAACCTGCATTCTTTAGTCTAGGACAGACCTTCTTTTCATCTGATATAAAATAGACTGTCTCTTCTTAAGCATGTTCTAGTAATATCATATGGAGAAAAATAGTAATTTCATATATAATAGTATTAATAACCAGTATGCTGTTAGTTTTCCTATTATATCTCACAAGGCCCATGTTTTACAAATATTATTGAAGCAATGTGTTGGATGTGAATACAATGGTACTGTGGTCACAGTCGACCAGTCAGCCTAATTTCAGTACCTGGAATGGTACTGGAACAGATTTTTAAACAATGAGTTTGTAAGCATTGACAGAATAGCTAGCATGGATTTACCAAGAACAAATCATGCTAAACCGCACTAGTTTCCTTCTTTGACAGGATTAGTGGCCAAGTGAATAAAACAGAAGCAACTGATATGGTATATTTTGTTTTTTAGCAATAGTTTTGAGTTAGTTCCATGTGACAATCTTATAAACAAGGTAAGGAAATGTGATCTACATAAAATTACTTCGTGGTGGGTGCATAATAGCTTAAAGACCATACTGAAGGAATAATTATCAATGGTGGATTGTGTAATTGGTGGGTGTTATCTACCAGGGTCTCAGAGGACACAATATTATTCAGTATTTTCATTAATTTCTTAGCTTAATGGACTGGAGAGAAGGTTTATAAAATTTGTATCTAACAACACACTTGGAGGGGTTGTTAGCACTAGAACAGTAGAGTTAGAACTCAAGACAACCCTGGCAAATTGGAGAAATGGTTTGAAATCAGCAGGGTGAAACTCAATATAGACACTTATGAAGTATTTCACTTAGGATGAAAAAAAATAAAATGCACAGAATGGATAGCACCTGGCTAGTAGTAGTACTGCTGAAAAGGAACTGGTGTTTATAGTAAATCACAGATTTTTTACAAGTCAAAAATTTGATGCAGGTGAAAAAAGGGTAAAAACTTTCTAGAATGTGTTAAAAGCAGTATTGTACGTAAGAGATGGAAGGCACTTATCCTACACTAATTGCCCTGATGTAGCAATATTTGGAAAATATGTGGACCACATGGAGATAATCCAAGGAGAGCAACAGAAATGATAAAAAGATTTTGAAAACCTGATCAACAATGGACATGCTTGGTCATGAGAAAAGAATATTGAAGTGTAGGGAGGGCACTTTTAATACATTTTAAATATGTTAAGATCTGCTATGAAAAGGTCAGTGATCTCTTGTTTTCCATGACTGCTGAAGGCATGCCAATAAAAAATGGGCTTAATGTGCCTCAAAGGAGATTTGGTTAGATATTAGGATTTTTATATCTAACTACAATCATAGTAAAGCCGTGGAATAGGCTACCAAAGGAGTTCTGGAATCCCATCAGTCCAATGTTTTAACCATAGGTTTGACAAACCTATGGCAGGAGTGGGCTAAGTTTACTTGGTCCTGCCGAAGCACACCGTGACAGGACTTGGTGGCTTCCTGACATCCCTTCCAGCTGTGCATTTTTATTATTCCATGCCATGATTAACCACTTGTTTCTCTTACATAGTAAATATAAGCTCTTGTGCAGAGTTTTTGGCCATGCTGCTTCACAAAATAATCAATCAGTATCAGTATCCCCGTTTCACAGAAACTGAGTCACAGAGATGAAAAGGTCACAAAACAGTTCAGTGTCAGAACTGATTACAACCTATCTGTTATTAAAGGATGCAGTGTAGCAAATAATCCACTCTGGATTATATTGCCTCCCCTAAATTGTCAACTTTAACTGCTTCAAGGCAGAGATTGTCTTTCACTGGGTATGTCTACACATGCTAAGCAGGCAGGTTGGAGGAGGCTAATGAGGTGCTGCTGCAGGAACTTCAAAGCTGCTAACTTCGAAGCCCTGACAGGCAGTGTACCGCGAGCACTTCCAAGAAACGGCCAAGGGAACTTCAAAATTTGACATTTATTTTGAAGCATCTGTGACTACACTGCCTGTCAGTACTTCGAAGTTAGCACCTTCAATGTTCCTGCCTTGACCATTATGCTAATGAGGTGCTCCATATGAATCACAGCACCGCATTAGCCTCCTCCAATCTGCCTGCTTAGCATGTCCACTTCAAAGAAGGGGGCTAGTGTAGATGCACCCACTGGGTATTTGTTTAGTGTGTGGCAAACTGGGTCCCAGATCTTAGTCCTGGATTTTTATACTCATCATCATCATCAATAACCATGGGCTTAGCGCCCGTTGGTGTCTGATGCCTCTCTCACTATTTCCTTCCATCTTTCCCTGTCCAGTGCAGAGTGGCTTAGTTTCTGTAGACTAGTTCTGCACCAATCTCCTACATCATCTATCCATTCTCTGTGTGGTCTGCCTCTCCTATTTGAACCATCCATTATGCTGAATACTAGGTCGTTGATTTTTTTATTCATCGTTCATTCTGCAAATATGTCCAAATATTTGTAGCTTCCGTTTTACAACCTTCTGCAGCAGGTTCTCTTTCGGCTGTATCTTTCTCAATAATTCCTCACTGGTGAACTTCTGCATCCATCCTAGTCTCAGAATCTTACTATAACAACTCCTTTCAAACGCCAATATTCTTCTTTTCGAATCTTTCGTTAACACCCATGTCTCACATCTGTACAACATGCTGCTGAATATACACGTTTTCAAGATGCCCAACTTCCCAACTCCCTGCATGTTCTCACTGCTGCCTCCACATTATCATTGATAGCTGTCAACAACTGTATTAATCTGCGATCCACTCTGTATGACTCAAACACCACCCATCACTTTCTGATCTATACTGTCAAATGCCTTTTGAAAATCGACGAAGTAAGCATACACATTTTTGTTTTTTTCATCAGGCTTTCTCCGCTGTCAGTCTTAGTGCCAATATCTGCTGTATGGTACTTCTATCTTTTCTGAACCCTGTTTGCTCATCTGCTATATGTTCTTCTATCTGCAATCTTAATCTCTCAGTCAGTATCATCATCAGCACCTTACCTAGATGACTCGTTAGGGCAATTGTTCTGTAGTTCTTGCACTCCAATGTACTTCCTTTCTTGGGTATTGTCACTAGCACAGATCTTTTCCGTTCCTTAGGTGCCTTCCCTTCTTCCCATGCTATTGCTGCATTGTAAACAACACTTATCAGTAGTAATGCTAATAAGATTGCTTTCCATGGGAACCCACTAATGTAGCCATTTGAATGCAGAGTCAACATGGAGGGGCACATTATAGCTGACAACTGTACTGTGCTCTTGGATAATATTTGAAAAGCTCTTGGCCTTTGTCCTTTTTGGGTCCTGAGCTCTGGTCTCCTCTGCACTATGGAGTAGATAGGGCCCATGAAACAAATTTGTGTTCAGGGTAACCTACCTCTTCTGGCTTCTAGTATTAAATTCTGATTGTTTCAACAGAAAGTAGTAAAACTGTGGGGAAAAGCTTTTAAAAAAACATTTTGTTTAAACAGCAGCTTGTCAGACAAAAGTGTTTTAGTGTGCTGACATGTACCTGCCAGAGTACCTGCAGCAGAATCAGAGTCACATGATTAATGGATAAAACTCAGAGTCCTTTCTGTAGATTGGACCTTCAGGTCTCTGGATGTTTGGGATGTATTTATTCTCAGTGTTGTGGCAGCATGGCAAGCACTGGAAAACTAGCTAAAGCACCTGCTCTTCTGTATGCCCCTTACTTTCAGAATCAAAATAGTTAAACAAGTGAATATATTTAGGGTTGGAAGATAATGGAACCATAAAAATATTGCTAAAATATCTTCCATTACAAGATAATGGTACCAAACTGCAAAAATAAAAACCTTTTTAGGGGAATTATTGCCATGGTTTCTCATCATTTTTAAAGAACCTGGTAGTATTTTCCACATGGCTAAATTTTTACAGATTGAAGATTTAAATTAATCCATTTCAGGGCTACATCTACGCTACACAATCTATTGACAGAAGTTACTGTTGGAAGCAATCCTCTGGCAAAACTTCTGCTGACAGGTCATGTCCACACACAAAAGCAGACTGAAAGAGAAATCCATTCTCTCTACAAAGAGCAGCCAGACAGTCTGCCCGCTCTTTCAAAGGAATGGCCAACTGGAAGCTCAGCAAACAGGGTTACCCAGTGAACCAGAAGCCCCTTCTGTCACCAGAGGCACCCAGAGCATCTACACGGTTTTTTTGTTGACAAAAAACTGTCAACAAAGGTGTTATTCCTGAATGCAGAGAGGCACAGTGCTGCTGGAGGATGTGCCAAGTTTTGTTGACAGTCTGTCAACAAAGTGAATTGTGCTTGTAGATACTGTTCTTTTGTTTTTGTTTTGTTGGGACAAAAGCTCAGTTTTGTTGGAATAAAAAACCCCTCACATGGAGGTGTAGACCAGATGACAATTCACTTTTCATTTTCTATTAAAAAGGCATGAAATTCTGTTTTGCTGCATATGAGTAGTCACTATTAGTAGCTACTTTGCTCCTTCAGCCTTACATTTTTCTGTCCTAGAGGAAAGATTTTGCTCTGGAAGCTACAGTCTATTGAACAGCTTTGTGTTCCTGTTTTCTTTTTTTCAGTTTTCTTTTTCTCAAAGGCAGTGAAAAGTGATGCTCCAGTCCATGTACCACAGATAAATCACTGGGATCATAAATTCTACTTCCACCAGTCATGATTGACCTTGCACCACTGAAATCAAAGGGAGCTGGACTTGGACCTTAAAACAAAGTCTGGATAGAAGGACACAGAATAGTGAAATCCTAATACCACACAGTATGCTTGTTTTCTATTTCTGTATCTGAGTGTGTGTTTACCCATGAATACATATGTATAATTTATACACATGCATGTTTCAGTGCAAACCCATATTTTACCCTGGTAAATTAAGGCTTTGGGAGTAAAAGTGAATGTTAACTTTATATCCATCAATACTGTAAGCTAGAGAATATATTTCTAAGTGCATGTAAGTTGAAAACATCACATTAGAGCATATTATAAAATGGTCTTGACATTTTAGCTTAGGTGCTTTTTTGGTAGAGAAGCATGAGTCATATCTGTCAGGTTTTTCAGTATAGCGGTACCAATTCTTGCCACGTTGCTCTACTATTGAACAAGAAATTTGCCTTGCAGGGGTCTTAAGATCTGTCTCGGCAGTTTCTTTTCTGACATTTTTATCATAAATCCCATCATGCTTGGGGACATGTGCGCATAAGCTAAAAGAGAAGATATGTATCACAAATGGCATGCTAGTAATACATAACTTGAATTCCAATTAAAATAAACATTTTAGATTTTAACTGACAAAGTAATTATCAAATGGAAATTTCAAAAACATCCAAAAATATACTGATGTTATCTTCCAGATATTAGAGTGGACTTAACCAAGTAATGGACACTTCCCAAGACTGCTGGCTGACCTTAATGTATGTTGGTCATATTTTTCTATTTGTGCAGACTGGCCTAGCTGGTCTAAAGTGATGTATCTCCATTAAATCAATGGAAATACATTGGTATAACTTAGCCACAGCTAAATTTCAAGCTATCATTTTCACACTGCTGCGATTCAAAGATGGACCCTCAACATCCAAAAGACAGAACTTCTGAGACCATCATTGATTGTATTAACATAAGTGACGTTATGTTTCTGTCAGTGGAAGTTACTGGTTTTGTATCTTATACACTCATAATCTCGTAATTACATACAGGTAGATCCCAATGACCATTGTTTCAAATAACTAGCATTCAGGTTGAACAAAATGTTTTTATCTGGAGCTTGGCTTACACTGTACAACTTTTGGTGACGTGGCCATGTCCACACAGCTGGTCACTAGAACTCAGACAACGTAAATGCTGTCTGTTGGCACTTTTGCAGACAAAAATCTTCTGCCCTCACTATGAATGCGATTTGTGCTGTGGACAGGGAAAGCTCTTCCTGACAAGGAGATGTTTATGCTGCTGCTTGACAAAGCAAAACATTTGTCCTTCAGGCTGGGGTGGAGAGTAGAGGAGACGGAAGCAATAACCCACTGTGAATAACAAAATGCTGTTCAACTGGCACTGTAGACAAAGCCTCGGTGTCAGGCTGTGGGAAGTGTATGCAAATCATGAATAAACTGAAATTTGGATAATAAAGATTTGTGTAAACACAATTTACCTATGCTTATTAAAAGTGTGCTTCCTTGTTTCCTGGGGAGACCATTACATTGGTTTAGTCTTCCTGTCATTTGAATTGTTGATAAATAATCATGATTTTTTTTAATAGTTCTTTGCTACCCATCAGCAAGACAACAGAACGTTTCCTGTTATTCATTAAGTTTTCCTCACTGGAAATTTGCTTCAGTGAGTCAAGAAAATCACAGGCCAATCCAGTATGGATCAGATGCAAACAACAGTATAAAATGAACTTGATTTTATTTTTTTCTACAACAACATCATATTTCAGTAGTGTAGTATCTCTGTGGGTTGTCTTCTTTGAAATCCTTGTAGTCTGAATCTACAGCATCACTTTTCAGGATAATTACCACTTAGAATGTCTACATGGAAACCTCTAAGATTTAAATGAAAATGTAAAAATTTTATTATATTCAAAAATTCATTCTCATTGGATGGAATTTAACTTAAAATCCTTGTTGTTTGACCTGTTTTCACTTTTGATCTTACAAAATTGGAGAACTAGATTTTGAAGTAGCTTTTCTCCCTGCCACACACAATATGAATTACATGTAAAAACTGAGTTTTGTTACAATTTATCCGTCATCTGTAACCTTGAGTAGATCGGTGAGATGTTTTTAAGGCAAGTGAAAAATCTGAAGTGTAAACATCTCAGGTTGTTTCTGACTATAACATATTTTTTTTCTCTTTCAACTCAATTTCTGTTGAGTCCCAGGACTCATGTACTTCCGAGATTCAGCCCCCTCCAAATACAACTGGGACTCTGTCCTCCCCCGTCTGAACATTGTCTCTCTTGCTCAAGAGGCCTTCTTAGGCTATGTAATGGGATGCGACACAGTGTTTATTTTGTAATGAAAGAAATGCCAGGGCACAAGTAATTCGGGTGCTGTGGCTCAAATAATTTTTTATTTTTACTTTTTACTTTACTTTGGGGTTTTTTTTGTTTGTTTCTTGGTTTGTTTTTTTTTTGACTTTCATAACTGGTACAGCAATCCCATTGGTGATATGAATTGCTAAGTTTATAGGTGCTGGGGCTGAGCTCTACCAAGCCCTGGCTCAAACTAAATGTTGACCAGGTGTCCTGATATTACCTGGAGCATCCCAATATTAGGGACTTTGTCTTACATAAGCAACTATATCCTCCTACCCTGAAAAAAGTAGCCAGACTTTTCGCACTTGCTGTCTGCTCACCACTGGATATAATGCAATAGTTTTGAGTAACTACACAGGGGAAGGAAGCTTACTGGCTTGTAACCAGATTATGTCCCTAAATCATGGGCAAAGGCTGTTATTCTTGGCTTCACCTTAGATGTCACCCTCTGCCATGAATTTCCTGAGATCTCACCCAATAGTCCTTCTTTCTTGGCCTAGGTGTGAGGCTAGTGTAATTTCACTCATAGCCTGCCAAGGGACAGCATTTTATTACAATGTCCACAAATACTAAAGTGAAGATTTGTGACACCAGATTTTGCTTCTCACTTGCTCCTTTCTCAGCACTCCTACATGAGGCTGAGAAAGAATTGATTGCTGGAGATTAAAGTCAGTCTCTCATTACATCTAGTGGCATTTTGTCAGACTGACCACTGACAGAGGAGAATACTATGAGACATCCAGATAATGATGAAAGGCTTTAAAATAAGATGATCAGAAGGCTGGCAATGTCCTCCATTTGTCACCTTGCAACACTTTTCTTTTTAATGTCTTTGACCTACTATAGTTTTCCCCAAGGAAGAAAAGGGTTGGGTGATATCGATGTACTTTTTGGAAAGTTAGGGGAAGATTTTGAAAGGCACAAATGGTAGCTAGTGTTAGGTGTCCAGATAGCATTGTCAGTAAGGATTACACACCTCACTGCTTCTTGGGTCATTGAAAATCTTCCACTAAGGCTTATTCTTCTTTTTTGATTCCAAATATCTACTATTTCCAACAATGCACATTTCTTGGGAAAATGCCCTACATGATTGCATGCAATGGAGAATTGGGTGCAGTGGAGGGAATCACAAGTCTGGAACACTTCGGTCCTCAGATAGTCACTGAATTCCTAGAAATCTACAGGAAACCACATAGGTTCACCTGAAGACAAAATTTGAAAAAATTCTTAGCAAATTGTTCACATAGGTTTAATTTTTCTCCCTTCTAGCCCTGCCACCTTATTTGCAGGCTAGACACTTCTGCAGGAGCTAGCACATATAGAATGTTCTCTTTTATTTCAATTAATAAAACTATCATAATGACATAAAGGATTGCTGGTCAGGAAAAGGGCATATTTCAGTAAGACTATGTTCTTTAAATTTATTTTAATCTCACCTTTCTGCTTTGTAACTATATCACTTTAATCCCTTTGTCCATAAAAAGGTCTTACACACATTTATTCTGTTTGCCATCTTATTTCATATGTTGTCAAGTAATGAAGGACAAGGAAGCTAAATAGATCACCTCAAAGTCTTCTCTTTTCCAAAGGGAATAAATATAGCCTGCCTTACTGAGAACCACTATTCTGAAAAACTGTATTCCCCCTTCTAATTTGCTTCCTGTAGTTTCCATTATAGCAATTTTGGTATGAAAATAAAACTAAATATGGCAATTTAGAAAATGCCTAGCTAGAGCTTAATATGAACAAATATGGTGAGTTGCTTTTTATGCTATCCCATTTGCCTTTTCTACTTGCAGCATCGGATGGCTTTGGGTACTTTTTTACAATAACCTTTAAATCATGGTCAGTAAGGCACACAATGTTCTATTAATAATATATGTGATCTCTCTTTTCGGTCATTGTTAATTCCAGGGCAAAGGTAAGGGGAATTACACTGACAAAATTGTAGTTAACAAGAGTGGGAATGAGCAAAGTAGTTAATTTCAGATCAGATTTCCAGTCAAACTTTAAATTATCCTTCAGTAATTCGCGAAGATTCTTGTGAAGTTTGAATACACGTTGCTTGATCTGCCATTTTCTTGCAAATAGCTGGTCTTGCTCCAAGTGTCCTTGCCAACCCATTTTTAATGGTTTGATCTTCCTCTGCAAGATCACCTCACCTCCTTAGCATTTTGCCTTCCTCATTCTCAGTCCTGGATCCCACTGAGGCACTTTCTTGTCTGCAGTAAAGAGGCTAATCCTTTACTGCAGTGTTTCCCAGACTTAAAACATTCATATTTCCCTTTTGGGACCTTGGCCTTATTGGCATAACCCCTCTCCCAGTGCTTATCTCCTGATTTTTAATAATTTATTTTCTGCTGCGTATCCCTTGAAATCCTTTCATGTACCACTGGTGATACGCATACCATACTTTGGGAAACACTGCTTTACTGGAACCAATGTATAACAGCTTTGGAAATGTAAAGGCATAACTTGGTTTATCTGCAGCTGAAACCCTAAACTGCATCACACATTTAATTCTAAATTTTGGAATTTTTTCCATACCTTGTCTTGACAGCCGGCCATTGTGGATTAAGGAGTTTTAGAAACTGTACCCACTCTCTATGTAGTTGCTGCAGCTTCACAATGTACAGCATTCTGTGTGACAGAGTGCAGTCAGCTTGCTGGCTGGTAGTTACAGCTGAAGCTAGAATCAAAGAATAAAATAACTGCGTGACATTTGCAAACAGAGGCCTCTTTTGATTTTGCTAGTTCTATTTATTTATGTATTGCTCATTTAAATTGGATCAGCACAATAAGAAAAATAAAATGGTCATCAATTTTTAAAAGCATATATCTCCATGGAACCCTGGCAAAAAATCCGTTGAGCCTATAAGCCTATTGCTTGCTGCTGAGAATAGCAGACAACCAAGTGTAGCAATCATTAAATGAAGCTACCAACTGCAAGGAACACAACATTATGAAAATGAAATATTTCTTCATTTCTTTCTGTCCAACAGGAGTATTGCAAGAAAATTCTGTTTGGGTGACAAACGGCTAAAAGAAAATTTGCTTTAAAAAAGCATAGGCCTCATCCAAAGCTGATTGAAACCAATGGAAAGTTCATGTTTACTTGCTGAATGCTGTGTAAGTGATCACTTACCTAGTGTGCTTTCATTTCAGGTTCCCTGTAACTTTAATTCACAGAACTTATTGTCACCTAAATAAGTCAAAGGGGGAATTGTGTTTATTCCGTGTCCTGTGTCTCACTCTCTTTCTTCTACCAGTAAGACATTTCATGTCCCAAATCTACATGAGCTGGCAAGTCAGATGGAAAGCAAAAGTGTCTGGGGAGTTGGTTGGCGGTACTGCGTCTGAACGCATTCTATTTATTTATTTATTTATTTATTTATTTATTTTAATTTGATAATTGACTAGTTTTCAGTCGGACAGCATCCCTTTAAATACATTATTTCATTATGTATATATTCCAAGGCAAAGGTTTTAGTTGCTCAGGACTAAGCAATGTGACACCACAAAGTGTTTCTTTGGAATGCTAATTGTTTCCTCTTGGCTGTTACAAGATCATCTGTTGCACATTGTCCACACAGACCAACGCCCTGGGTGCAGCCTCTTGCATTACCTTCTGCTGTTGATTCTTCTATCTCCAGGCTTTTGAGGTTCATTATGATGCCCCTATGGAATCTATTAACAGTAGATGCAAACAGGAAAGAAATTCAAGTAAGCAACTTACAGTTCAGAAACATTTCAGTGAAACATGACAAACAAGGTATGATTGACTATGATCTCTGCAGTGATAGGAAAAGCAAAGGGAAGTTACTTAATCATTTAGAATTACGTACTGCGCACAACACCCTGCCATATATTAATAACATAATTGTGCTAGTATTAACAAAAGCAAACTCAGAATTCAGCAAGGAAAGAATATAGATATAGATATAAAAATACACACACACAGAGCAAGGAAAGAATATAAATATAGATTGATAGATGGATAGATATCTATATCTATCTTTATATATATATAGAGAGAGAGAGAGAGAGAGGAGAGAGATCTATCTATCTATCTATATATTTCTTTCTTTGCTGAATATATATATAAAATATGTTGTTAATTTGGAAGTTTCATTCTATTCAACACAAGTGGAGCATCATTATATCAATTTTTTTTGTGCCATTGTCTTTCTCTTACACAGAGTGTAATATCTTAGAATAACTAATAGCTTTGGGAAATACTTAGCTGTCACAGTAGTGAAACTGTGAAGTCATGCAGAGATGAACCTGAAGTCATGATCTCACCACTGTGGTCCAAAATAGTCCACACACTTTGATTTTCAGGGCATGCTGTGAAGCCCATGCTTTTTCTGAGGCTTTCAGGTTGGGCAGGTGTTTGTAGCTGGGATGAGTTATTTTATATATATATATATATATATATATATATATATATATATATAAACTCATATATATATATAAACTCATATATATATATGGCACAAAAAAGAATATTGGTATAGTGATACTCCACTTGTGTTGAATAGAATGAAACTTCCAAATTAACAACAATAATTAACAAATATTTTGTACTTATGCAAAATTGTTCAGGCACAGATCTTAAAGCATTTCAGTAAGATTGGGAGCTATTTTTGTTGCCAACTTAGATAAGGGGAAATGAAGCACAGAAAGCTTAAGTGACTTGTTCAAGAGGCATTTCTTAGGGTCTGGGTCAATGGGATAGGGTCAGAAGCCAAAAAAGGGAAAGAACAAGTTAACAATGATTGAGACAATTTATTCAAGTCACCAGGATGGATGAAGTGACTCCTAGAATACTCAAGGAACTGCCTGAGGAGATATCTGATCCATTAGCTATTACCTTTGAAGAGTCATACAAGTTAGGAGATATTCCTGAGCCATGGACGTTGCTGGACCAGAGATCCCTGCAGCCCAGAGCAGGGGTTTGCTGAAAGTTGGGCCTAGAGCTTCCCCGGGAGCAGTGGCTGACTTGCCACTGCTGCCAGGACCAGAAAAGAGCTGACCAGCAGTAGCCAGGGAGCTATAGCATCCCTATCTCCCAGACTGGCCATGGTGTCCCTGGAAGGCTGTGAGCTGGACCCACAGAGCTACTGCAGGGTGGCAGGCCAAGGTACTGGGACAGCTTGAGTTGGGCCTGAAGGATGGAGCAGTCCAGCTGGGGCCAATGGCAGGGTGTCAGCCCGTCAGAAAGTGGAACAAGGGGAGCCTGAGGGGCCATCAACAGCATACCACCGCTGGTCTGGCAAATTACCTCATTTGGGACCAGTCTCGTCTCAAGGGTGCCAGACCAGGGAAGTCCAATCTCTAGAAAATAATAAGTTGACTGGTAGTAGCATGGATTAGACAAAAACAAAACATGGCAACGCAACCTGAAAACTTTCTTTGTTGCTGTAATGAGCCTTGTGGGTCAAGGAGAGAGTGTGGATGTTTTATATCTATGCTTTAGTAGGGCTTTTGATACAGTCTTGCATAACCTTCTCATTAACGAAGTAGGGAAATATAACCTAAATTGAGCTATAATCAGGTGGGTTCCTTAATAATTGATAACTGTTCCAAGACAATAGTTATCAATGGTTCACAGTCATGTTGAAAGTGCATAATGAGTGGGGCTCTGATGACATCAGTTCTGAATCTCATTCTGTTCAATATTTTCATCAATGATTTACATAATGGCAAAGAGTATACATTTATGAACTTTTCTAATGATACAATGCTGAGGCTGTTTCCTCACAGGCAAGATCTTCCGGAAGAGGGGTTTCTTCTTCTGGAAGATCTGAAGAGCATCCACACATGCAAGACACTCTTTTGGATTTCTTTCGGAAGAAGGTGCTCCCTCTTCCGGATTCTGTATTCTGTTTCAGAATCAGGAAGAGGACCTTCTCTGGAAGATTCTTCCAGAAGAAGGCATGTGTGGATGTTCCCAGACTGATTCTTCTGAAGGAAGCAGTCCTCCATGGCATCAGCCTGCTGGAGAACGGGGCCACTCTAGACACCATTAGCAAGCCATTATTTTCCCCAGGTCTTGCAGCCTTTAAAGCTACAACAACTGAGAGAGTCTGTGGCAGGAAGCTGAGAGTGTGAGACAGGCAGCACATGCAGGGATGCCTGCCACACTCCCCCAAGTCCCCACAGTGCCCAGCAAGTCCTGACCTGCAGGCCAGGACCCCACACTGCCCAGGGAAGCTCCAGGAACCCAGACGAGGGCAGCCAAGACCCCGACCAGGATCCAAGATGGAGGGCCCCCTCCTGGACTGAGCCAGAGCTCCAGGACCTCCTGGGGCGCTGGTATGATAAGGAGGTCCTCCGGGACACCAGTGGGCACCAGAGAAATGCCCCAGCATTCGCCTGCCTCACCCAAGGACTGGCTGCCTGTGGCCACCCCTTCCAGACACCGAAGCAGGTCAGGTGCAAGGTGAAGGAGCTTCAGCAGGGGTACACACAGGCCCGGGATAGCACCCGCAGATCCAACCGTGCCTCTGCCAGCTGCCTCTTCTACTGGGAGCTTTGGTACCTCCTGGCTACGGATGACACCTCTCTACCTTGCGTCACCATGGAGACAGTCGCACCCGAGCCCCCTGCTGCACCAGAGGAGGAGGACAAGGGACCCGCCACTTTGGACGTCCCATCTGATGGGGAGTCCACAGATGGGTCCCTCATCATTGCGGTGCCCTCCACCACCAGCAGCCAGGCCCCACTCCAGTCGGGCATCACCCGACATATACGAGCCCACCTCAGGAAAGTGCTCACAGTGGAAAAGCACAGTGGGGGAAGAGGGACACCTGGGACTCAGTCCTAGGTCCCAAAGCCCTAAAGCCCGTTCCCGATCAGGGCCCAGGGCACACCCATGCATGTGAGCAGCACCCAGCTCCCTCTCCCATGAGCACCCCCGAGCATGCTGAGGACCCCCTGGGCACCAGAGTTGCATCCAGAACCCCCCCACATCCAACCCCTGCCCCAGCCCACAAGCCCATTGCCTGGGTGGGCAACTGTGAATAGCACCCCGTCTCGCTGTGGCAAGTGTGGGCAAGCCCACATGGCAGCCTCCTCTGGCACATGCCCATCCTGTGGATCTGTGGTGGGGATAACCAGCTGGGGAGACTGGGGCCATGCCACCCAGGTCCCAGATGTGGCACTGACTTCCCCCTCTACCCCCACCTCTCCCTCTTACTAGAGGTACCATCCAAAGGCTGGGACAGCTAGAAGAGGACCCTGGGACCTGCCAGCCCCATCCAGGCTGGAGGACCCAGCAGCCCACCAGCTGGGCCTGCACCAGGCCCCACTGCACAGTGGCCATGGGCACACCGGATGCGGTGCAGCCGCCACAAGGAGGAGGTCGTGGCCTACATGGCGGCCCTCCACCAGCAGAATGCCCTCACCGAAAGACAGCTGTCCCTGAATGAGGCCAAGCTGCAGTAGAGGCGGTACACATGGGGGGAGGTGGTGGGGCTGCTCTGCACCATGTGCGGGGCCCTAATGTCCCAGTCCCCACAGCCGCCCCCCCCACAGTCCCCCCCGGAGGTTCCCCCATGAGGTCCCCCCGAGGCCTCCCCTGCTTTCCCCCCAATGCCCCCTGAGACCCCCCTGACTATCCCCCCAAGCCCCTCTCTGATGGCCCCCCCCAACTGGCCCCTCAGCTGCTCCCTTGCCCACAGCCCATGACCCTAAGGCCCTTGCCACCCTACTGCCCCCAGGCCTGCCTGATGCTGTGCTGAGGGCCATCGCAGCACGGCTTGTGGCCCCGATGGGCCCCGTGGAGGTTTGCCTGAGCCACAACCCACCCACCTCTAGCCCCTCCACTGAGGCTGGGCCAGATGCTGACCTGAACTACCTGCTGGTGCTTCTGGCCCCAACAGCACCTCACAGGGAACCATGCACGCGGGGTAGGAGTGGTGCCTGTGGGCACCAGGGCTCACAGCCTTCCATCCCATCCCTTGATTAGGGCCCCCCAACATTCCTGTCCCAGTCCCCATCCAGGTTTAGGTGCCCTTGCCCCCTTACCCCCATGTATATAGCTCACTCCTTATCAGGTTTTGGTTGTTATTTTTATTATTCACCATTTACTATTTACATTGCTTGCAGTTGTTAATGGTTCAGGGTTAAATATATGTTAGCATTCAGCACACCCTGCGTTCCTGATTACTGTGGGGAAAGGTTGAGGGGTGTGGGGTGTGAGCATGGGGGTGTGTGGGGGGGGGAGCTGTGGGGAGGGGTGTGGGCATTAGTAGTCCTCTCAGCTGAATGCCTCCTGAAGCGCCTCCCAGATCTGGAGCCCGTCACGGTTGAGCTGCCTGTTGGGGGCCTCAGTGGGCTGCTGGTAGACGGGGGCCAGGTCCGCCATCCAGCCCTGGGGCAGGATCCCCTCACGTGCCTCAATGAGGTTGTGGAGTTCACAGCAGGCGGCCATAATTTGCGGGACGCTCTCCACCCCCATATTGAGTTGTGTGAGGAGACACCTGAACCGTGCCTTCAGACATCCAAAAGTGTACTTGACCGGAAACCGGGCCTGTGTGAGCAGAGCATTAAACAGCTACTGGGAGGGTGTGGGGTGACTCGTGTATGGGAGCATCAGCCAGGGCTGGAGTGGATAGTATGGGTCTCCCTCGAGGCAAAGAGATATCATGACATCCCTGACGGCATGCTGCCGCCAGGGCAAGAATGTCCTGGCCTCTGTCCTGCAGAACAGGGTGGAATTCTGCAGGATCCACGCTTCGTGTGCCCTGCCCAGCCAGCTGACATAAATGTCCAAGTACTTTCTATGGGCGTCCTCCACCGCCTGGAGCACGATCGAGTGGCACCCCTTGTGCTTGACGTATCGGCCGCCACTGTGGTTCCAGGACCCTGATGGGGATATGCATCCCGTCGATCGCCCCAAAGCACTGTGGGAACCCAAGCACGGTGAAGCCCTTAACGACTGAATCCAGGTCCCTGATGCTCACCAGCCACTGCACCATTATGTGGTTGATGGCCCTCACAACCTGCAGGGGAATGGGCACACTTATAGGCATACACAGAGGGGTCCCTGCCCTCTTCCCCTTCCACCCCCTCCCTCTCTACCAGGCCCCCACTGCTGAGGGACCCCTCTAGCAACAGCCGTGTGGTATCCCTTCTGGGCTAGGCCTGCCCACCCTCTGTCCCTGCTCCCTTCCAATCAGTGCTTGGGGTCCCCCACGCCTGCCAGCACCCTCTCTCCCGCTGGTAGGGCAGAGTCTGGGGCTGGGCTTACCTGGAGGACGATGGCTCTGACGGTGGACGTCCCCACCCTGAAATGCTGTCCGATGGATCGGTGGCTGTCTGGGGTGGCCAATTTGCATATGGTGATGGCCATGTGCTTCTCCAGGGAGGATGGCCTCATCCAGGTGTCCTGGCATCATAGCATGGGAGCAGGTCAGCTGCAGATATCCAGGAAGGTCTCTTTCTTTGTCCTCAGGCTCTGCAGCTAGCAGTCATTGTCCCACTCCCCCATGACTCCCCTGTCCCACCAGTCCGTGCTGGTGGTGTGGGTCCAGATACAGTGGACAGGTTGGAGGGGGCCTGGCAGGGGTGGTGGGGGTGTAGTACCCAAGGGCCTGGGCTTCTGTCTCCACAGGAGGCTGAGGAGGGTTGCCAGGAGGCTGGCTAGTGTGCAAGTGAGGGCAAGCTTGCTGTCCTGCGGCTGCTGAGGGTCCATTCCTGCTGGTTGGTGGGCGCTGGACATGGACCTGGGTCTGGCTTGCTCTGCACAGACGTGTCTGTCCTCAGCAGTATTTGCAGGGAGGGACTGTTTGGGTGGGGCCCTTTAAGGGGCCACATGGCTGGCAGCCCTGGAAGGGCTCCCTGGCTATGCGACCCCATCTGTTTTGTTTCCTGCCCTGTTCTTTCAGAAGAGTGCCAGTGCATGTGTAGATACACTCTTCCAGGAAGATCTTCTTTCAGAAAAAGTGCCTTGTGTAGAAACGGCCTGAGAAGAGTTGTAAGTACTTTGGAGGATAAGGGTTATAATTGAATGATCTGGAGAAAGTGGAGAAATGGATGGAATTCAGTATGGACCATGCAAAATACTTCACTTAGGAAGGACATATGCAAATGAGAAATGACAGCATAGGAAGGTCTACTGCAGAAAAGGATCACAGTAACATTCTCAAATGTATTAGCAAGAGTGTATACTTGTAAGTAAGAACCGAGAAGAAGTAATTCTGCTATTCCTCAGTGATTTATATTAACAGAGAAGTATCTGTGCTAGTCTATATACTATCAAAACAAAAAAGCAGTTCAGTAGCACTTTAACAACTAACAAAATAATTTATCAGGTGATGAGCTTTTGTGGGACAGACCCACTTCTTCAGCTCTGAAGAAGTGGGTATATCCCACAAAACTTCATCACCTAATGAATTATTGTGTTAGTCTTTAAATCACTGTTTTAGCTTAAGGTGGGGGCATTATGTACAGCTCTGGGCTCCATGTTTCAGGAAAGATGTGAACAAACTGAAAAAAGTTCAGAGAAGAACAACAGAATGATTAACATTTTGGAAATGCTATGAGCGAAAATTCAGAGACCTGGTGTGTAGTCTAGAAAAGAGGAGACTGAAAGGGGATATAACAGCCTTCACGTACCCAACTGTTTGTTTTAAAGCAGAGAGAGGAAAAATGATTCTCCTCAACCTCTGATGATAGCACAAGAAGAAATGGGCTTAAATTGCAACTTAGGGAGGTTTAGGTTGGCCATTAGAAGTGGAGATTGTGAAATGTCTGAGCTGGAGATTAAGAGCATGTAACACAAACAACTGTCAAGGACAGTCTGGATGATACTGATCTTGCCATGAGTACAGGGGAGTGGACCTGGTGACATCTCAAAGTCTCTTCCAGTTTTGGTAAGCATTAGCAGTACACTTTTTACTGTGTAGACCTATTTTATTTTCTTAGGGGATTTCCAGATATATTCAGTCCCTGGCTGAATTATGTGCAAACCAGAATATTTAATAATCACCAGTCACATCATATGACCAGTTGCTTATAACTCATGGTATTTTTTCTGTTCCCTGACTGAAACTCCTTTATAAACTTTAAATAACAAAAATACAAATTTCTAGCAATTTTTTTAGCATGTCCTTGAACTAAACTCAGTGACACTTTCAGAATTCACAGGTAATTTCAGCATAGGAGGGAATAATGAAATCTGTGGTCCCCCACACCTGTCATGGAGTGTTTTGTGAATTCAGTCAGCATAAACGTCAGCTATCAGGTCCTAGGTAACCACAGATTTGCAGCAGTATTATACACATGTGTTTTTGTTTTTCTTTAAAATAGATTGTGTGAACAGGTGAATAACAATTTGCATAAGTCAAACTAATATTGCATTCCTTACTTCAAGCCACTCATCTGAAGTTCATTCTTGGATAGTGTCAGTTCCCTAAACTGCTTTCAGAAACGTGAAGGTTGAGTGATGGGGGTGGCTTACCTTGACAAGGGCTGTTACTGCTTGAAGAGAAAAAAATACAAAATGAGAGAACCAAGAAAGAACTTTCAAATTTCTTGTTGAATACAATGCATTTGCACTGCCAAAGACACAAACTCCCTATCAGAAATAATTTGTCTGTAGGAGAAGTGCCAGATCGAGCATAGAGTAAATTTATTTTTAAAATTTATTTTGTATGCAGAATGTGGAAGGTAACAACAGATGTCCTATTCATCCAAAACTTTTAGCATTCTGTGGCTACATCCTATTCACTGACTCCCACTTTAAAGTATTTTTTAAAAATCGTTTCCACACTGTGAACTGATTGAGGCAGGAGCTCTGCCTTTCTATACATCTGTATTGGTCTAGCACTCAGTTGAAAAGAAAAGGTAAGAGCGGGCCCAACCACGGCCACCCCTATCTCTATAATTAACCTTATCCAGGACTTTGCAGGGGAGTCTCCCTACCTAGACCCTCTGACCAGGAACACTGTTGCAAAGGGGACAACTTCTCAGATCCCCAACAATTCAGAAGGGCCTGGGGCTCTCAGTCATGACTGCTTCTACTGCAGCAGTGGAGGCAGCCAGAGCCCTGGACTGTTAAATCACCACAGAAGCACTGTGTGGCATACTCTGGGGAGTGCTAAGGGCTGACTGCCCCCAAGTCTTACCCCTTCTGGAAGTGTGGCATTGGTTCCCACCCTCCATCCTGCCCAGGGGCCCAGCATTTCTGTTGCCCCTAATCCCTACCACTTCAGACACACAAGACCCCAGTGGGATCTCTTCTGCCACGTGGTCTTAGGGACAAACTGAAGGGCAGAACCATCCAGATACCCTAAGCCTTAGGAGCAACTGCAGAAGCAGACAAAGCAGGGACCTTTAGACATTACAGTGCAGACTGAGCTTCCTCTGCATTGTATTGATTGGTGGGCTGCTCTAAGCCTCTCCTTTCATTTCCTTCAGTGTCTCCATGTTACTTTTGTGCCATATTGTGTAGCCTTTTATTTTAGTTAAAGTGAAGTTAGTGGTACTCTATTACAGCACAGTCGGCTCATCTCTGATTAATATAGTTTCAGGACCAACAGAGTGAAAATTGCGTCTGGCATTTTTCTCCAGTTTGGGGACTCTAGTAACACACAAAGTCCAGGATTATAATAATGAGCCATGCATATAGAAATACTACAAAAGCCAATGCAATAACAACAACTAAGAAAGAAATTCTAGGATCTGCTGTATCACACAGTAGATGATCATTGCTCGAAGGATAATTTCTGGAGGGGTTTCCCATGAGACTGATCCTTGGGTCTTTCCACTTTTGCCCAGCCATGTTCCTTTTTCATTTTGTAAATCTGACTACACCTAACATCTTACACATATGCAGAAATTTGTCAACACTTTTTCTTATCTGTACTTTCACACTTCATGGAAATTGGGAAACCCCATTTTTCTTTGTTCTTCTTATTCATTAGCATAATATATATTCTGTATTCAGGATCAGATATACAAAGATGTCACACTGCAGCCTATTGAGATCCATTTTTCAGTAATATCTGCTGGGACATCTTTTCAGTAAGTTTGTGATTTACTTGCATTGGGTTATTCCTCAGTCACTCATTCATGTCAAAACAAAAAAGCAGTAAAGTAGCACTTTAAAGACTAAAAAAATAATTTATTAGGTGATGAGATTTCTTGGGACAGACCCACTTCTTTAGACCATAGTCACACCAGAATAGACTCAATATTTAAGGCATAGAGAACCAAAAAATAGTAATAAAGGTTGACAAATCAAAAAAAATTATCAAGGTGAGCAAATCAGAGAGTAGTGTTGTGGGGAGGTATGAGTCAAGAATTAGATTACACCCAGTATGCAAAACAGCCCATATAATGACCCAGAAAATTCACTTCCTGGTTCCAACCGTGTTAATATGTCGAATTTGAATATAAAAGAGAGTTCAGCAGCTTCTCTTTCCAAAGTAGCGTGAAAATTCCTCTTCAGTAAGACGCAAACTCTTAAGTCATTAACAGGATTGCCCACTCCATTAAAATGTCCGCTGACCCGTTTGTGGATCAGGAGTGTTATGTCTGTTTTGTGCCCATTAACTCTTTGCCTAAGAGAGTTTGAAGTCTGTTCAATATACACAGCATCTGGGCATTGTTGGCACATGATGGCATATATGGTGTTAGCTGAGGAACATGAGAACATGCCCATGATTCTGTGACTAACCTGGTTAGGTCCAGTGATGGTATCCCTAGGAGAGATATGTGGACAAAGCTGGCAGCGGGCTTTGTTGCAAGGAAAAGTTCCAGGACTGGTGTTCCTGCAGTATAGACTGTGTCTGTTGGTGAGAATCCTCATTGGGTTGAGAGGTTGTCTGTAGAAGAGAACAGGCCTGTCACCTAGGGCCTTCTGGAGTGTGGCATCCTGATTAAGGATAGGTTGTAGGTCTTTAATAATGTGTTGCAGTGGTTTGAGTTGGAGGCTGTAGGTAATGACCAGTGGTGTTCTGTTCTTGGCCTTTTCGGTCCTATAGTGGAGTAGCTGGTCTCTGGGTATTTGTTTGGCCCTGTTGATTTGTTTTTTTTTATTTCTTCTGGTGGGTAATTCAGGTTTATGAATATTTGGTAAAGATCTTGTAGTTTTTGGTCTCTGTCATTAGACTCAGAGCAAATGCGATTGTACAGACATAAAAATACTCCTGATCCACAAACCGGTCAGCCGACATTTTAATGGAGTGGGCCATTCTGTTAATGACTTAAGAGTCTGCATCTTATTGAAGAGGAATTTTCACACTAATTTGGAAAGAGAGGCCGCTGACCTCTTTTTTTATATTCAAATTCAACACATTAACACGTGTTTTGAACCGGGATGCAAATTTCCTTGGTCATTATAGGGGCTCTTTTACGTCCTTGGCTTAATCCCATTCTTGACTGCCCCCGACCCCTCTAATCTCTGATTTGCTCACCTTGATCATTTTTTTTTCTGATTTGTCAACCTTAATTACTATTTTTAGTTTGCTATGTCTTAAATATTGAGTCTGTTCTGGTATGGCTATGGTCTGAAGAAGTGGGTCTGTCCCACGAAAGATCACCTAATAAATTATTTTGTTAAGTCTTTAAAGTGCTACTTTATTGCTTTTTTGTTTTGACAGTATATAGACTAGCATGACTTTCTCTGTGTTACTATTCATGTCAAACATTCTTAAGTGGCCTCATTTGGCCAATCTATAACCTTACAATACTCATCCTGTAGGCCTTGCATTTACATTTGCTATACTTATCTTCCTGATACACAATCATTTGTAATATTTTAACACTTCTATAATCTAACAACTTAAATCTATTTATTGAGCTTTAACTCTAAACCAGCATATGAATTGAAAAAAAACTCCACCTAACACTATAAAGAAGGGATGATAAAAATTAACTAGTTGACTGCAACCTTCTGCTCATCAGCCATCTTCTTACTTCCTCTGTCCTATTCATCTTGCTTTCCTTCCCTTTCTTCCATGTAGGTGATAACCTCCTACATAAACCAACCATCTCCAATGTGGTGGCATTTACACATTTCCTAATATCCCATTGTTCACTCTGGCTGTGTCTACACTAACTCCCAGCTTCGAAGGGAGCATGGTAATTAGGGCATCGGGAGATTATTAATGAAGTGTTGTGGTGCATATACAGCATTTCATTAATCTAATTCTACCCCACGGCAACTTCGAAGTGGCAAACTTCAAAGTGCCAGCTTCCGTGTAGTTGTGGCACTTCAAATTTTGACAGTTTGAAGTTGCCACTGAGGAGAATTAGCTTAATGAAGTGCTGCATATGCACCACAACACTTCATTAGGTAATCTCACGACACCTGAATTACAATGCTCCCTTCAAAGTTGGGAGCTAGTGTAGACACAGTCTCTCTGTATTATACCCCCTTCTCTTACCCTATGTCTTTCCAGTCTTGAAGATGGGATGGATCAATCTATAATTGCTCTGTGCTGTTCATTCCCTCTGAATCATCTGGAACTGGCCATGTTTGAAGACAGGAAAATGGGATAGAAGGTCCATTGGTCTAATCCAATATGGCTGTTCTTATGTCTATTTAGCCTGAAATCTTTTCAGACCAAGAACTATCTGCTATCTATATGCAGAGTAGTTAGCACAATGGGGCCCCATCCATGTTCAGTCTTAGGTACTGCCACAATAAACATGACTAATAAGAGGCAGATCCTCAGCTGCTGTAAATGATTTGAATTCAGTGGGTATATGGCAATTTTTAAAAGAAGTTGAGGATCTGCCCCACAAACTTTCATAACAGCATTGAGGCTCCTTCTAACCATGCCTATAGGCCTTGTGTATTCTTATACCTGCTGTTCTTCCCCAGGCATTGTATTTGCTAAAAATACAGTTATAAGGGATCTGCCATTGTACTACTGCAGTCCACGAGACATATTTTGCATTTCATTAGTCTGCTTGGAATAAATAACAACAGAGCTTGGAATGATGCAAGGCACAAAGGCAAGTCTGCAAATTCCATTTTCAGTAACTCCTATTTTCCACATGGAAAAGTTGCAAAATAGTAAAAAAGCTTAACAATTGTGGGGGACCCTTGTTTCCCACAGCTATCACTTTTTTCCAGTTTTTCCAGTGGGAGGGGAAGAAAAGAGAAATGGAAAAGTAAAACTTCAAACCTAAAAACAGAAAATGGAACACAGATAATTGCATTCTCAAATCACTGATGTGAAATATTAAGTTGTAATGATTTTTAAACATTTTTAAATCCTAATTAAGTAATTGTTTTGTTTAATATTAACAACAGAAAATTGAAAAAAAATCAGATAATACTTGCCATGGAAAACTGCAGCAAAACTGCATTTTCTGATAAGAACATCTTATGTAAATACTTTTTGTTTTGGACCAGCATTGCCAGCTACCATCTTAGCTACCATAGTAATGGAAATCTATCATTTCCAACCGTAGTGCTGCACCCAAAGTTATAAACAGGTGCAAAATAGCAAGCAGAAAATAGAAGTCTGTTTTTAAACCTCAAGGACAGAGAGGAAAACATACTTCAGAAGTAAATCTGGCTAGAAACTGAAACAGAGTATTAAGTTGCATGTTTTCACAGGATTCATGGAAGAGAAGAAATGACGACTTTCTAATTAGTTACAAAGTTCAGGTTTTCTTTATCAAAAGGTCCAAATATGGAGGAATTGTTACGTGCTGAATGAAAAACAGTATAATCCAGTATGACACCATCCTCCCCGAACCTTGGCCTAAGACAACTAGATCAACAGCAATTATAGGATGTCAGAATCTTCTGCAGATATTTCAACTAAAATGTATTCATCATCTTATTTAGAAGATTCTGGTGTTAAGGACCATTGGAACAAAGAGATTGTAGTACACTTATGAAAATTGTTATTGACTATTGAGAACATCCTGTATAGATAACAATGGTAATGTTAAAATGTTAATGCATTAATGAATTTCATTACTGTAATACTCGAGAAATGAAGTATGTATATGGATCAAATTTTAGTAATATTACTTCCTCTGCTTTTGTCTGCTAGAAAATATACTGCACTTTCCATTTCACAAAAAAGCTGTGCAATGCCCAGCTAGTTTGTACATCTTAGCCTTTATATGGAAGACAATCCAAATCTCTGTGTTTTAACCTGCTATGCAGGCAACTTTTTTGGCTATTTGGGTGAAGTACCTGAGATATCCCTCCCCACTTCCCATTGCATTTCTTTTAAAGGACATAAAGCTTCTACATATTGATGTTATTGGTTTTTCTACTGAACAACTTTATTCCTTACATATGATGACTTTTTGATATGAGAAAGACTGAATGAAAGATTTAGGTAGCTCACCAAAATTTCCGAGGCCACCTTACTATGACACAAACAGCTGACCACACTCATGTAAGGGTATGTCTTCATTGCAGAGTTAGACCAACTGCTTAACCAGGTGTTGCTCCCTAGTACTTCTTTTCCTCCACAAACCTGAGTTTAGTCATGATTTCTACCCAGGTGAACTAGACCAGGTGGAGGGATGAATTAATTCTTGGTCACTATTTTCACTTGGGCTGGTAACCTACTCAATTTGCAACAAGGGAAAGGCATAACTGCTTGACTGGTGGTTGTCCTCAAACATTGTCTTGCGATTCCTCCATCTACCTTTCCCTGAAGAACATAGATTTTTCCCTACAGTTCACTGGGAAACAAAACAATAAGCAGTCAAGTAGCACTTTAAAGACTAGCAAAATAATTTATTAGGTGAGCTTTTGTGGGACAGACCCACTTCTTCAGACCATAGCCAGACCAGAACAGACTCAATATTTAAGGCACAGAGACACAGAATGGCTTGCAGCTTTAGTGTGGCTTTGTGATATGGCTAGACTAATAAAGTGTTCAGATACAAATGCTGATTACCTGGATTAAATCTGTATTAAAAACATACCTGTGCTGTGCATCCATTTCAGCAGACAATGCAGTGTCACACAATGTCAGCAATCAGCCCCAGGTCTGATATCTGGGCTTCCGTGTGCCTGTTTTGTTGAGAAAGCAGCCAGGTAGTCCGGCTGCTCTGTCGACAGAGTGAAGTGTTCTCCCAATTGTCTTTTGTGAGTGGCTGCATTGTGTCAACAAAAGTTTTGTCAGGAAATCTCTTCTGACAGTGACTTCTGTCAACAGAGTGCTGTAGTGTAACTGTAGCCTCTGTTGCCGAGATTCCTGCTGCATCTTAAATTCAGTCAGCTGCAAATGAGTTACCTTGAATCTGCATTAAGAAAAAGGTTGGAGCAAGCTATCATGTGGCAGATAAGACTGAACTAACTTCACATTTCTAGTCAAGACAAAGCCATGAAAAAATAGATAGGCTTTCTTAGTCTTATAAATCTTCAACCTGCATTTTTCATCTGAGTCCAGAGCTCTCTAGATTTGTACCTCTTATGCTATTAGAACACGTCCTAACCCTATTTAGAGGACTGAAAGCCCTTAACCATGAAGACTTTGCTTGGTGTTCTTTGTGATTGGACTAGAGGTTGTCAGAAAATCTGAAGCTGATAGAAGAATAAAGGAAACAATGCCAAATATTTGCTGCACTGTCCTGCTGCAATATTAGAGCATATACATTTCACATTTCCCCTAAAAGCTGAGCGGTTTGAGAAGCTGCTACTATCATCATACTGCATTGATCATGCTTGATACTGCATGCATCTCCTGTATTACTTGAAACTATCGATTATCCTTTCCCAGTCATAGAATAGTGTGTTAACTATGTTTGCCTATTATTACTGTATTTGAATATGCATGTAGTACTATTAACAATTTGATGAACTTATTTGTTTTGAGATAAATGAACTTTTTTAAGGAAACATAAAGGTTATGTCTTTACAGCACTCCTCTTGTGAAAGAGGAATGCAAATGAGGGAACCTGACATTGCAAATGAAGCACTGATTTGAAAATCTCATTTCTCATTTGCATAATCTCACATGATTGCAGTGTTGGGAGAGATTTTGAAAAAAAAAAAAGCATCCGTGTAGACAGGGTGAAAACCCCCTTAATCAACAGACCCATATCCCTCTTTGTTTTTCAGGGATAAGGGTCTGTTGACAAAGGGGTGTTTTACCAACAGAATCCTGTCTGTAAGGCTGAGGCTTTTTTGCCAAAAATCTCTCCTAACAATGCGGTCATGTGAGATTATGCAAATGAATCATGCAATGTTGGGTTCCCTCATTTGCATTCCTCTCATGTGCCATGTAGATGTAGCCAAAGAGTATATAAGAAAACTGAAGAAAGAGAGGAAAATTAAGGAGTAGTAATAAAATAAAATAATTAAAATGTCATGGAATGCACATTACATACCTAACTGCTTTTCTTGCGCAGATTAATATTTACATCCTACAGTAATCATTTTGTTAAACTTATGTGTACTATGACATAGATACAGAAAAAACTTAAAAGTCAAAATTACGATAATCAAAATCTCCGTTCAGAAAGAGAGAGTGAATAGGAAGGGAGAAGGATATTTGCTAGGTCAGGGAGATAAGTATACACTGGGAAAAGAACTAAGGTATTATGATTTGGTTATAGCTGTGCCAATAATGGATTTTTTAAGTTTGTTGTCAATTTTAACAAAACGGGTGGGAATAATTTCAGGTTGGAAATAACTGAAATAGATTTTTTTTCTTAATTTCCCGTGAACTTAATAAAGAAGAAGAAGAAATCAATTAGAATAGATGAAAATATTCATTGACTGGATAGTCAATCTTTTATTTAATGTTGGGCATTCATGTTTTTAGAATAATTGAAGGAACTTTTGAAATTTAAATTATTTTCATACTTAAAATTCTGATAATTTCATTTCAAAAATATCAAAATGAATCATTTCAATTATTTTGTATGAAAAAAAATTCACACCATTCTAGTTTTGTTTCCTGTTGAAAATACTGTATTTGGTCCAAAGAATACCATAAAACTATTCAAATCACGTGGGACATTTTCACTGACGCAGTGGACTTTAGATTAAGTCCCTGGGAAGCACAGAAACTAGACACCCACAATGTGCTCATTCTGATGGAATGTTGCAGTCTTCATAAAAATCTTCAGGAAATCTCTGCCACTAAAGTAGGGCTTCAAGTTAGTGATGATTAAGACAAATAATTGTTTTGAGGGAAATTGATTTGTCCTTGATTCTGGTAGAACCAGAATTCATGGAAACAGAGCATACTAACTGTAATGGTCTCAGATAAAAAGGACTGTTACATTGTTACACCTCCTGCCTCTAGCCAGAGGCAACTTTCCCTGTGGTGGCATGGTGTTAGCTTTCTAACAGCACAATTCTATTGCCAGCCACTGAAGCACTCTTCTCTAGCCTATAACATGCATGTATTTGCACAGGAGGGCTCATCTAATCCTCAAGTATCCTGGAAACATTCTTCTGTGATATGCAACCCTTGACAGTGCCCAATCACAGAAATCCCAGATCCTCTGTCCTCAAAGGAGAAGAGTACCCAGTTCTACCCTATCCATAGAATATGCAACTGAGTTTTACTGCTTCTGTGCATCACGTGGTTCTTGTAATTTAACAAAAGAAGGTGTATCTAAGAAAGAATGGAAGTTTTAAACTAAAACATGAGTGCAATGGAAACAAATCTTTACAATACAAAAGAGTATCACAACATATGAACTAGCTTCTCTAAGCGCAGTTAGCTTTCTTAGCTTATACAGTAGGTGTCCCCAAGAGGTTTAGTCCCCTGGAGAACTGATTGTTTTATAGAAATGAGGATCCAAATTGTCATGAAAATATTCCCACTTTACAAGCTATTTCCTCAGTGAATGGATAGAGAACGCCTTTTCCAGGTCTATGCAATACTGAAGCCATCTTTTCTATTTATGGACAGGACAATCTTCTGCTTATTGGAATATTCCTTTTGTTTCACTTCTATATGGTTTTGATTATTTGCAGTTGTCGCTGATGATTTTCCATCAATAGTCTTGAGCTGAAGCAAGGTTGGAGAACTGAGTCTCTCATTCCATCACTGGCTAACAAGGAAGGGCTGAAAATTTTCTTCTTCATCTTCATAGGGCTATCACTGTAAGATATTATACCCTGATGACAAACTTTTATGTAAGGTCCTCCAAGAATACTGTCAGTATCGTCATGTTACTCCTTAAATATTCCTGTACATATAGCTTACAATTACCATGAGTCTTGGTCAGTGTTTCCTCTATTTTTTTTCCACCCATTGGCGGAATAATTTTTATTAGGTGCACCCAGCCATGTGCAGATGTGCGATACCAGTAGAAACACATGCTGCCCGCTGTGGGAGCTCTGCTAATCAGTTGTGTGGCATCTCAATCTCTCCTGCATGTGCACTCAAGCACTCAGCTTACAGGGAACACATGTCTTGATATTTTATAAAGGAGAAGCTATCAATAGCTTTTTACTGTGTCAGCTTGAGGGCAGCTAATTAACTCTGAAGAGGAAGATGTCTTGCCCGGATGAACTGAGCGAAATATGGGAAATAAAGGGAATTGGATCAGGGCTATGGAAGAAATTTTCATCACATATGAATGGGATTGTGTACAGGATCTTCAAGAGCTTAGCATTGGGGCTTCTTTTGGGAGTGGACAAGATGGTTGCATTGTGTGCCAAATCCCAGGGGAGTCCACCACATCACTGTGGTGCTATGTTTTAATATTTTCTGGTTGTTTTGGGGTTTTCTGGGGTTTTTTTTGTTTTTGTTTTGTTTTGGTGCAAAGGGATGGGAGATGGCCTATAAAATCTCTTTTGCTCTGGACAAGAAAATAGTTAGGGCCACTCCTTGTTCGCAGGGCACAGTAGAGAGCAAAATGTTGACTGGTTTCATGGGCTTGGACAGATATAAAGGTATAGGTTAACCTAGCCAGCTTATTGGTGTTATAAAAATAAATAATTATCCTTCTGGGAGCGAAGAGATAAGTGGTCTGGTGGGCAAACTTATCCCATCAGATCTCAAGAGATAATAGGTATATGGGAAAGAGAATAGACAGTCATTGTGCTATCACATTCTCAGCATAACTGCCATCCAGAAAGAGCAGATATTGTGAGATAATATCCAGATGAGAACTAACAGTGGTAAAGGGGTTAAATTGATGGTAGTAGTAGTAGGCATCCTTCAGTCTGCATAGACTATGGATCGTGCCCTTTATAGTTTCAATTGAGGCCTTCTTTTACAGCATCTACTGTGACTATGAAGACCCACACGAGAGTGACAGTCCTTGCTGCATCTCTTGCAGATGTGGTGGGTGTCTGGCAAGTCCTTAGTGTGCTTTCTGTGTGCTCGCTTCTCCTCTGCTAGCTCTCTGATCCTCATCTCGCACTTCTGAAGGCCCTTGTGTAACCCCTGCCTCCATCTGCTGCGGTCGTCTGGTAGTTCTTCCCAGTTGTCTGGCTTGATGTCTACCTCTCTGAGGTCTCTCTTGCAGACATCTTTGTAGCACAACTGGGGGTTCCCAGGAGGTCTTTTGCTAGAGGCTAGCTCACCATACAGGATGTCTTTTGGAATCCTTCTATCATTCATCCTGTGGACGTGGCCAAGCCAGCGGAGCCCACATTGCCTGAGGAGGGTGTACATGGTTGGGAAGAGTCTTAAGAAACATGCAACCTTCGGGATATACATTCTGTGGAATCCTACAGATAGATAGATAGAAACAATGATTCCTGTGTTATGTTGTACCTGTGTCTTCTGGTGAATTTCATCTTTGCGTATATCTTCTATCTCAATCCATTCTTCTCTGTACTTCCTATTGGTCTGAGATGTTTTTTCAATCTGACTGCATGTTTGCAGGGTTACCTTATTTACATTATACGATTCCTTAATTTTTAATTACTCCTGGTTCTCTTCATCCTGAGAGCTTTGCTCTGCTGTGGTCCTTTATGATTTTAGAAGTACATGGGTTTGAGTATTGCTATAGTATTCCTCTCACACCAAGCTTTATTAAGCAATTCAGCAGCACTGACTGTAAGTAACTGTAGAACTGACTTAATTGAATATTTTATGGATAATGTAAATTCAAAAGACTTTTGCAGCTGCAGTGAAAGATTTTTTTTTCTCCTTTGCTCAATGGAACAGAGAGGTTTGCTTACGGGAAACAAATTATTCAGATTAAATTGCTGCTCACGAGTCAGTCTACCAGAAAGAAACAGTGGGAGTGGATTTGGGTGGGAGTTGCATGTCTGGGTGTGAAAAGGGATAAACAGGTGTGCAGGAGGGAAGTTCTATCAAATAAATGGCAAATGCATTTCCTTTGGTGTCAAGGTCTGCATTGCACTTTGCCTCTAGACTCTATGTTGATGAAAGATTGGTAGTGGGGTAGCAGGCGGAGAAAAGGGGAAATTTCCAGGTATAGTATAGCTAAGAATCCTCTTTGTTTCCCTCTCAAAAGAGGGAAATTTTCAATGTATGATGGTTTGGATATGCCTTCTGGTGCTAGCAGTAGTGCCAAATTGAAGCATGCCAAAATCATGGATTTTTTTTAAAATTGAAGAATAACTTTTATTTCCTTTTGATTTTTGAGTCTTTAGCATTTAAGCTTTTTTTCTCTTTGGAGAACTGGATTTTTGTAATGAAAATAATATTTCTCATATAAAAATATGGGGCTAGGAGCTGTGGCTTTTAAAATTACCAAATATCAGATTTGTGATTATAAAGTGAGTGTTGCTGATCAAAGTGAGGATCGCTACTGAGTGTCATAAGGGGAGCTGTTGCTATACTTTCAGCCTAAAATGAGTTTCATTTGAATCTGAGGTCCCACAACAGATCCAGAATTTGGCATTATCATGCTACCTGTTAGTGATTTGCCATTGTGGCCTGCTAACGTTTGTTTCATGAAGCATGAAACTCCATATGTAAACATGAAAGTCCAAAGGGGGGAAGATGAAAAATAAATGTTTGTGTAGTCTAGTGGAAAAAAAAACCCAATTATGCAGCATTTTTAAAATTAATTTATTTTTGATTAGACCAGGACTGTGCAGTGCATGCCATGCACTTTTCTATAGAGGTAACAAAATAGTCAGCTCTTAAAAAAAAAGAGCTTCTGAAAATTAATATCCTCATTTGGGCATAAGTAAAGGTTTGGTTTCCTTTATAATTGCACTGCAGCAAGATTATATTCAATGTGCCTTTTAATGCCCAATTTGGATTCGGAAACATTCATGTTCTTCGTCTATTTGCTGTTTTTCCTCATTTAACTGTTTTAAATACCTCTGTGGTTGAAAGGAAGCTCTCCAGATGGTTACCTGAAAGTCATATACCAATGGAGGGGGAGACAAATATGTCTATTACTAAAAGAAGAAATATGCAAAAATGGAGTGGTCAATAATTGTTAAAGTCCTTTATTGTAAGATTCTACTGGTCCAAGGTTGTTAACACTCTTAAATTAAATAGAGGGTGAAGTAGATGATGGAATAACGGAAGTTGTAGCTCCCACTGTGGCTTTGCACATGTCACAAGTATTTTGGTCATCACTGGATATGTTTAAAAACAAACATTTCTCCAGGGTGGTCCATTTTTGCCCCCTGGTGTGGGAAGTACTAGATTTGCTGCCAAGTTCCTTCCAAGCTTACATTGCTGTGAGTCAGTTTTCATACGCATTTATACACCTACATTCTATTGATTTTATTGGAAGATCTCTGCATCTCTGAATATCAGAAAGTTCATTGCCTAAAGATAAATGCAGATTTTCCAGGTCTGGAAGTTTTGGCCTTAACGTTAGCTCTTCAGTTTTCATCATCTCTTTAAAAAAAAAAATGAGGATTAAATACCTTAAATGGACAACATGTTTCTAACCCCTCTCTCTTTTCCCATTATAGTAATATTTTTCCCTCTCTTTCTCTCTCTCTGCTTTCACATTCCCCTCCTTTATTCTAAGAGCCCCTTCCTCAGCACTTCAACCCTAACTCCTTCCCCACTCCATTAAATTTTATAAATATAAATAAAACAAATAAAATTCATCATAGTTACTCTTTGGGTTGGTTATATGTAGGAAAAGTAAACATCCATGGGGGAAGAAATGTATACTCCTGTAGGACTGACATTTCACCTGCTAATAACTCTCCAAACACTCACCTTCACTTGGTATTTTACTCATGGCTTACATAGGCAACTATTCAAGCAGTAAAACATGTCTTTCCCTCTCTCTAGTTGTCTCATCCATGAAGATAATATTTTGAAATATCTTCCTGACATCAATCCAGAAATTTCCCTGCTGCTCGCTCTTTCACTACTTCTTATAAAAAATGAGTAGTCAATGGCTAGAGGCCAGACAAATAAATTATTGAGAGTGGCTGAAAGAAATTTTTGTTGTAATATCTGCTTGGTCTTTCCCTAATGATTATTTATTTATTTACTAGTATATTTACCCATCATTGCTCAGGTCCTGAACTAAATTATTTTTTTTAAATAAATGGAAAATATATGTTTTATTTAAATCATATTTTTAAAAAATAGTGTTTTAATGAAGTTAATTTTTATTTTGGGTTTCTTAAAAGATAATTTCTTAAAATTTTACCATTTATACTTACAGTATTTTAAATTGGAATTGTATCAAGTGTATTTTTTGCTTTACCCTATAAACTCTTACCACTTTCAGTTAGGTTTCCCATGTCATTTTCTGGTTTTCAAACCTTAAGCACTAACTGAGTTATGCCAAAACAGAGAGTTACTCCAATTTTCTTTGTTTTATCTTTTCTTTTCTACTACATTTATTGAAAAGTCATCCTATTCCAGACTCATCGTATTTCTCTAGCTGATCTTGATTCAGTATCTTTCAACATTTGCTCAGTTATATCAGTTTTGAGGACTGCATTTTGGTGATTCTGTCTCTTTCCTGTTTGGTTTTATGAAAAGCAATCCAATTCCACACACGTTTCGTTTTCACTGGCACAACCAAATTCTTACATTGCATTAAGTTAGGGCAAGAGGAAGATGTATAATAAATTTAATAAATGTGCTGGTCCTGGCTCTCACCATTTAGCAGGAGTTCTTGATTCCACAGACAGACAAAATCTCTAAAATATATAGTAGCTTTATTATCTGCCAATTTCATTCACTATTTGCTTATGATGACACCAAATTTATCTTGGATGGTGCCATCAGTTCATCATCCTTATCTCAGCATTCAGTTGTATATTCATTAAGTTTTTTTTTCCTTTTGAAAATTTTCAGTACTCTTTAATTATTTATCTCACCCTTTCAGGACTTCCTCAGGTGAGGAATGGAAGCCAACCATTATTTCTCTGAGCCTTTCTTCCCCTTGAGTGACAAATACTGATTTTTATAAATAAAGTAATATTGAAGTTAAGGATTACTGTTAAAGATGGTAATCATGAATAAATCCATAATTCACTTTCAAACGGAAAGTTAAATTCAAGGAATAAAATCCTGGCCCCATTGAAGATAAAGAGATGATATCAGTTCAGTCAGGATGTCACACCAAAGTTTCTTATTTTAACTGATATTTGTAACTGTGTGGGAGCCTGGAAATTGTTGTAAAAAATAGTACAAATACCAGTGTTCTAACTACCATATGTGTTGTTTCAAAATTAATCCAGTAATGTCTATCCATTGTATGGATTGGAGAAAATGTTAGAACTACCTCATGCATGCATGTCTTTAATAAGTTGAAAGAAGGTTAAAATCAAGTCATTTGACTCCTGAAATACTAGTGAGGTAGCATTACCTCCATGTCAAATGCCTGCAATGAAATTGGATTTCATTTTCGTAATTCATTGGATTTAGTGAAAATCTTACAAGGAAAACCCATATTTTTAGTAAGGCTGTTTCTGAGTGAAAATACACTTGTAAGCAAATATTTAGAAACAATGGATTTCTATATACAAATTTTCATTAAGAAAAAAGCAATTTTCAGATGAAAAAAGATGCACTATTTTGAAGGGGGCTAAAATGGCCTGATAAAATTGTTAATCTTCTTTTTTATTTAAAAATTGGAGATGCTTAAGAAATAGACTTTTACAGACTTCCGTAGTATAAAACACCACGCAACTTCTGCATCTCCCAGAATAAAGCATCAAAAACAAATTTTTTTTAACAAGAATCAAAATGAAGGAAAGAGATTGAAAATAAGGTTGTAAGACCTGCTAAATGGTGTTATTAATTGGGAATATGTACAGACAACACAACAGACCAAGATAAATATGAATTTTTATATTGCTATTTCATATTCTCTGAAAAGATGTTTCATGCAGATTCTCGGTTGGCGTAACTGTCAGGTTTCCATTGACTATAGTTTACCTTAGTGGAAGATGTTCCCTGATACAATTGGCAGTCTGTACTGAGGAAGTGGCAGAGGCCTGGATGAGCAGGGAATGAAAGGTTTGATTCATTTACACAGTTAGAACAAGGAAGACAAACTCATTCAAGTCCTTCCCAGGTATAAGGGTTGCCTCAAGCCAGTGGCGTTTTAGTCCCTCACTAACTTCAGTCAGAACTTATACTTTTAAAACTAAGTCAAAGGGAATGTTCTGTGTAGGGTTCCCCCACTCCCCCAGATGAATCATTATATTTCATTAGTGCATGGATTCACATATTGCACCTTTTCAAAGTTGTCTTTAGCCTGGTAGCCAACAGCATCCAATTTTTAACAAAACTGGGATTATTTAATAGCACAACTGTTTACAAAGGGATACAAAGGAGTAAATAATTATCATTTTAAAGACTTTAATTTTCAACTGAAACAATAGACCACAATAACTGCAAAAGAGAATTTACATTCAATTGTTTTATTTTTTCCCAAACTAAAATGATTACATTTACAAAAGAAAAAGAAATTATTTTAAAAGAGGGTCATGAACCACCAAAAAAGAGCATCACGTGAAGTAGTAATGCATTTACTTAAACCAACAAAACCATGAAAATCTTCAGTAAAGGCTGAAAATCTATCTACTGACTTATGCCTTGTGTCAATCTTCCGCTCATTTGCCCCCAGTAGAATAAATTAAAGCCAGAAGCCACTCTCTAAGAAACTGAGGAACCACCTGATCAGCATCCTGTACAGCAAATAGGAAAACATCAGAAAAGAACTCTCAGATCTGGAGACTGTCTCAAAAAAAACAACCTTCCACACACACCTCCGCATGGCTGGACTTCACTAAAACAAGACAGAAGATTTACAATGCACATTTCTCTTCTCTACAGAAGGAAAAGGACTGTAAATTATCTAACCTCCTACTTTCCACATGGAGCCACAATAGTAGTACCTGTAATTCACCTACCAATATTGTTAATCTATCCAACTACACACTCAGCCCAGCAGAAGATTCTGCCCTTTCTCAGGGACTCTCTTTTTGCCCCACCATTTCCACAAACTTGATGCAGTTCTGCAGAGATATGGAAGCCTACTTTTGCCGTCTCTAACTCAAGGAATACTTCCAACATGACACTAAACATGGACCCTCTCACCTACAGTACAAGAAAAAGAATTCTTCAGGGACTCCGTCTGATGGTCAAAATGACAAACTGGAATACTTCCACCAATGTGCACAGGCAGAAATTGTCAAAAAGCATCATCGTTTACCCTATAACCTCAGCCGTTCAGAATGCAACTCCATCAACAGCCTCAGAAACAATTCTGAGGGTCCAGCATCTGAAGAAGTGAGTTAACTCACGAAAGTTCATGCTCCAAACTTTTCTGATAGTCTATAAGGTGCCACAAGACCCTTCGTTGCAGAAACAATTCTGACATTGTCATCCAAGAGACTCACAAAAAAGGTGCTGTCATCTTCATAAATAGGACAGACTACCAAAAGGAGGCTGCCAGGTAGCTCACCAATACCACATTCTACAAGCCACTGTCTCAGGATCCCACTGAGGATTACAAAAAAACTACAGTGTTTGCTCAAGACCCTCCCTATAAAAAAACAGGAACAAACCTACATAGAGGCAACCCTAGAATCCCAACCAGGTTTATTCTACTTTCTACCCAAGACAAATAAACTTGGGAATCCCAGATGCCCCGTCATCTCATGCATTGGCACTCTCACTACAGGATTGTCTGGATATGTGGACTTTCTACTCAAACCCTATGTTACCAGTGCTCCCACCTTTCTTCAAGATACCAACGACTTACTTAGGAAACTACAATTCATTGGTGACCTTCCTGAAAACACCATCCTACCCACCATGGATGTAGAGGCCCTTTCCACCAACATCCCACATGAAGATGGACTTCAAGATGTTAGGAACATTATCCCTGATGAGACCAAGGCACAACTGTTAGTGGAGCTTTGTGACTTTGTCCTCACCCACAACTATTTCAGATTTGAGGACAATTTATGCCTTCAAATCAGTGGCAGTGGTATGGGCACCTGAATGTATGCCAACACTTTTATGGCTGACCTTGAACAATGCTTCCTCAGTTGTTGTCCCCTAGCACCCCTCCTGTACTTGCGTTATACGGATGACATCTTCATCATCAGGACCCATGGGAAAGAGTCTCTTGAAGAGTTCCACCATGATTTCAACAGTTTCCACCCCACCATCAACCTCAGCCTGGACCAGTTCTCACAAGAGATCCACATCCTGGACAGTACTGTGCAAATAAGTGATGGTCACATAAATACAACCCTATACCGAAAACCAATGGACTGCTATGCTTATCTGCTTGCCTTCAGCTTCCATCCAGGGCATACTACATGATCCATTGTATTCAGCCAAGCACTAAGTTACAACTGCATTTGCTCCAAACCCTCAGACAAACATCTGCAAGACCTTTACCAAGCTTTCCTGAAATTACGATACCCACCTAAGGAAGTGAAGAAACAGATTGACAGAGCTGTACATACACCCAGAAGCCACCTGCTACAAGACAGACCCAATAAGGAAAACAAGAGAACATCACTGGCCATCCAGCACATCATCAGTGATCTGCAACCCATCCTAGACAAAGATCGTTCAGTTTCACAGACCTTGGGAGGCAGGCCTGTCCTCGCCTACAGACAGCCTGCCAACCTTAAACAAATTATCACCAGCAACTCTAAACCTGTAAGCAATCCCTGCAAGAAACTTCACTGCCAACTCTGCTCAGATATCTACACCAGCATCACAGAACCTAACATCAACCCACACCATCAATAACTCTTTCACCTGCACATCTACTAATATAATATATTCCATTATGTGCCAGCAATGCCTCACTGCAATTTACATCGGCCAAACTGGACATTATCTATGTGAAAGAATAAATGAACATAAATCAGACATCAGGAATGGAAACATACAAAAGCCCGCAGGAGAACACTTGAATCTCCCTGGACACCCAGTAACAGATTTGAAAGTAGCAGTCCTACAACAACAAAAAAATCAAAAATAAAGTTGAAGGAGAAATTTCAGAGCTGAAATTCATTTGCAAATTTGACTCCATCAACCAAGGATTGAGCAGAGACTAGGGTGGTAGGACCATTACAAAAGCAGTTTCTCCACTCCTGACGTTCACACCTCCACATTAACTGCTGATAATGGGCCATATCCACCATGACTGAGACCCCCTCTTTAAATCCTCCTCTGAACACCCCCTCCACTCATGCATCTAATGAAGTGGGTATTTGCCCACAACAGCTTATGCTCCAAAATATCTGTTAGTATATAAGGTGCCACAGGACTTCTTGTTTTTAAAGCCAGAATGCCATTCCAGATTTTCAGCTTCCACTCTGAAGAAAGAGAACACTGAGGTCAACATAAGTTTGGGGAAAGATGTGACTAGAATCAGAAGTTCATTTTTCTGAATTTCTCTGCCTCCTCATGGTAAGTCAGGTCCCCCTACACATTGTGTAAGCAAAGCTCTGAGGCAAATAATGAATTTGTATTACTGGGGGAAAAATAGTGATTTTCATAAAAAAAATCCCACCCACGAAATGGGAGGCTTTGTTCAAGCCTCTCATTAGTAGTGTTGATATAATTCTGTCCCCACTACCCCCCAACTTTCATTTTTTTATCTAAAACAGACTACATATTTAAGTCACAGAGAACCAAAAACAGTAATCAAGGAGGACAAATCAGAAAAAAATGATCAAGGTGAGCAAATCAGAGAGTAGAGGGGTAGCATGGTGGGGGAAGGTCAAGAATTAGATTAAGTCAAGTATGCAAAGTGGATCCTATAGTAACTCAGAAAATTCCCATCCTGGTTCAAACCACATGTTAATGTGCCAAATTTGAATATAAAAGGCAGCTCAGCTGTCTCGCTTTCAATAGTAGTGTGAACATTTTTTCTTCAGTCACACGCAAACTCTTAAGTCATTAACAGAATGGCCCACTCCATTAAAATGTTGACTAACCAGTTTGTGGATGTGGAGTGTTTTTATGTCTGTTTTGTGCCCATTAACTCTTTGTCTAAAGGGATAGAAGTCTGTCCAATGCACAAAGCATCTGGGCATTGTTGGCATATGATGGGATATATGATGTTAGTTGAGGAACATGAGAATGTGCCCGTGATTCTGTGAATAACCCAGTTAGGTCCAGTGATGGTATTTCCAGAAAAGATATGTGGACAAAGATGGTAGTGGTCTTTGTTGCAAGGAAAGGTTCCAGTACTGGAATTCTTGGGGTATAGGCTGTGGCTGTTGGTGAGGATCCTCATAAGTTTGGGAGGTTGTCTGTAGGAGAGAACAGGCATGTCACATTGGGCCTTCTGGGTTGTGGCATCCTGATTAAGGATAGGTTGTAGCAGTAATTTAATAATTTGTTTAATAATTTGTTGTTTGTTTAATAATTTGTTTAATAATTTGTTTAATAATTTGTTGCAGTGGCTTGAGTTGGGGGCTGTAGGTGATCACAAGTGATGTAATGTTCTTGGCTTTTTTGGGCCTATCTTGGAGTAGCTGGTCTTTGGGTATTTGTCTGGCCCTATCAATTTGGTTTTTTTTTATTTCTCCTGGTGGGTAATTCAGGTTTATGAATATTTGGTAAAGATTTTGCAGTTTTTAGTCTCTTTCAGATGGATCAGAGCAAATGTGATTGTACCTAAGGGCTTGACTGTAAACAATGGATCTAGTTATGTGTGCAGGATGGGAGCTAGAAGGGTGTAGGTAAGTATAGTATCAGTGGGTTTCTGGTAATGTGTGGTACCAATCAGGCCATCCTTGATTTGTACTGTAGTGTCCAGGAAATATATCTCTTGAATGGAGTAACCGAGGCATAAGTTGATGGTGTCGTGCAGATTGTTAAAGTCTCTGTGGAGTTCTTCCAGAGTCTCTATACCACGGGTCCAGATCATAAAGATATCATCAAAGTATCTTAAGTAGAGGAGGGATAATAGGGGATGAGAGCTGAGGAATCATTGTTCCAGGTCAGCCATAAATGTATTAGCGTATGGTGGCGCCATGCAGGTGACCATAGCAGTTCCACTAATCTGGAGGTATAAATTGTCCCCAAATCAGAAATAACTGTGGGTGAGAACAAAGTTACAGAGGTCAGACACCAGATTGGCTGTGGTGACATCAGCGATGGTATTTCTAATTGTGTGTAATCCATCTTTATGTGGAATATTAGTGTACAGAGCCTCTACATCCATTGTGGCAAGGATGGAGTTATCAGGAACTTTTCCGATGTTTTGTAATTTCCTCAGGAAGTCAGTGGTATCTCAGAGATAGCTGGTAGTGTTGCTGGCATAGGGTTTGAGGAGGGAGTCCACGTAACTGGATAGTCTGGTGGTAAGGGTGCCAATACCCAAAATGACAGGGCACCCCGGGTTTTCATGTTTGTGGATTTTGGGAAGTAAATAGAATAATCCAGGTTGGGGCTCAGATGGTGTGTCTGAGTCAATTAAGGTCCCGAGTAGCAGCAGGGAGTTCCTTAAGTAATTGTTGTAATTTCCTTTGGAATTCCAAAGTGGGATCAGCAGAGAAAAGTCTGTAAAATGTGGTTTGTCTGACTGCCTCCTGTTCATAGTCTGACTTTTTCATGATGACAACAGCACCCCCTTGTCAGCTGGTTTGATTATAATATCTGTGTTATTTTTGCAACTGTGGACAGCATAGCGTTCAGCATAGTTGAGATTGTGTCTCATTTGGCATTGTTTGTGTATAATGTCAGCCTGAGCATGGTTGCGGAAGCATTGTATGAAGAAATCCAGACTTTCACTACGACCCACAGGAGGAGTCCACTTGGAGTTCTTCTTTTCTTGTTGGTAGGGTGGGGTCGAGCAAGTCAGACTGTTGTTCATAGGCGTGCTGGAAAAATTCCTTTAGATGGAGGCAGCAAAAGAAGGCTTCAACTTCACCACAGAATTGTATTAAGTTTATGGAGGAAGTAGGGCACAAGGAAAGACCCCAGGATAAGAGAGACTCTTCTGCTGAGCTGAGTTGGTAGATGGAAAGCTTAACAATATTGTTAGCTGAGCTGTTGTTATTGTGGTTGAAGTATCCTGAGGTATGAAATAATGGAGGAAATTTATTCTCTTTTCTTTTTTGTAGAAAGTGGAACTGTGTTTTATAAATTTCTTGTCTAGCTCAGGTAAAGCCTCATACTGTGGGGTCTTGCATGGATGCCTGTTTGTTGATGATAATTTCAAGTTCAGAGTTTATTTTTGATCATCTTTTGTTTATGGTAAAGGATTTTGATCAAGTGGCTCCTCAGTTTCTGAGAGAGCGTGTTGCATAGACGCTCGCTCTAGTCAGTGTAGTATATTTATTATAATGGGTTTTTCACTGTCAGTCCCTCAGCTACAATGTCCATTTTCTTGAATTTGGAGAGAAAGATGATGTCTGGAAATGGGGAAATTTTCTCATGTAGTTGATGGATCTCCATTCCAAATGGCTAAATGTAGTGCCTTGCATGTTGAATAGTAACAGAGAGGGAGCTGGGGTAGTCTATGAACGGTCAAAAAAAAAAAAAAGCAGTCAAGTAGCACTTTAAGGCTACGTCTACACGTGAAGCCAACATCGAAATAGGCTATTTCGATGAATTACGTCTACACGTCCTCCAGGGCTGGCAACGTCGATGTTCAACTTCGACGTTGCGCGGCACCACATCGAAATAGGCGCTGCGAGGGTACGTCTACACGCCAAAGTAGCACACATCGAAATAAGGGTGCCAGGCACAGCTGCAGACAGGGTCACAGGGCGGACTCAACAGCAAGCCGCTCCCTTAAACAGCCCCTCCCAGACACAGTTGCACTAAACAACACAAGATCCACAGAGCCGACAACTGGCTGCAGACCCTGTGCCTGCAGCATGGCTCCCCAGCTGCCGCAGCAGCAGCCAGAAGCCCTGGGCTAAGGGCTGCTGCTCACGGTGACCATAGAGCCCCGCAGGGGCTGGAGAGAGAGCATCTCTCAACCCCCCAGCTGATGGCTGCCATGGAGGACCCGGCAATTTCGACGTTGCGGGACGCGGATCGTCTACACGTTCCCTACTTCGACGTTGAACGTCGAAGTAGGGCGCTATTCCGATCCCCTCATGAGGTTAGCGACTTCGACGTCTCGCTGCCTAACATTGAAGTTAACTTCGAAATAGCGCCCGACGCATGTAGCCGCGACGGGCGCTATTTCGAAGTTAGTGCCGCTACTTCGAAGTAGCGTGCACGTGTAGACACAGCTTAAGACTAACAAAATAATTTATTGGTTGAGCTTTTGTGGGACAGACCCACTGTTTCAGACCGTAGCCATTCCAGAACAGACTCAATATTTGAGGCACAGAGAACCAAAACAGTAATGAAGGAGGACAAATCAGAAAAAAATTATCAAGGTGAGCAAATCAGAGAGTAGAGGGGCAGAATGGGGGTGCGGGGGAAAGGTCAAGAATTAGATTAAGCCAAGTATGCAAACAAGCTCCTATAGTAACTCAGAAAATTCCCATCCAGGTTCAAACCACGTGTTAATGTGCCGAATTTGAATATTAAACACAGCTTAGCTGTCTCCCTTTCAATAGTGGTGCGAAAATTTTTCTTCAGTAACACACAGACTCTTAAGTCATTAACAGAATGGCCCACTGCATTAAAATGTTGACTAACCCGTTGCCAGCTTTGTCCACACATCTTTTCTGGAAATACCATCACTGGACCTAACTGGGTTATTCACAGAATCATGGGCACATTCTCATGTTCCTCAACTAACACCATATATGCCGTCATGTGCCAACAATGCCCAGATGCTTTGTACATTAGTAAGACTTCTAACTCCCTTAGACAAAGAGTTAATGGGCACAAAACAGACATAAAAACACTCCACATCCACAAGCCAGTTAGTCAACATTTTTCTGGAGTGGGCCATTCTGTTAATGACTTAAGAGTTTGCGTGTTCCTGAAGAAAAATTTTCGCGCTATTGAAAAAGAGACAGCCGAGCTGTCTTTTATATTCAAATTTGGCACATTAACATGTGGTTTGAACTGGGATGGGAATTTTCTGAGTCACTATATGGGCTCGTTTGCATACTTGGCTTAATCTAATTCTTGACCTTCCCTCTCATCCACTTTTACCCCTCTACTCTCTGATTTGCTCACCTTGATCATTTTTTTCTGATTTGTTCTCCTTGATTACTGTTTTTGGTTCTCTGTACCTTAAATATAGAGTCTGTTCTGATATGGCTACGGTCTGAAGAAGTGGGTCTGTCCCACAAAAGCTCACCCTATAAATTATTTTGTTAGTCTTTAAAGTGCTACTTGAGTGCTTTTTTGTTTTGATCTTTGGGCCAATGTGTACATACATGTTCATGCATCTGTACACTGTCTTCTGGAATGGGACACACATGTACAATAAGGCATTCAATTCAGAGGTTAATCCTGCTACCAGTGCTTTCAGTGAGCAGGTTAGAGCCCCTTATACAAATATGCTGTACCATTGGCATTTTAAAATTGAGACTATTATTTCCCAAAGACAGGGAGTTAAAATATTCCTTTTCCCAGCGCCTTCAGCTCAGTCATATAATGAACAGATTGACAATATACTCATCAATATAAAATGCAATGTACAGTTTAACCTTGAACATGTGATAAAAATGTTGTGCAAAATACTCCAAATGAAATCTGAAAATCTTTTAATCTGGTTTTATTTGAGGGTAGAGGGAAAGGAGTAATATCTCATGATTGATAGCCATTGGGTACCAGAAGGCAGCCATTTTTGGTGGTGACTCTTGTAACAAATTTCAGAATAGTTTTGTGCAAATTTAAATCCATCCACTTATTCAGTGGTCTGCTAGATGAGACCTTTTTTATAAACTAACCTTCACATTCCACCAATAAGAGAAACGGAGGGCAAGATTCTTTTTTTACAATTAGTAGAGGTGATAAAACATATCTGTTTAGAATGTCAAATGTAACTGGCCAGAAAGCCACATTTGTTTGATGGTATTATCTGGGTTCTGTTATTTTCTGGAGCTTTCTTTATTAAGATTGATTTTTCTCTTCCTATTGCACAAGAAGAGTCAATCTTTCTTATGCATTGCTCTTTTTATGTACTACAATAGACTCCATAGTTCCCACTGACTTCAATGGGACCGGTATTCCACCTTGTCTCTCTGAGAACATTATAAAACCAGAGACTTTAAGGGACTTTTCATTTAATTAAATGCAGTGGATCAGACTCACATCTGGCACAATTTGATTGAAGTGCAGAAGGAGCCCACTGACTTTGCTCCATATTCCCATTCTTAAACATTGTATACTGCTATATTCAGTGAGAGAGGCTGCGTCTACACTCACATTCCACTTTCAAAAGAGGCATGCAAATGAGATAAATTGAAAATGCAAATGAGGTGCAGATTTACATATCCTGAACCTCATTTGCATATTCCTTTTTGAAGCAGCTTCTTTTGAAAGAAGAAAAGCAGTGTAGTTACAGTTCTTTAGAAAGTAAACCCCATCTTCAAAAAAACCCTTCTTCCCATTTTTTTTTATCAAGAAGGGTTTAAGAAGGGATTTTTCGAAGATGGGGTTTACTTTGGAAAGAGCTGCGTCTACAGTGCTTTTCGTCTTTTGAAAGAAGCTCTTTTAAAAGAAAAATATGCCAATGAGATGCCAGATATGTAAATCTGCACCTTATTTACATTTTTGATTTCCCTCATTTGCATGCCTCTTTTAAAAGAAGTATAGACACAGCCAGAGAGAGAGAGTCCAAACTAGACATCTGAATTTCAACTTTCTACTGCCCACATACTCTTAGCAGAAACTTAGTATCTTTAGAAAAATATTAAGCCTTTATGACCTTCATTGTTCACACTAATGCCTTTAGCAAACTCTGTAGGACTCTATTCTTCATTCCGTTTCTGTTAGTTGGTATTTGTGTGAGTTGTACAAACATCAACAATGGTCCCCAAACAAGGCAACAGCAATAGAGCTTAACTAATAAATGATGTAAGCTAGAGGGAAATTAGAGGTGCCTAGATTGGTTATAGGAATGATGAACAATAATGTCCCCATGTTTTCTCACACATTAAGTAAGGCAATAAAAATGATAGCCGTAAATTTAAAAGCTATTTTGTGTTTTGTTTTGTTTTGTTTTGTTTTTTTTCAGACTGAACTCCATTTAAATAGCAGCAAACACCTCTTGGAACCAAACAGGCATGTGTCACATATTCAGAGCAAATTGAGCCTCAACAGCAGACAGTACGCACTGCTGATATGTTTTGCAACTTCTCAGTAGCAGAAGAATGACAGATAGTGTATTCAATCTGTAGCACCTCTCTTCCAGTAATAGATAATTTCTTAGCTTTATCTCTCAGAACAGTTGTTTTTGTATCTTGGACTACAATGAATTTGCTGTAAACCTTACACTTCTATGTGAAATCTTCTAATCTTAAAAAAAAAAAAAAGTTATATCGAACAGATAGTGCAACATGCTTTACTTTTCTTCTGACATTGGAGGTCTGAATACACAGCAGTTTGGAATGTGCTCCCCAGAGTGGAAGATTCAATAGCTTTGTTCAAGATCCTGCACAAAAATGGTAGAATGGCTACGGCAGCTCAGGTGGGGTTTAGATTACCCACCATCTAAGGATTTACCCAGGGATGGGATGCAACAGTATTCAGGCAGTTTACCTAAGCCAGCACCCAGATCACCATAGCCATACTGCTGTTTATAAAATGCCAGCTCAAGCATTACAAGCATGTCTGTAGACCCATCTTCTGAGTAGACATGACACGGTAGAGTTTACTGATTTGCTGGTTTTCTTTTCCATCCATACATTTAATTTTGGTTTGCTGTGTGTTTCTACTTTCCTGTGATCAAATACTGAGTTCCTTACAAACTTCTTTCTTAGCCCTCACAATAGTGATGCTGAAGACAAACTGATGGCTAATGGAACACAGGGTAGGATTTTCAAAGTCACCCAAGTGACTCGAGGGTTCAAGTCTCATTTGACTTTCTTAAGTCACCGTGGCACACTACTTCTTGACAAACATACTGCAGAGCATTTTTTAAAAAAGTACATCAACACATGGACACAAGCCTTTGGAAACAGATTCAAAAAGCTCTTAGCATTCAGCATCATTCTTGACATAACAATTGTTATAAATTCCAGTGTAGTTGCCTGATGTTTCTCAGTGGAAGCTGTAGGTGCTGAGTGCTTTTTGAAATCTGGCCTATAACAAATTGCTAATTTTTTATTTGTGGAGGAAAGTATATTTTGGCAGCTGTGAACAGTGGAGGAAAATGTACACCAATAAATGTTATTCAATCAATAAGTCTCACAGTTTATCAAACCTGTTAAGAGAAAAAGGAATATTAAGCCAATTCACAAAAAAACAAATATAATTATTTATCTTAAAGTGCTTGACTGGCCTCCATCACCATACAATCTCCATCTTAAATGCATTAATCCTCACTGCACCCATACGATTTTAGGATTTATTCTTCCCATCAGAAGTGAGGCCCAGATGAGCTGAAGATAGATCTTCACTTCCAGCTGATGATGTGATTCCCCACTGAAGAAGCCATGGTTTTGTTAGCTATGGGGGAGCTAGCACACTATGGATGGTCAGGAAAGCTGCTGCTTGAGAAGGCCAGCTCTCCAGCCTATGGCCCTGCCCACTCTGCCCAGGCCTCCCTCCCCACTGTTTCCTTCTTCTCTTTCCTCCCACTCTCTGCTCATTGTTTCCAGACAAATCCCTGAACCCAAATGTAGCAAATATTTGGTAAAACATACACATTTGTAAAGTTTCTTTCTAAAGAAAATGGAGCGTGCTTTCCACTTTGTGCCAGATTGTCAAGACTAGACATGCAGAAAGAACTTATTCAGATTACTATATTTGGCAGTCACAGGTTTTATATACACCCTCAGAAAAAATACAGACTAACATGGCTACATCTCTGTTACTATACACCCTCAGGATTTCCAGAGATTTATTTTCAAAACTGTGCAGTAAACCTAAGTCAGTTGTCCTACTGATTACAACATTAAATATTATGGAATGCATGATTCAGCTCTTTTCTGTTTTACATTTTCTTAACTAATATTTCTAAGTTGATTTTATATTTTAAATGTACTCTTGATCCTTCAAAACGTAAAAATTACAGATAATTATTTAACATACTGAAACAAAGACATTATTTTAAATTAATCCATCAAAGCAGTTTAGTGTGTTCATGACAAAGTTTATTGCTTTTAGAGAAAGGGAAGAATGATTCAGTGTATGTGAGCTCCATAACAAAAGACATCTTTATGAAATTTCACCATATGTTTATGTTAAAATATATTTCCAAACATTTTAAGCATAGCAAACGATTGTATGCTTTAGTAAGGTACTAATTTTGGTGGAGAATTCCCTCAAAACTAGTTCATCTAATAGAAGTAAAGAAAGGGAAACATTTTCTCAGTGAAAAGGAATATTGTCCTTTTAAGGGCTCTCTTCAACCAGGGAGTGAAAGGAGACAATGGATCGATAGAAAGGAAGTAAGTTTTTGCCCTATAGTAATTAAAATATGTGTTTTAGATAAGGTCTTTTGAAGAATTTATTTAAAAACTATGTCTGATAATCCATTCATTGAAAGCTAAAGCCGAATACTCAGATTGTGCATCTAAATATCTATGCAAGGATTTTTTTGGAGATATGATTTTATAATCTTCAGTAATAAACTAATGAACCATTTAAAGCAAATTTTAAGCTCAGGTCCTGTAAGCATAGTAATGCACAACTACTTTTGTCAATAAATTCATGGGTTCATTTACTAGGTAATGGCTCTTTCACAGCTTCAGCGTTACGGTAAGCCTTCAGTGATAAAGTAAGCCTTTTCACTTTTAAGTTAACAGATCCACTTCTAGGGAAGAATCACCAACCTGCAAGTTGTAACAGCCTGCTGTGAGAGCTTCCAGGAAGAATCAAAATTGGGATAGGGAGAGTCAAGCACTAAAACTCAGGGAAGGCATTGCCTCCCTTTGCCTCTTATAACCACCGACCAGTTAGCACATGTAGAGCACATCTTCGGTGCTGTGAGCTGCTAGCATACTTATCCAATGTACTAGGCACATACCCAGGTGTGTTTATGCTCCTTTGCCACTGATGCCATTGCTCTTTTTTTTTTTTTTTTTAAAAAAGTCCTTTATTTTCACTTTTTATTTTGTTTAAAATGTCCCTGGAGTTTGTTACAAAAATGGGCAAGGATGAAGGTAAAAAGCAATGCAAGAAGTTAGCTTGTAGATTTCTTAGTAAATGTCATGGTTAGTACTGGGGAATGGGAGTACAGAGAAAAGCAACAAATAAAGAGGTTAGTGTTAAAAATAAAAGATGTTTAATTTAGTAGTTTGTTTCATGAATGTACATTAACAATAACATATGCACACCTGCATATCAAGGGTCTCGAGATGCCCAAGCATGTCGTTGATAGCTCTTATGGCATGCAGTGGACAGAGGGCATGCTCCTGGGTGTGCCCAGAGGTGCCCTGGGCCAGTCCCTGGCTGCCCCTTTCCTAACTCCATCCCTCCCTCCCTATGGACCTCCTGGCAGAATGCCCCTCTGGGAGTGGGCTTGTATATGGGTGGGGTATCAGGGTTCCCTGTGGCAGGCCCCCTGGCCTCTGTGTTCACCCCCAACCCCAGGTCCCCAGGATGCCTGTTATCCAACATCTCCCTCCCCACTTGCTGAGCCAGGCTAGGGCCTGGCATGTGGCTTACCTCCAGTACGATGGCCCAGATGGTGGACTTGCCCACCCCAAATTGCTGCCCATGGAGTGGTAGTTATCCTGGGTGGCCAACTTCCAGATAGTGAAGGCTAGGTGCTTCTCCACCGGAGGGCTGGCTGCATCCCCGTGTCCTGGCATCGAAACAAGGGGGCCAGCCAGGCACAGATCTCAAGGAATGTGCCCTTCACCATGCATAAGTTCCACTGCCACCATTCATCATCCCGCTGTGCCATGACCATCCGGTCCCACCAGTCGCTGCTTGTGGTGTGGGCCCAGACGTAGGGGATGGCTGTCGGGGGCCCAACAAGTCTGGAGGTTGGTCAGGGCCCTCTGCTGAGAGTGTGGCCACAGCCAATATGATCTTCCTGAAGATGGCTTCCGGAAGAGCCTCTTCCAAAAGAACTGATGTGTAGACACAGCCATGGTGGGGTAAGTGCAGCACACTGCGCGTAGTCCAAAGCAACAGAGTAGCTTTTGTTCAGATCTAAAAACTAATCTGAAAAATGATGAGGCCTGAAAATTTTTATTCTGAACGAAGAAAATTTCAAAAAGATATAAATGCCTACAAACAGGCAGTTCTAATGAAATCCATCAAGTAGCTATGCAGTAATTTATTGGGGGTAATTACTGCTGCTTATGTTACTGGTTAGTATGGATACACCACTATTCACTTTCAAAATATTGTACACATATATGCATCAATTAATCTGTCACACATTCCTTTGTGGTCGCTAATTAAACGTTGTTAATTCACTTTGATGGGTGGGGAACAGCTCACCTGAGAAAAATCCTGGTCCAACTGAAACCAACAGAGTCAGGATTTCACCAAGGGAGCCTGGAGCTTTGTCTACCCACAGTGTTGGCAGCACTTCAATTATACCAGCTTGAAACTGATACAGTTAAAGGGGTACAGTCCTTTTGTGTGAATGCAGGTATGGCAATATTGCTTATTCCTATTAAGCTGATCTGCTCTGAGTCCTTTGTACCATCATAACCACATTCACAATGGGGACTTCACTGATTTAAATAACTTAATTTTTTAGAAAATCATGCTCCTACATAAAATAGTTTAATCAGTGTGAAATCTGAGTATAGACAAGGGCCTTAGTGCCCGGCTTAATATCCCAAAGCATTGGCAGAGTTATCAAAAGTTCCTAGTGTCTAGTCCTGTTTCCTCACTCCACTACTTTTGGTACTTTTCTTGTTGTTGTTGCTGCTGCTGCTTTAAACATCATCATTTCATAATGTTATATGTACCGTAGGATACATCTACACATGGGAAGATCGATGCTCTGGTGGTCTTCTGGGGTTCGATTTAGAGCACCTTGTTAGAACATGCTAAATCAAACTATCTTAGCACCGTCACTGACCCCAGTACTCCTGTCAGTCAGGAGGACTAAGGGAAGTTGATGAGAGAATTTCTCCCTTTGACCTTACACTGTGTGGGCAATGGCAAAAATCTATTTTAGATAAGTTGTCTCCAGATATGCAATTCTCATAGCTGGATTTGTGTATCTAAAGCAGATTTTATCTCCTAGTGTAAACATGGCCATAGACTTCTAAGCAATGTTTTGGAACCCCATCTGTTATTAAAAATATCCAAAGATAGGGACAAGCACATGCCAGGGCTCATCTCAATTTACTTGTTTTTTTCTAAATGCAGGGGAGTTGGACTTCACCTTCCAGTGCTACCTTTCTCTAATTCTATGAATCTATAAGCTTTGAGATCAGCAGGTTAGAACATAACCAGTTTGATTGGTTGTAGGTAGCTACCTGGATTATTACAGATACAGTAGGAAACCTTAGGAAGGGGTTCCTTGTTACAGGCTTGCATCTATGTCCAACAGAGCGTAAAATCCAGAAAGAACATGGAGGAGATTACCACCAGTGCAGGCAATGATTTGGGCAATTGTAGGCAGCCATGCACGGCTCCCCCATTGCACCCCCAATACACAGGTTGCAAATACTGGGGTGGTGTTAGAGCAATAATTCAGGCTGCTATGGTCATTGTTAAAAAGCCTTAGGTAGCTTTCACGGGAAAGCTGTCATAATTTAAAGCATCCCCACCTCTACAAGGACAAGGTTATATTAGAGGGGTTTGGCTGTGGAGCAGCTCAGAATTAGAGGACTTCAAGTAGCTTGAAATCCCTTCTGCATCATCTTTGTGCCTTCAGGTGGCATTTACAGAATCTAACTGTATCCATCAAAACACAAAAATAGTCCAGTAGCACTTTATTAGGTGATGAGTTTTCATGGGACAGACCCAATTCAATATTGAGTCTGCTCTGGTAGGGCTGTAGATATGAAGAAGTGGGTCTTTCCCATGAGAGCTCATAACCTATAAATTATTTTGTTAATCTTTAAGGTGCTACGTAGCTGCTTTTCTGTTTTGATAGCTTATAGACTAACAAGGCTATCTCTCTGGTACTAACTCTATCCAGTGCTTATTAATGTTATGAATACGCTTGAATAAGAGGTGTGACTGCAGCATCTGAGAACATGCCTGAGCTAACTTTGATTTTGATGCCTTGAATAACAATAGTAAGGAGGCCAGGGAGAGAACTAGCTGTTGTGGGGCACACACAAGATATGACTCTGTCCATCCCTGCCCACGACTCACCTCTTGAGCGCTATCATTTAGCTCATGTTAATTATTTTACCCCATCATCTCAGTGTATTAAAGAGCACTTAAATACATTTGTCTAGTTTTAATTGCACCTAGTATTTTGCAGGGGTTAAAGTAACAAATTTCTTACAAGTACTGTTGTATCACGCACACCCCCTGGAATACTTGTACCTGTAAAAAAATGTACGGGAAGGTGGACTCAGGGCAGGAGTTTTGGTGGGTTCAGGAATCAGGGCAGGAGGATGTGGGGGTTTCAGGAATTAGGGCAGGGTGGCTGGGGGAAGGGTCAGGGCAGGGATTGTAGGGGTGAGTGTGGAGTGGAAAGAGCACCATTTTGTGAGGGCTTGGAAGCTGCATCTGCACATACTGAGTCACAGCTGTTCTTCCTTTGATGATCAGGGGAGAGGGGAAGTGCACAGTTTGAGACATCTCCTCTGCCCTTCCCCTGGGCAACCAGGAGTCAGAGAAAGTGCACAGCATATTTGTCTTTCTTCTCGTTCCCTGATAGTTGGGGAAGTAAAGCAGCAGAGTTTTGGCTATGCTTATCTGCGTCCTGCCCCACTCCCAAGTGTGCTGTGGGTGGGTCTAGAGGCCAGGTGAGCTTCCGACAGGTGGGAGGACAGAGTGTACACCCTCAACCAGCCCCTTTCACCTGCCTGGCTACCTGCTTCTTAGCAAGGCAGCCTTCAGGAGAGCCCCAGGGATCCCAGTTGGGAGCAGCTGCAGCCTGAGTGCCCTATCCTACTGGCTTCTTCTCTATTGGTCCCTCCTGTGGTCCAGCATACCCTAGTAGCATCCCTAGCCAGGACAACATAGTCTACTTGCCTGAATGTGTACTGCCACAGCTTCACTGCTGCTGTCTCTCCATATAGCTAGATCAAAGCTTGCTGACTACACTGTAGACGCACGCAAGAAAGGAAAGTGAAATATAGATAGACAGATTCTGGTCCCATATACACCAGTACAAATCCAGAGCAAGTCCCTGAGCACAATAGACCATTGAAATGCTGCATTCTGATATTAAAACTTGTGCTTAGATCCAAATATAGGTTCTGAATTTCTGTTGAGGTACTATATACTTTAGAGATACATACACTAATTTTTACAGCTGGCTATATTGCCATGTATCAATGTCACTTTTCCTACATTAGTGGAACTGGCTAGAAGAGAAATTATTGAAAATATTACTTTCCATTTTACATTGGGGGCAGGATTGATTATGCACTATTTGAAAATGTTTTGTCAATGTTTTCTTGTATGTGATTAACAATTAGAAGGTATTGGTAGAATCTTGTCAAGTTTTAGAAATTCTCCCATTAATTGTATGTTGCCTTTGGAGCTTACATGATAATGTCTTTCGAAAAGAGATCTCAACTTCCTTTAAGATAATCAGTGTCGTCATTCCCAGTTTAGAGCTGGACAAGCTGAGGAACAGCAATATGAAGTGACTTGCTCATCAATGGATGGTGGCTGCCTTGTCTATTGCAAAATTATATGGAGGTGCTTTTATTGCTTTCTACCCCTTCCTCTGAATTTATCCCTGGAGGCCGTGTCTACATTAGCCCAAAACTTCGAAATGGCCATGCAAATGGCCATTTTGAAGTTTACTAATGAAGCGCTGAAATACATATTCAGCGCCTCATTAGCATGTGAGCGGCCATGGCACTTCGAAATTGATGCAGCTCGCAGCCGCGTGGCTCGTCCAGACAGGGCTCCTTTTTGAAAGGACCCCGGCTACTTCGAAGTCCCCTTATTCCTATGAGAAGATGGGAATAAGGGGATTTCGAAGTAGCTGGGGTCCTTTTCAAAAGGAGACCCGTCTGGACTAGCTGCGCGGCAGTGAGTTGCGTCAATTTCGAAGTGCCACATCTGACCGCATGCTAATGAGGCACTGAATATGTATTTCAGTGCTTCATTAGTAAACTTTGAAATGGCCATTTGCATGGCCATTTTGAAGTTTTGGGCTAGCGTAGACATAGCCAGAGACTCAATTCTCTTACTGCATGTATATCTACCAGTTTGAAATAAGCTTTTCTTCTTTTTGATGCTGGCACTCTGAACACATTATAAACTTTAGCTTTCAAACTATAAATAATGATATGCAAGACACAGAATGTTCATGACAACAAAGTTCTTAAAAAAACGCATCTCCAATAATTAAATTAATGTCTTGACCCTTTTCTGGTATTTGACTTAGACTTACTTCCACTTTTTCTCACAATCATGTGTCAACCACTTGTCTGCCTCACAACTTTTGCTAGCCGCCTTTTTCGTTTTGTTTTGTTTCTTGTATTTCATTAAGTCAAAATATAACCAAATGTGTGGTTCTTCATAAGAAGAGAAGAAAGACAGAAGATACAATTGACCCTCACCCCAATTTAGATAGGAAAAGAAGCCATGTGTTTTATTTCTCAGGACAGCAGTCTTTGATAACAGATGCTTCTCCCCCTCCTTGCCTACCAAGAGATGAGCTAATATCTGAAACTATGCTTCAAACATATGATAAAAGCATGGGGGAGCTTAGCTAGAAGGGCTGCAGGGAGACTAGACTGCTTTAACCCACGGGCCCCCACAGCAAAGGAAGAAGGCCTTTAACCTCAATTTTCTACTAATCCAGTTCATAAGCTACTCACATCTGGGTGGCACTAAAAGACAGAGATAAAGAAAGCTAAAATTAGTCAAGGCTAGCAGCATCTGCCTTTTCTGCCATTAAGTCTTGTGCCTTTTCCCAGGTGATAGAAAAATTAGCCCCCTTAATTGTTTCATGTTGCTCTTCCTCAGAATCTCCTTGTGCCTATGGGGGAGCAGGAGAGCGAACAAACTCATCTCTAGCATTTGCACAGGAAAAAAAAATCAAGACAGAACTCACACATTTCAAAATGGCTCTTTCCTGATCACAAAGAATAAAATCATGACCTCTGAAGATACTATTCTACTTCTCTGAATGCTCTGCAAACAAACTTGCAGATAACAAACAGAGAGTAACAGTGTATGACTGTTATAAGAAATGAGGAGATTGTTTTGGAATTGAATTTGGGGTTTCCAAACTTCCTTGAAAGATTCAGGCCTGATAGCTATTTTCCCATATTATCATGCTTTTTATCAACTATAAACAAACTAATTTTTCAGTGCAAAAGCTGCATTAATAACATTAATTCTGTGAAATAAAACTAAGCAAACCTGAGACATGTAAGCCTTACTTTCTTCGAAAGAATATATAGTCTACTAGGTCTGCTCTGTCCTTAATACAGAATGATCGGCTCAGGGTAAAATTACTGCAGTCTCCCTTTCTTCTTTCTTTGATTTTATTTTAACCCAAGTGGATTATTTCCATTGCTTGTACTAGTGCAGTGAAGCTTATTTCCATTGCTTGTACTGGTGCAGTGAAGCTGCCAAGTCTGCTTGATCTGACAGCTAGTTTGTTGTTAAAATAGAAGTATAGTCCCTCAGCTCTGAAAGCCAAGAAACAGCTGCAGTTAAAAGAAACAAATAGACATAATCCATGATACATATCGATATCTGCTTATGCATTCAAAGCACTGCATATTTAGTATTGCAGTTGTTTTCCATGTGTGATCTTCTGAGCATCGTAGGGCCAAATTCTGCAAACGGAACTTAATGGAACTGCACACGTGTCCAATCAGACATCAAAGGCATATATGGTCTTTCTGTAGCAGAAAGTCGTTTCTGCATTCTTTTGCATCTATGTCCAAAATTATGTTCAAAGCCGGGTGCCTAAAGTTAGACTCCGGAGTAAAACTGAGCTGATTTTTCAGAAGTGCTAATTATCCCAGAATACTACCGAAGTCAATGGGAGTTGTAGGTGCTCAACACTTTTTAGCATCTGGCTACTGTTGCTTAGGTTTCTAGCTTTAAGGTTCCAAGAATGAAATGATTGCTTGTAATGCTCTGATTCTGAACTGGGCATTTGATGTGTGAAAATTGTACTCAGGAACATAGATATAGCAAACTAATTGAACACAACTGATGTGGTTTCTGTGGATGTGCAATGTCTTCTTTAATGCATTGGCTCTCCAGCAGGGGTACGTGTACCGCAGGGGATACACAGAGGTCTTCTGGGGGTACATGAACTCATCCAGGCATTTGATTAGTTTTACAATGGTCCACATGCAAATCACTTGGTAAGTCAGTATAAACTGAAATTGACTGTGACTGTTTATACTGCTCTACATGTGTTTCTCAACCTGAGGGGAGTGTCACAATTTGTTTCATAATTTCATAGGAAAAAATGAGAAAGTAAGAAATGAGAAAGTAAGCAAATTGTCAATCCAGTGTACTGTGACACTTCTGTTTTATTTTGTAATGGCTGACTTTTTAAGCATGTTGTTTTTAAGTGATCTGAAAAATGCACATCATAAATTAGCCTCCTGAATAAAGTACAATAATCTGAAACATTTGAGATCTAATATCCAAATGGCCCAGCACACCTACTTGAGGTACAACAGGGAAGAACTATTCTATTACTGAAAACCAGGCCCTTTTACAATTGTCACTTTGCATTTTTGAAAAGGTGATTTTACAGCCACATTTGCCAGAGATATTTCACCATTCTGCAGGAATGAATGAATGAATGAATAAATAAATAAATAAAAAAGCTGGAATTCTTACATTCAGTGTTACATTTTTCTTTAGATTAAAAAAGTGCAAGGAAACAAGGCTATCTAGTGATAGACACTGGTCAAAACACAGAAGGTATATCAACACAACCCCCCGCCCAGCTTTTGAAAGGGGGGTGCTAATGAGACACTTTGGCAGATGCTAATGAGGCGCTGTCGTAAATATGCAGTGCCTCATTAACATAATGCTGACCACAGCAATCCAAAAGTGCTGCTTTTGAATCGTGCACTGCCTGTGTAGATGGGGGGCTTGTATAAATGGGGGCCTTTCGAAAGGACCCCCCCCAGTCTTTGAAATCCCCTCAATCTTATTTGGTTATAGGAATAAGGGACTTTTGAAGACTGGGGGTCCTTTAGAAAGGCCCCCATTTATATAAGTGGCGCACAATTCAAAAGCGGCACTTTTGAATTGCTGCAGATGGCATTATGCTAATGACTTGCCGTGTATACATGGCAGCACCTCATTAGCATCTGCTGAAGTGTCTCCTTAGTATCACCCTTTCAAAAGGTGGGGCTAGTGTAGAAATAGACAGAATGTAAACTCCTAAAGGCTTTTCTTTTCAGAATAAGCAGTAGAATTTTATCTTCTCTAAAAACTGAATGTAGGATTCATAACACCAAAACTACCTTCAAAACTGATGTCCTTCAGCATGGAGTTCATTGCAGTCAAAGCAAAAGGAACTAGTATGTATATACAAACATATGACTGGCCATACTGAGTCAATCCAATGCACCATCTAGCCAAGTATCCTGTCTTCTGACAAACACTGGTGTCAAAAGCTTCAAAGGATATTAACAGAACAGGACTATTTGAGAGGTCCATCCCCTGTCATCCAGTTTCATCTTCTAGCAGTCAGACATTTAAGGACACTTAGAACATTGAGTTACATCTTTGACCATCTTGGCCAACAAGCACTGATGGACCTGCATGAAAAAAATCTAATTCTTTTTTGCACCCCATTATACTGTTGACCTTCTCAACCTCCCCTGCCAATGAGTTCCAGAGGCTGATTATGTGTTGTGTGAAGAAATAACACCTCTTGTTTATTTTAAACCTTCTGCCTATTAGTTTCATCAGCTTACTCAGATTCATGGGTAAAGGGCAAAATAACACTTCCTTATTCACTTTATCCATGCTATTCATTTTATAGACCTTTATCACATCTCTGGTAGTCATAGTCAACTTTTTTCTGAGCAGAACAGTACAAATTATTTCAATCTCACCTCATACAAAAGTTGTTCCATTTCCAATCATTTTTGTTGTTTTTCTCTGTAACATTTCCAATTCTAATGCATCTTTTTTCGAGATGGAATGATCGGACCTACATGCAGTATTCCATGTACGGGTGTACTATGGATTTATAGAGTGGCATTATGATGTATGCTGCCTCATTAAAAAACAAACAAAAAAAAAACCCAAAAGCAGGATGACTCAAAGGTCTTTTAGCGAGTGGTAAGTTAACTTACACTCCATCATTTTGTATGTGTGGTTGGGAATATGTTTTGCAAGATGCATTACTTTGCTTTTATTAGCATTGAATCTCGTCTTCCATTTAACTGGTCAGTCTCATTCTTAATGTTTTCCAACATTTTGTTAGCTTTTTTAACTGTTGCTGCACATTGGATGGATGTGTTCAGAGAACACACTGACTCAAGATCTCTCCTCTCTTGAGTCATAACATCTCATTTAGATTCTGTCATTTTGTATGTATAGTTGGGATTATGTTTTCCAATGTGCATTATTTTTTTATTTATTAGCACTGAATTTATCTGCCATTTAGTTGTTCAGTCACCCAGTTTTGTGAGATCCCTTTGTAGCTCTTTGCAGTTTGCCTTATACTTAACTATTTTGAGTAATTTTGTAGTATCTGCAAATTTTCACACCTCACTACACTTTTCTTTCCCCAGAACATTAATGACTTTGCTAACCAGTTTGATGACAGTAGAGATCTTTTGAGGAACCTGCTTTAACATCCATAGAAAGTGAAAAGTGACTTTTAATGCCTTACCTTTTATTTACCCCCTTCAAAGAATTCTGAGAGATAGGTAAGTCATGATTTCCTTTTATGAAAACCATGTTGACTCTTTCACCAACACATCTTGTTCTGTTTGTCTGATAAGTCTGTTCTTTACTTAAGTTTCAGACAATTTATGTGGTAATGATGTTAAACTTACCAACTTAAAATTGACAGGATCACCTCTAGAAGCTTTTTAAAAATGGCATTACCATAGCTATCAGTGATTGAGAAACTGATTTAATTGATAGATTGCATAACACAGTATTTCTGCAATGTCACATTTTAGTTTGTTCAGGGTCCCTTCAGCAGGAGCTAGTGATTGTAGAAGAATCAATGATTTGGGTTCCCAGTCTGAGCTGACTTAAAAGATCTGTATTTTCAAATGATAGGTGTGCAGCAATTTCTGAGAAGCAGTCCCTTTCAAAATGAAAAGTAAGATACACAAAGTATGCAGTTTTGAAAATTATCTATACTTTAATTCCAGTGGGATTTATGCTCCGGAACCATAGCATAGTAGAAGTTTAGGGTTCAAAGAGATCTCAGGAGGTCATCTAGTCCAGCCCCCTGCTGAAAGCAGGACCAGCCCCCACTAAACATTCCATAGAGGGCTTTGTCAAGCTGGGCCTTAAAAATGTCTAAGGGTGTAGAGTCCACCACTACCAAGGCAACCTGTTCCAATGCTTCACTTAGTACCTTTGAAAATCTTGTCCTTAACATTTTTCTGAAAATATTTATCATATTTCTCTGCAATAATGTTTAGTACTATTTTACTGGTAGTATTATATTCAACTGGAAAAAAAATGTACCTAATAAAACTATGGATATCTACATGGGCTACATGGGTAAGGAAAGGGGATCGGGAGAGGGAGGATATTTATACTGTATTTATATGCCTAGGTGCTGTGCAGTGAGCAGCCCAGAAGATATCACCTGGAAAATCCCTATGGAAGGAAATGAATTTGCACAGAATAATTCCCTTTCCTTCCCGTGGACGTCCCTCTCGTTGGGCCCCTTGGCATTGGATCACTAATATGTCACAAGTCACAACAAAGGATGAATGAGGTGGCACCGAGGCTATTGTTCCAAGTAGAAATTATCATAGTCAGGAGTTGAAACTGCTTCAAGCAACATCAGCTCCCCTTCTGGGTTCTTTCTATGAGTGATCTTGGACAGTCACAATAGGAGTGTCAGAGAGATGTTGGCAGAGCTAAACAGAGATAAAGAGGATCTGAATGACCCTTATATTCCCAAAGTTTAGGGGTCCTCTCCTTGTAAAATGGAACAATTTCTGTGAGATGAGCCTTGCAGAGTTTTGAGTCTTCTCTTACCCCTTTCTCATTAGGAGGGTCAGTTTGTCTCCTGGTTCTGCAGTCCTCATGGTGTTCCACCACATATTGCATTTGTGTTTATTGTGAACAAGCTTGGTTTAATTCCTTACCTGATGAGGAAGTTTTGTGTTGTTCTGCTCAGTTTAACTCAAGCAACATCTTTCAAAGTCTGCCAGTATGATGGATATGAAGCACAAATCATGTTATCTCACGTCAGTGTGTCCCTCAGAATAATTCTCTAATATACATTTGCTTATATAATATGAACTTGACCCTGAGGGCTAAACACAGAAATTATAACATTAGCTTAACTCTAATTTACATAGCTCATTTGAGAACCTCATCTGACTTAGCACAGCAAAACATCTGAGAAAATATACTGGCAGCATGAAATAGTGTTCAAAGATCCAGTTCATTCCAGCAAATAATTTTGAGGGGGTTAATTTTCTTTAAAATTGTATAGTTGATTTATACGAAAATTGTTCATTTCTATAGTTCATTTACAACTTCTCATTTATGTAGAATATTAACAATTATACCTCTCAGGGATGAATATATCCACAGGATGGAATCATTAAAGTATTTCATATAGAGTGCACAGAGCTACAGATGTGCCTAGAATAAATCAGCATGAAAACAAGGATATTTAGGACTTCCAAATACAGTCCAGAACCTCAATTGGTTTAATTAATATAGCTCCATTGAATGGAATAAAACTGTGCCATTTTATAATAGAAGAGGATCTGACCCAAGATATTTAAATGAAACAAGACATTACACTAGTTGATGTTTGCTTCTATCTATTATATAAAGAATACACCCATGCTATACATAAGAGCAATAGGCAACCAAGGCTAGTGAGTGGCCTGCATGAGTGGCTCTCCCTCTCAGTGACCTGCAGATTGTTGTAACCAAGACTGTCTCCCAGCATAGGATAGTTTTGCTAACTCTACTTGCGTACCTAGAATTTGTGGGGTGTGCCGACTGAAATGTGGCAGTGCTTTGACTGCAGAGAGCACATGGTTCTTACAGTCAATCAGCACAATTGGCACACACCTCACTTCATTTATCCTTGCCTTATATGCATGTTAATTTACTAATATAAGTTGAACTTGACTTGACCAGTGCCAGACAAGAGAATTTGCCAGAGGATGGGAGGTCAATATTTTCTACTACATTGTGAACTCTTCCACCACTTACTGAGCTTTTAGACAACATTTAGGGGCAATTACAGCTAAATCACAGCACAGAACACTGACAGCCAGGTTTGGTGACTTTAAGTAAACTTTATGAGACCATGGAAAACTTTGCCACGCCATGGTAAGTGGTTATCTGGCTAACTAAACTCATGCTGGATTGTGGAATTTGGTGGTGAAGAGAATTTTGGATTAGAGAGGCTCAACCTGTACATGTAGGGAAAAAACTATGCAGATGGAAACCAGTGCAATCTTGCAACCCTGAATGTTGTAAAATGTCTCATGGACCACCAATAAATCTCCAGTGGCCTGCAGGCTGCAGGTTGCCCACCACTGATATATAATGTACCACACAGCCAGAACCAGGAGTAAAAGATCTTCAGTAAGGCTAGAAATGGAAGAAGTAAAAAACCAAAATGCACAGCTCAATATTTATTATTTCTTTTGTTTTTCATTTATTTTGACTTCAAACCAAAGGCTTCCTGTCTTTAACTAAGTGCTGTTGATTTCAATTTTTAAAACATCATTTTTGGAAGCATGTGGCCACATAAATGCAGTTGTGAAACAAAGCTTGAAAAACATGAACCAAAGCTAACTGGAGCAATAATAGCCACCTGAGTCTACAAAGAGTCTGGAATACTAGTGCTGAGAGGTGTGAACTTCCCTGTGAAGGCAAGATTGTGTTAACATCGAGACTATGTCTAGATTGCAAGGATTTGTCAGCAAAAGTCTGTGTCAGAAAATATCTTGCTGCAAAACTTCTGTCAACAGATTGCTTCTAGACCACAAGATGGATCAAAAAAGTGATCTGCTCTGTTGACAGAGAGCAGCTGGACTGCCCAGAAGTGCTATCAGCAAAATGACCACCCAGAATTCCACCAGACAGGGTAGCAGGTCACCTGCTCATTCTGGGAGCCCCAGTGAGATGTGCCTTTAAAGGGAAACCACCGCCACAGACACACATTCCCTGTCTCTGCTACAGGCAAGCCTACCTACTCTAGTGCAGGGCTTTGCATCTTGGTGGGTGACACAGCTGGTCCTTGGAAGCCATATTGCCCGAGCTGCCCCCAGGCTTACAATGGCCTCACACTGAGATACTGCAACAGCCACTGAACTTTCTGATAGCCGCCCTCCTCTTCCTCATGGAGGGTGAGCCTGAGACCACATTTGAGGTTGTTGCCATGGCTGCAGGACATTCACACCTGTTCTCAAAACCCTCACCCACGCAGTGCACAGGTGGCTGTGGAGGCACCACACCAGTTCTGACTGCTGGAACCAGCTGGTCATGAGACAGTGGGATGACCAGCAGTAGCTCCAGAACTTCCTAATGTGGAAGGCCACCTTCCTGGAGGTCTGTCCCTGGCTTGCCCCCTCCCTCCAGAGACATGATAACAACCCCTGTGAAGAAGTGGGTCACAAATGCCCTCTGGAAGCTCACCACCCCTGACAGCTACTGCTCGTAGGAAATCAGTTTGGCATGAAGAAGTCCACTGTTGGGTTCCTACTCATGGAGGTATCTCAGGCTGCAATCCCTGTACGGGGGGCAGGAGGGGGCCCCACCCAAAGGGGACCCTTCAGAAGTGGAGTCAAGGGTGCAAGGAGTGGGATTGGGGTGGGAAGCAAGTCCCATCCACAGGGAACCATGCCATCCACCCTCATACAGCCCTGCTGCTGTGGGGGTGGTGGCCTCAAAGGTGGGATACTGGAGAGCTTGGACAGAGGGGATGGGAGGGGGACAGAGACTTCCTGAGGCCCAGGTACTCCCTTCCTCAATCCCCAATGTGTGTGTTCACTTGCTTCCCTCTGCCAGTTATGAAGGCCATCAGCATGATCCTGCTGTGGAAGGTCATCCTTATGGGACACCTTAATGAGGTCATGGACAGACTCACCCCCACCCCGGGGTTCCCAAACCATATCAAGGCCATCAATGGGGCTCGCATACCTATCCATGCCCTGCAACACAGCACAACCAAGTCCATAAACTGCGAGGGCTACTTGTCGACTGTACTGCAGGTCCTTGTCAACCCCTGTGCACAGTTCATGGACATTTATGTCGGGTGGGTGGGCCAGGCAAATGACATCAATGTGTTCCACAATTTCAGCCTGTGCCAGAGGCTGGAGGTGGGAAAATTCAGCCCCCACCATGAGCTGGCAATTGGGAATGCTGATATGCCCCTCTGCATTGTGAGGGATGTGGCCTACCTCTTCGTGACCTGAAACCCTACACCGGCTATATGCACCCAGATGGGAACTGTTCAATGTCTGCCTCAATTGGGCCAAGATGAAGACCTGAGTGCACCTTCAGCTGCCTCAAGGCATGCTTCAGGTACCTGCTTACCTGCCTGGATGTTCAGAACCACAACATCCACGAAATTGTGGTGGCATGTTGTGCTCCGCACAACATTGTGGAGGATGAAAGGGTGGCCTTCCTCATGGGGTAAGGGATGGTCACCCAGCCATAAGGGGCATACTTATGAGCAGCTGCACTCATCTACCATTCACCAGGCCTATCAGGATGGGCTGTGGATTCATGATACCCTGAGGGAGACTGGGTCCCATGGTCCCAAGGGACAGCATCTCCTATGGGCTCCAGTAACTCTCCCCAGGGCAGTGCTAGTGGGAACTTTGGGGCCTCAGCCCTACTTTTTCCCCACCATGACCCCTCCCTTTGCCCCTTCATGCCCGCCTGATCCCTGCACAATAACCATGGATGTGAGTATGTTGAACAAATAAGTGGATTTTACTCAAAACAAAACAAAACATGTATATGCAGTGTCATTCCAAACTATTTACAGGGAAATGACACACATAACTATTTACAGCAGTGGGGGAAGCCTTGGAACAGGGGATGTTGGGTCTCAGAACATGTGGGAGTGAGGAGCTCTGAAACCGAGTGGGAGCCCAAGCAGCATCAGCCTTGGGATTCCCTCCCACCATGTATTCAGGGGCCCTGTTGGGCCCAAGCTGGGGCTGAGACAAGGGAAACTTACAGGTGGGAATGGGTTGTGGTGGGGTTAGGGTGGGCAGGAACAGCAGTTGGGGCTGCAGCAGGGTCTGAGTGGGCAGAGGGAGCAAAGGGGTGGGCAGGCAGTGCCTGGGAATCAGAGGGGCTGGCCAAGGTGATTGCCCATTGGAGCAGGCGGGTGTCCAGGATGCCTGGTTGATGTAAGGTGATGTGCAGTGAAGCGGCCACTGACAGCTGGGCCATCATGTCCTGTCAGCAGCTGGTGATGGTGTCAAAGCAGGACATGAGCTGGTCCCAGATCAACAACTGTCACTCAGTGTTGCCCTGAACTGGTGCTGCGTTATCCCCTGCATGGTCCACTGCAGCATTTTGGTCCCCGGAGGTCCTTGTACACCCCCAATGGCCCCTCCAGCTGCAGGTTGATGTTAATGCAGCTGTGTTAATGCTCAGCTGTCGGGGGGGGGGGGGGGGGGGCTGTATATGTATCCACAAAAGGATGCTCTGGAGCTGCTGATAATAAGGACAGGTGGCTGGTCCTGCAACAGAATTTTGCAAGGTAGCACTGGTGAAGCTCCATTACTTTGGCACAGAACTGCTCTATGCTGTGGTTACGGTGTACCTAGTTGGCCCCCATGGTGGTCATTCTGGTGTAAATCTCATCAATTTTGCAGTAGGCCTTGGGGTGTGCAGGCATTCCTTCTGTGCCCACAAGTCCAGGAGGGAACATGGCACTTGGACCCTTCAGGCTCCCTTGTGGACCCTGGGAAGCTGTGGGGGGCTGTGGGAGCTCTGCCATTTCTGCTCACTGTGCACATGAGGCTGTGAGGGCATGGTAGAGATGGTAGTTCTGCTTATCGCACCCTTTCAGCTGCCTGCCACAGGGTTTCTCAGGCTCCCTGCAGCTTTAAGACTGGCTGGAGGCAGGAACCATAAAGCATTGCTTGCTGTGGACACGGTGTCCACTGGGGAATGTGTGCTGCACCCCGGAGGCCTTTTCTGTCAACCAAAGATCCCCTGGAACATCCACACTGGCTTTTTCTCAACAGATCTCTGTCAACAGCGGCATTCTTCCTTCTGGTAAGCAGGATATAGTTGTCAAAAACAAAACAAAACACTAAATTCTGTTGACTTTGTATTGACAGAATGTGCTTTGTGATCTGGACGCTTCTTGGGTTTTGTCGACAAAACAGCAGTTTTGTCAACAAAACTCTGCGATGTATCCCTAGGCCACAATTGAGAGCTCTGAGAGATATAGGAGTATGTGGTAAGAAAAGTAGAAGATAAAAGCCAGGTCCATTATCCAAAGAGATATATCCCTCTAGTTCAGTGTAAATACTGAAGAGTTTCTTCTTATACCCATTATCTTTGGGAGGAAATGAACTCCAGTTATCCCAAGTGGTTGGAGATCACTGTTGCCCCTTAGGAATTAAAGTGTCCACTTAATGTTACTTCAGTATCATTGGGATGTATCCCATATAACTTCCACTGTGAGTGGGGATGATGCCATGATACCCGTGCTTTAATCTGGCCATGATTTACACCTCACTCACCCCATAGACATTAATGGAATTTCTCTGGATTTACAGTGATAACTAGAGCCTATCCTAGATAAACTGCAAATTTGTGTACATATGCAGTTATTTCTGTGCATCTAGGTGTATGACTCTACTTTTCTACACTTTTTATTTGTTCAGTTTTATATCTGCCATATTTTGATTGTGTGTGTGAGAGAGAGGAAATAAGCCTTATTCTGCCTACTTATGAGTGGATTTAAACCAAACACACTCCCTTTGGGATTTTAAACAACATTGATTAATTATACATAAAATGGAGCAGTTTCTGCTGCAAGATGCAAAAAAGCACCCACCCCCATAAGGTTTTGGTTTCATTGCAGATTTTTATATAATTATTGTAGAGATCAGGGAGTTACCAATAATTTCCTCCTTTACTAATCTGTCAAGACCTCAATCCTTGTATTGGTCTCTGAGAAGCTAGTAACTAACCTCTCTTAAATCTAATACTGCTTTATGAATGCAGCTCACTGTGCTCATTAAGTACTAGTGTTATCTTTTTGTTGCAGAAGAAACAAGAGAACCATAAACTCATGTTTAAGCCAATTAAAAGAATCTCCAGGATTTTATAGTTCACTTAAAATCCTATTGGATATTAAAGGGAAGTGTTATATTTGTTTCACATTATTAGAATCTTGTTTTAAATTGTGCTGTATTAATGAGGTAGCTCCTTGTGTGCCAATATTTTGACACTTCAATCCCATTCTGTCTGTGTTGTTAAGTGATAAATAATCAATTAACAAGCATGACTTTGGCTCCAATTTTACAATGTTCTAAAAATCAGCACTGTGCATTTGTTTATTGTGGTATTCAATTCAGTCCATTGTAGTCTGTTTCAATGACATCACCTCCAAGATAGAATCTGGCACTCTAATATTTGATGAGATTGCATTGCTATGTTGCTGCAGAATTCCCGTGAGACATTTGAATTGTCCTGATGCTTGAAAGAATAGCAGTCTCTGGAGAATTTATTGTATTCCTGATGTGCACAAAATTGAGGTGAGGACAAAAAGATTTTGAAAAGAAAAGCTATCAGTTTTTCTTCATTTTAACATCAGAAGGATAACTTGGATAAAATTTTATGAAGGAGGAGAGATAAGATGATTTATCAAAAGGTGGTCACACATAAGCAGCTCCTTTCAAACTTAGGCCTGGTCCACTCTAGGAGATAAAATTCAGTTTAAGGCTCTGAGGTCAATGTTATAAACTCTGCCTCAACACCCTGGCACTCTATAAGTCAATTCTAAGCGACTATAATACTGACTTCTGTACTGCTGACTTCCCACGTAAGTTAGTCTAAAAATCCAATTTGCAATGTCTAGCTAAAACAGTGTAGATTAGCCAGGTTTAAAATTGATTTTATTAGCCCCAGAAACTGTCCTACAATGCCCCTTGATGTGTCCTTTCCAGTCGTCGTCCCACCGTCGCTGTTCTTCAGGTGAGCCGCAAGTAGGTGACAGGAAGTAGTGTTCATCAGCCTTGGACTTTTGATTAGATTTTGTTTCCACTCTGGCCAGCATGGTGAGCAGACATGTGTATCGCATCTCTGTAGCACACCTAGTACACCTGGTAGCCATGAGTTCCCAGGATCGCAAAAGGGCCCCAGCATGGAGCCATCAGGAAATCTTGGACCTCTTTTTAGGGAGGGGCAAAGAAGTTATTGTGAGACAGCTCAGATCCAGCAAAAAGAATGCTGATACTTATGGCATGATCAAGAAAGGTTACAACAGGGACACTCAGCAGTGGTGTGTGAGATCAGGGAGTTGCACCAGAACTAACCTAAATGCGAGGCGCCCCATGGTCGATCTGGAGTGTCTCCCCAGAAATTCCAATACTAAGATGAGCTGCAAGCTGTTCTGGTGACAGACACAACTTTTCCCCACCCAAAAGTGATATTGACACTTCAGGTTGTGGGTATAGTGCTGAAGTGCATGATACTGAGGAACTGCTTGCCGACAGTAGGGTGCAGTCCGGCTTAGACATATTAAAGCCAGAAGCTTTTCATTGCTAAATCATCAATTAACAAACATGACAAATTTTCCAATGTTTAAAAATCAGCACTGTTTTTCTTTAATGTGGTTTTCCATTCAGTCCACTGCAGTCTGTTTCAATGACACCACCTCCAACATAAAATCTAGCACTCTAATATTTGATGAGATTTCATTGCTATGTTTCTGTAGAATTCCTCCCATTCCCATCCCCTTAACTCAGGAGGCGGCTTCTGAGGCCAACCTGGATCCTGGAGAGGGTGCTTCTGGTAAGTAGGCTTCCCCGCCCCCACTTATAAAAGTATGTTGCAGTCATGTTGTGGACGGTCTATGCCACTTTCCCTTAGAACAGCTTAAGTTGCCTGGGGATGGAGCACAGATCCTGCTTGGACAAAAAGCTAAAGCTCTTAGACAGGCACTTGTAGATTTCCAGCTTGAGATTTCTGGGGAGACCTGACTTATACCTGATTCCACGGTAAGACACTTTACCACACCAAGCCACCAGTAAGTGATCTGGAATATGGCACCCCAGATCATTCTTGCAAATTTTCCAGCAAGATAGCAGGATAGAATGAGCAATCTTTCCTTACCTGTTTCCCTTAGTATAATCAAGCTGTTGTCTCATTTGGCCACCTAGAATGTGTGGGAAGTTTCATGAGTCACTCATGATTTTTTTGTCTAGCATGTGCAGCCACTTTACCATCCAGGGTGTGCATGCAATCATGCACATCTCAGCCCCCTTGGCCTTTCAGGGCCCGCAGGAGATCGGACTCTCCCCTGGTTCCTGTGTGTGCCCCCGGTGACTTTTAAAGATTTTTTAACTTGTTCAGCAGCAGCTTCTTGGAAATATAAAATACAAGCACTGCTTTAAGCAGCATGCACTTGCTCCCACATGGTTCGGCATCCCTGGGACACTCTAAGCTATTCCTACACACCACACCACCTCTCCCACCCCCACAGGCCCTGGAGTTGCTTTAGTAAATTTTTTTTTTCCAGTGAAACCAAGGACAGCTTACCATAGTGCTGACCATAAATCTCTTCCGTGGACAAGCTCAAAGCATTCTGCTTGGAATCATGCATTCTTCTGTCTTATGAGTAAAAGAGTGACTTTGCAGTTGCAATGTGTTTTTCAATACAGACAGGCAGGCGTTATTTCTGTGTCTATGGTCATTGCTCCCAGTAAAGATAAAAATGTGGCTATTGCTAATGCATATTTCTATACTTGTTTTATCAGGAAATGACCCTGGAAAAAGACCAAGAGCGCACAGTTCAGCAGATAGCCGGTGGCCCATGTTGTGGAAGAAGAAGACAAAGAATGATTTGTTGGAGAACTATATGCAAGAAGTTTCAAAAGAAAAGAGTGAAATTAGTGTTTGGAGGAAGGAAATGATGGAGTCACAATAACACATTTATGAATCCGTCATGTCCTTTATGGGCAAGCAGACACAGTTACTGAATTCAGGAGTAGGGAAATAGCAGCTGGACAGATCTTATTATGAGCTGGCAAACAGCGCTGGTTGCCTTGCTGCTAGAGTCAGCAGTCCATGCTCTACCTTCCAACCGCCAACAAATGCCCCATTACATGCCCCCCACCTATATACATTACCTTCTCCTTTCAGAGGCACAGCATCCCCAGGCCACTCTTGGGACCACCGACACACCTTTTCCCCATCCATTTTCCTCCCTTGGATGGGGCACTGAGTCCCCCAGCCACTCAGGCACAATTGTAGAACTCCCTCAACCCAGTCAGCCAGTGCCCTGCTTCTGGCTCAGTATCCCCCGTCCAGTTGTTCACCTCTTTCCATACTTCATCCCTCCACACATTCAGCACCTTCGTCTCATCAGGGACACGGAACAAGAGGAGGAAGGCCACAGAAAGCCCAGCTCCCCAGCCCCAAAACCTCAAAAACTACTGGAAGACTAACCTGTGACAAGCCATGACCTTGGAACCCTTTCTTTTTTCCTATATCCCCCACTCTGCCTTTAGTACCACCTAAATTTAAAAAAAACATATTTTGTAAAAAGAATTTTTGTTTTACTTTATTGATTAATGTGCTTTGGGATTGGTGGGGGGTGATGATTGTTTCATTTTTTATGGGGGAGTTTCATAAAGGGCAAGGAAACAGCATGGTTGGAAGGGGTGCTGGTTATGGCCATTCATGCTCATTCACAAAACATGGGTTTCATTGCATCCCTGACTTTCAGTGCATCTTTCCGGGCTTTCCTGTTTTCCCTTGAGGCCAGCTGCTGAAAATTTCTTGACAGAAGCTCTGCCTCAGCCCCATGCAGGCATGAAACTTTCCCCCGACACCTCTCAAATGTTATGAAAAATACAGCAGCCCATGGTAGTGTTCACTTCATTGAGGTCTAAGTAGGCTGGAAAAAACCTAAATCTCACTTTTGGATGGCCAAAGGCACCTTCTACCACCATTCTGTACCTGTTCAGCCTGTTGTTAAAGAGCTCCTTACTGGAGTCCAGGGCACCCATGTAGGGCTTCATGGACCAAGGGGTAAGCAGCATCACCCGAAACCAATATGGGCATTTCCACTCCCTCAGAGTTTATTTTCTGGTCTGAGAAGAAAGTATCTCTGTGGAGCCTTCTGAACAAACCAGAATTCCTGAAGATTCGAGTGTCATGCACCCTTATCAACCACCTCATACTGATGTTGGTGAAATGACCTTTGTGATCCACCAATAGCTGCAACACTGTACAGAAGTACCCATTGAGGTTTATGTACCTTGAGGGGCCTGGTGGTCCAGTGCCATGATGGGGATGTGAGTTCCCCCTGTGGCCCCACCACAGTTAGGGAACCCCACGTCAGCTAATCCATCTTCTATCTCCTGCACGTTTTCCAGAGTCACTCTCTTCTACAGAAGCATATTGATTTCCTTGGCTCCCTGTATGACAATAGCCCCCACCATAGATTTGCCCACTGACCAGTAGCTGTCTGGCATTGCAAATTTCCAAACAGCAGTTGCAACACACTTCTTGACTGTTAAAGCAGATCTCATTCTAATATCATTGCACTTCAGGGTGGGAGGCAGAAATTCACAAAGTTCCTTGAAAGTGACCTTATGCATGCAGAAGATTTGCAGTCATTGCTGATCATCCCATGATAGCAAAATGATGTGATCCCACTACTCTGTGCTGGTTTTGCAGATCCAGAATCTCCTCTTCACTCTGTACAGTGACTCCAGTGCTGCCACAAAATCTGGTTCTTCTCTCCAGAGATTTATGTCCATCAATGGCCCCAGCAATGCTGAGCTTGTTATGCATGGGCATTATTGTCAGAAAATATTGCATCGCAGTGTGGGAACTGAGCACAAAACACTGTATCAAATTCTGAAATGTATCAGGGTCTATGTTGACGTCTGTAATAGGTGCTGGAAGTCAAGACAAAAAGCACATGAAAAATGCTATTTTTTCCAGGCAGACGTGGGAGGTGAAGAAAACTCATTCTGGGATGGTGACATCAGAAATCCAGAAACACTTATGGCAACTTTTTTTTCCATAAGACACTGGCACAAAAATCACAAAATGCAGCAGAGATGGGAACTGTGGGAGAGGTGCCCAGAACGCACTGCACCCACAGTCGAACTCAGGCTCCCTGGTATGGACAAATTAAATCAATTTTTTTACCTTGTTAGGACACTTGACCTCAACTTTATAAAATAGACTGTTAAAAATTTGCATTTAACAAATTCAACTTTATTCCCAAATGTAGACATACCCTTAGATACACATCTTGGATTTAGACCCAAAATAAATGTTATTATGGGGAAAAAAGGAAAGAGGACCATCTTGTTGGCAGTTAAGAAAGAAGAGACCTCAGGATACCAAAAGAACCTCCACTTCTTAAACTATAGAGTGGTTAAATTTCAGTTAAGGTAAGAGCAATCTGTCTTTTTTTTTTTTTAATAATGGCTTGACCTTTCAACATATTAGGACTGCAAGGCAAGTGACATATTAGGTGTGTTCACACAGGAATTTTGAGCATTTCTCTTGCAAGGCTGCACTTGCACATTGAATCTTAACAAAGCCAGAGAATCTGATATACATCTGCTTCAGAGACATTAAACTCCCTTCTCTGTACTATGTCTCAAAGAGACGTCCTATAATTCCCTGAAGAAAAACAAAGTTTGTTCCCTTCATAGGATTCTAGAGAAAATGAGAACTCAACTTCCTTTGAATTTTAATCAGATGTAGGTACCGAACTCCCATAGGTTCCTCATAGCCTGAGATTAAAAGTATTCTAATTTTAAAACACAGGGCACATGTGTAGAAGGTTTGTTGTTTTTTTTTTGCACATGCTTACGCATCTTTTCCATTTTATTTGAAATCCCCATAGGAACGAATATGCCACAGTTATGAAGAGTATACAGCTCAAAATTCCAGGATCCATGAATTAAATCAATAAAAACAAGGGGAAGAGTTGAGGGAAGGTAATGAAGAAAGGATTTCAGCTACCAATTAAATCCAGGGTTCAAATGTCAACTTTTAGAGATCCCTCTAAATGTTATTGCATTGTTGTGTACAGATTTATGCAGTACCAAATTTTCTGTAAATTGACCTCTGTCTGGTGAACACATTTCAGGCCTCTTTTCAATATAGGTTGATAGCTTTTCATAAGGCTACATCAACACAGAGCCTTGCTGCTGGTAGCATGATGTAAAGGATGGGAATCAAAAATGCAAATGGTCACTCATTTGCATATTTGCATGACTAATTTGGATAGTTGCATGAGATTGCCCGGCAGGTAGAGGCTGCTGCCGGCAGAAAAAAAGCTGTTTGGATGTCTGCTGGTGAGAACCCCCTTTGTCAGCAGCCGCTTATGCCTGAAAAAAGAGGTGTAAGAAGCTGCTGACACAGGGGATTTTCTCTAGCAGAACCATGTCTGCATGGCTTGTTTTCTGCTGGCAGCAACCTTTGCCAGCAGGGTGATTTTCCACAACTATGCAAATGAGCAGCCATTTACATTTTCAAGACCCCTTCTGAGCATCACACTGCTGGCAACATGGATCCATGTCAACATAGCCATAATGTATACTACTCACATTTCATCACGATATTATTGACCCATCAGTAGTCAACTTTCAAATAATACTTCCCAAGGAATATTTTGTGCAAAGATGTTTACAGAAGTGTGTAAATTGTGAATAAAGACTCACATGGAATCATGATTTTAAATGCATGACAAATCCCAATGAATTCAAATTACAAATGAAGCCTCTGTAATCCAGAACTCTCTCATCCGGCAACATCTGTAATCCAGCATGATTTTAGTTAGCTGGATAACTAACTATCATGGGTGTGGCCAAGTTTCCTGTGATCCCGTAAAGTTTGTTCAGTGCCACCAGTCCTAGGTGTCACTGCTCTGTACTGTTATTTAGATGTAATTTATCCCTAAATGTCTTCTAAGAGCCCAGTAAGCAGTAGAAGTGTTGATAATGCTGCTAGACAATATTGACAATATTGGTCTGGCAAATTCTTTCATCCAGCACTGATTAGATCCTGAGGGTGCCGGATGAAAGAGATCCAACCTGTACAAGACTGCCTAATTTAATTTAGACCCCAACTTGGAAAGCACTTAAGCTTGTGCTAACTCCAGAATATGAGTGCTTTCCTGAAGCACAGCCACTTGTTTTAGAAACTCTCTAGGATATGCAGGAATTGTGACATCTGGGCAGCACCTTTATGTTTAGGTGCTGTAACAGGAAAATTGTAGACTCCAACCTTATGCTAAAAATACAATTGTAAAAATGATTGTCCCCTATTGTATGCGCTACAGGCAAAGCTGCAAAAGAAATAAAGGAAGGACTTGCACAGTTTGCTTCTATGAGGCTCTTCCCACTTAAATAGAAAGTTCTACTTGTGTGAGTAATGTCAACAAGAAATAGCCAATAAAGTTTTTAAAAATCTCATGAAACAGCTATTATAGCATGCTGCTCCCCCTCCCCACAATACTGTGATGTAGTAATAGAGAAGGAAATGTGATTTCCATTTTCATAGGTTACGTCTACACGTGAAGCCAACATCGAAATAGCTTATTTCGATGTAGCAACATCGAAATAGGCTATTTCGATGAATAACGTCTACACGTCCTCCAGGGCTGGCAACGTCAATGTTCAACTTCGACGTTGCGTGGTACCACATCGAAATAGGCGCTGCGAGGGAACGTCTACACGCCAAAGTAGCACACATCGAAATAAGGGTGCCAGGCACAGCTGCAGACAGGGTCACAGGGCGGACTCAACAGCAAGCCGCTCCCTTAAAGGGCCCCTCCCAGACACAGTTGCACTAAACAACACAAGATACACAGAGCCGACAACTGGTTGCAAACCCTGTGCCTGCAGCATGGCTCCCCAGCTGCCGCAGCAGCAGCCAGAAGCCCTGGGCTAAGGGCTGCTGCCCACGGTGACCATAGAGCCCCGCAGGGGCTGGGGAGAGAGCATCTCTCAACCCCCCAGCTGATGGCCGCCATGGAGGACCCGGCAATTTCGACGTTGTGGGACGTGGATCGTCTACACGTTCCCTACTTCGACGTTGAACGTCGAAGTAGGGCGCTATGCCGATCCCCTCATGAGGTTAGCGACTTCGACGTCTCGCCGCCTAACGTCGAAGTTAACTTCGAAATAGCGCCCGACACGTGTAGCCGCGAAGGGAGCTATTTCGAAGTTAGTGCCGCTACTTCGAAGTAGCGTGCACGTGTAGACACAGCTATAGAGTGACACTAATAATAAAAATTATGTATGTGCAGTATTATTTAATTAACATGGTATTTTACACTAAATTCTTCATGAGCAAAAGGACAAAAATCACTGCTTTCATAAAATGTGATTCATAACAGGTCATGCCAGTAAAACAGATTTTCTAGGTAGACCTCTGAAAGGTTTTTAATGAGTATTAGTATTAACTCAGTATTTAATGAAATTCCTGACAGCTGAAAAACCATACAGTAGACCACACCTGTAAAATTCTGGATTATTTCAGTCAGTGTAAATTGTGGTATTCTGTTAGTGCTTAATTTTTATGAGGCACTGGGGTAGGATACAGTCTCTGAGCATAGTTCAGTTAGCATTTCCAACTCTTTAAAAACACTGTCCTTCATTATGCACACGTTATGATCTTTTCCACAGTCAAAGTTGTGCTCAATCTCAACTACTCTATTGAAATACCAGTGCAAAGCACAAGAACAAATTCTGGTTGCATTCAAATGCACATTACTTTTCCACAAAGTAAAGAGTAAATGTTTGTGAAAGTTGGAGATAAAGCTCTTCATTAGTTTTAAAAATTAGGGCACCCCTCTCAATTATAAATTATTAAATTGTAACTATTCATGCATATGGTGGGATGACAATGTGATTGTTCAATACACTTATGTTTTAAAACAATCAGTTTATTTTAAAAAGCCTTCTTAAGTTTTTATGTGCCATTTTGGAAAGCAATCAGAGATAACAGCACAATCACTTCTAGATGTCTTTGGTTTCATGTGGAGAACCAGAACTTTGCCAGCCACCTGAAAGCATGGCATTGTGATCTCACTTTATAAAGACAAGAGACTGCACATACCAGGTGATGGCCTGGCTGTCTCTTCCCTGGAAGATACTTGTGCGTTTTCTGCTGGCACACTTGGAGCTTTCTGCTACACAAGAAGGGTTGTCCCCAAAAGTCAAGCTTTATAAGGAGCATATCCACATTAAACTTCCTGCCAAGTACAGTTTACAGCCTCACAGAACCCAGGCACCTTTTAGAGAAGAGTCTACAATCTTTTTGGAAAAAAGCACTTGCAAAGGTGAACACTTCCTCTCCCATGTCGACACCAGCAGTTGCAGGACTCATGCCCTCATTACCGCTACTTAGATTGCTTGAAACAGAGTACTGGCAAATTTCTTCCCTAAAGACAGTGGGCGGGGGAGGGGAAGCAGAAGCAGAAGCAATATAGTGGATATACGCCTTGGTTGAAATGTTTAATTTTGATTCCATTAACTTTGCCTTCAGTTTTGTCAATGAAGCCTTTGGGAATTAGGTTTGTGTGGAAACAAGACACAGCATGTTTTATTAATTGAATAATCTCTTGAGACTGAGCCTACTCAAGTTTCTTGAAATGTCTAGTTCACAAAAGTTGTGCTCGGTCACCTAATACAGATATAAACATCTGTTCCAATGGCAAATACAAAAATTCATTTGCACAGTCTTATGCCATTCCCATACTAGTATCTTGAATATATACTACAATAGCCTTGACTGTTCTATAAAGGAAGAAGCCCACCTAAGTGCCAAGAAGCTATCGGAGGTGTAGAGCTCAACATCATTCTGACTAGAGATCTCAAAAACCCAGATGATACTCTCTGGTTGGCTCAGTTTGGTGAAGTGAATTTCTGTAGCTGCCCACTAATCTCATTGGGGAAGAATCAGTAGGAATTAAAAACCAGACCAACCTGGATTAAATTAAATTTTATTAATCCAGATCAACCTTAATGCATTTCTCTTAGCACTGACCAGCTTCCTGCTCCAGATTATAACCAAATCAGTATTAATCTGTCTAAATGTCTTATTGTCCAATTGACAGTTTCCGCCTGTTCCATGTCATGGATACAGCTTGCAGGTTGTTCTGTTGGTGCTATTGCCATATTTGGGATTTTCAAAAACCTTAATGGATTTAAACCCCTTCTGCCATTGTACTGACAACTTTAAATTCCATGTTTGCGTGAGACTTTAGGAACGGTCATTTACACTGAAGTCCAGATCTTCTGTTGTCTTGGTGTATGTTGTCAGATTTGGTCTCACCTATGCTCAGCTGGAATGTGAGATTAACAGGGTTCATAACATCAAGATATCTGATTTGACCCCCATTGCTGTGTGTTATAGCACCTCCTTCGCTGTTGCCACCAAAGATCTTATTCATACTTCAGAACACAACAGAAGAGAAAACTTGGTTACTGATGGAGAATGTGTGAATTACTGTCATGTCGAATTGGCTGCTGGTAGTGGCGTCACCAGGATTGTGAACCTTATGAATACAAGTGACCGGATCTGGACTGTGGAACAGATGAGGGAAGTAGATTTTGAGACAGAATCCCAAGGGAGGAACTGGTAGTCAAAGGAATGAAGGAGAGAATTGGAGACATCAAAAAGAAAAGATAGGTTGTACCTAACACCATTTCCCACCCGCACCATTTTCTGATCAGCACTATTGAGATTTGATTCAATGAGTCACAAAGTAGCACCTTTGAAACAGAGATTAAGATTAGAAATAGTGGGTGAGGGAGAATAGGTGGATTAGAACAGAGTTATTTAACATCCAAAAGAACTTTTTAAACACATGATTAATTTTGCCTGGACATTTTGGCTACGTCTACACGTGCACGCTACATTGAAATAGTCTATTTCAATGAATAACGTCTACACGTCCTCCAGGGCTGGCAACGTCGACGTTCAACTTCGACGTTGCGCAGCACCACATCGAAATAGGCGCTGCGAGGGAACGTCTACACGCCAAAGTAGCACACATCGAAATAAGGGTGCCAGGCACAGCTGCAGACAGGGTCACAGGGCGGACTCAACAGCCAGCCGCTCCCTTAAAGGGCCCCTCCCAGACACAGTTGCACTAAACAACACAAGATCCACAGAGCCGACAACTGGTTGCAGATGCTGTTCATGCAGCATGGATCTCCAGCTGCCGCAGCAACAGCCAGAAGCCCTGGGCTAAAGGCTGCTGCACATGGTGACCATAGAGCCCCGCAGGGGCTGGAGAGAGAGTGTCTCTCAACCCCTCAGCTGATGGCCGCCATGGCAGACCCCACTATTTCAATGTTGCGGGACGCGGATCGTCTATACGTGCCCTACTTCGACGTTCAACTTTGAAGTAGGGCGCTATTCCCATCCCCTCATGGGGTTAGCGACTTCGACGCCTTGCTGCCTAACATCAATTTCAACTTCGAAATAGCGTCCAACACATGTAGCCGTGACAGGCGCTATTTTGAAGTTGGCGCCGCTACTTCGAAGTAGCGTGCACGTGTAGACGCGGCCTTTGTGTGGCATGACTTTCTATAAATAAGTGTAAATCTCCTAAGAAAAACTTTCATCATTTGGTAATACTAGTGTTGAGAGATTTACTTGGAATTTATCATTTTCTATGTCCTCTAAAAATAAGAGTCATTTGGTTAAACCTTTCTGCATCTGTGTGGAAATAGATACTGCACATTTCTCACCCACTTTTTGGCACCTCTTTTGCATTCATTAAGTGGAAACTTTTTTGCCATTATTTGAGAGGTATAAACATTACAATCTACCTGCAGAGTGTGGCAATTAGAAGCATCATGTATTAAATTGTACAATGTCTTGAAATGTTATGTTGTGGTAGGTACCACTGAACATATTTCATTGTGTGATTTTAAATACTCATATATGTTATCGTTAAAGATCAGAGATGATATTTTCTAAAATTGTCTGCCCTGTTCAGACATATACATCTTCTGAAAATACTCTTGGTCCTGAATGTAAAATTAAATTATAGAGCTTTACATATTTGTATCTTGATGATTGGAATGTTTTATCTACAGAACTGAAAACATTCATGCTTCGTTAAAGTGTATTTGAATTTTTCTATTTTGAATTGCATTACACTCCTCCAATTTCAGTTCTTTCTCCCTCCCTATGCTATTATATTATATTAAATTTTGGGGTCCCAAATACACATATGGGCTATGGCCAGACAGCAATATTATTTCAAGATAACAGCTGTTATTTTGAAATAGTTTTGCAAGCATCTACACTGTGCACATGATATTTCAAAAAACATTTGAAATAGCAGACGCATTATTTAGAATTTTATAAACCTCATTACAGGAGGAATAATGCCTGTTTCAAAATGGCTATTTCAAAATAGATCCTGTTAAAACAAGGAATAGCATTATTTCGAAATAAGCCATAATGGCATCTAAAATAGGCACTATGGCCACATCTACACTACCCTTCCTTTTTGGAAAGGGTGTGTAAATGCCGTGGAATGGAAATGCTAATGAGGCACTGATATGAATATTCAGCACCTCATCAGCATAATGGCCAACACCCAGAGCATTGAATGTGCTGCTTTCAAATTGAAAACTAGCCATATAGACGGTGTTCCTTTGAAAGGAAACCCTGAGTTCAAAAGCCCTTTCTTCCTAATATATTTTGGGAAGAAGGGTGCTTTTGAAATTGAGATTCCCTTTTGAAGGAACACTGTTTACAAGGCTACTTTTCAATTTGAAAGCAACACTTTCAATGCACTGGCTGTCTGCTATTATGCTAATTATATGCTGAATATTCATATCAGCCCCTCATCAGCATTTCCAATCCATGGCATTTACATACCCCTTCCAAAAGGGAGGGGTAGCGTAGACACAGCTTATGTGTCTGGATATGCTATTTTGAAATAGTCCAAGTGTGTCTGCCGTTTGTCCTATATACAAAGTAGGTAGGCATTGTTGGCACATGAGCTGTGTCTACACGTGCACGCTACTTCGAAGTAGCGGCAAAAACTTCGAAATAGCACCCGTCGCGGCTACACGTGTCAGGCGCTATTTCGAAGTTAACTTTGACGTTAGGCGGTGAGACGTCGAAGTCGCTAACCTCATGAGGGGATCGGAATAGCGCCCTACTTCGACGTTCAACTTCGAAGTAGGGACCGTGTAGATGATCCGTGTCCCGCAACGTCGAAATTGTGGGGTCCTCCATGGCAGCCATCAGCTGGGGGGTTCAGAGACTCTGTCTCTCCAGCCCGGGCAGGGCTCTATGGTCACCGTGTGCAGCAGCCTTTAGCCCAGGGCTTCTGGCTGCTGCTGCTGCAGCGGGGGATTCATGCTGCATGCACAGGGTCTGCAACTCGTTGTCGGCTCTGTGGATCTTGTGCTGTTTAGTGCAAGTGTGTCTGGGAGGGGCCCTTTAAGGGAGCGGCTGGCTGTTGAGTCCGCCCTGTGACCCTGTCTGCAGCTGTGCCTGGCACCCTTATTTCGATGTGTGCTACTGTGGCGTGTAGACATTCCCTCGCTGCGCCTATTTCGATGTGGTGCTGCGCAACGTCGATATTGAACATCGACGTTGCCAGCCCTGGAGGACGTGTAGACGTTATTCATCGAAATAGCCTATTTCGATGTCGCCACATCGAAATAGGCTACTTCGATGTAGGCTTCACGTGTAGACGTAGCCATGATGGCATATATGAAGTTAGTAGAGGAACATGAGAATGTGCCCGTGATTCTGTGAATAACCTGGTTAGGTCCAGTGATGATATCTCCAGCAACAATGCCCACAATGGCCCCATACTTTGTATGGAGGACAAACGGTTAGCACTCTTCGACAGAGAATGAATGGACACAAAACAGTCATCAAAAAGCTCTTTACTCACAAGCCTGTCAGCCAGCACTTTAATGGATTGGGCCATTCTGTTAATGATCTGAAAGTCTGTATTTTACTGGAAAGGAACTTTAAGAATTGCCTGCAAAGAGAGAGTGCCAAGCTCTCTTTTATATTCAAATTCGACATATTCAGATGTGGTTTGAACTAGGATGCCAATTATATTATTCATTATCTGGACTCTTTTGCATGTTTTGTTTTATCTGACTTTTGACTCTCCCCTGCCACTGCCCCTCTGCTCTCCTGATTTGCCCACCTTGATTACACTTTTTCTGGTTTACCAACCTCAATGACTATTTTTGGTTCTCTCTGCCTTAAATATTGAGTCTGTTCCAGTATGTCTATGGTCTGAAGAAGCAGGTCTATCCCATGAAAGCTCACCACCTAATAAATTATTTTTTTAGTCTTTAAAGTGCTACTGGACTGCTTTTTTATTTTTATGAAGGAAATGATAATGCCATTCAGCGCATGACGGCATACTTGGTCAGTATGTTGCACTGAGTAACGTCTACCTGGAATGCACAGATTTTGCAGAGGGGCTGGAAGCAGCTGTGCAGGGGAAGCACTCAGGATTATGCTGCGTAAGTGGCTTTTCCTGCTTTTGCTTCTATTCCATGTCTTCTATTGCACTGCAACAGGCTTTCCTTAGAGAAGACCTTGCGGCTTCAAGAGACAGCAGCTCTTTCATGAGAGAATTTATTCGGCTATCTGAGATTGTCTTGTAAATCACATGTTTTGTTGTAAGAAGTTTTGAATGGTGTTTTTTGAGGAAAAAATGACAATGAATAGAGAAGCCACATTTGATATAAGGAAGAGCAAATGAAAACTTCAGACAGATATGAAGACAGAAAGTATGTGACTATATTGCTGGTACTCTTTAAAATAAACTAGATTATTAAAACCAATATGAATGATAACAAAGGCTGGAATTAATAACACCATTTTTGTATGCCTGTTTCAGCTAATGTTGGGCCCAAAGTGGCAAAGCATATTAAAATATGGAGAAAAAAATGCAATTCAGATCTAAATCAATGCCTGAACGTCTAGGCTCAGGTATATTCCTATGGCTATGTCTACACTAGAGAATTTTGTTGAGAAAACCTGGCATTTTGTCAGCTAAACCCACGGAGCATCCACATTCCCTAGGCGTTCTGTTGAGTGTAAATTGACAGTGCAGCACTTCTGTTGACATTGTTCCGCCAATCCTCTGTGAGGCAGTACACCTCTCTTGACAGAGCTCTGCCAACAGAAAGCCAGTCTGGATGTTCCAGGTTACTTCTATTGACAGGCCGGGTTTCCAGGACACTGGACAGTCCTGTCTCCTGTGCTTCTGGCTGGCCATTTTGTCAAGATTACAGCCAGGCAGTCCAGCAGCTCTTTGTCGACAGAGCAGATGGCTCTTTCAATCCACTTCGGGGTTTGGACATGCTCTGTCAACAGAAATTTTGTCAGAAGATATCTTCCAACAGTAACCTCTGCTCTACTATTGACATAGCCTATAATTAATCAAAATTCGAATAATGAGTCTAAATAACAGATGGGTAATTATTAGTCCATGGGCTGGACATGGTCTGCCAGGGTTAGCCGCTTTATTTTATTTACCCAGTGGCCATGTTTTGCTATTCCAACAGATCCCATTGGCTGGAAATGAGTATCCTGGCCTGTGTCACTGTAAAATGTTACCGTTGAAAAAGTTTTTGTGGCCTGCATCTCATGCTGGGTATGTAACATCTTATTTGTTATTACAATTTTTTGTTGTCTACAAATAATAACCAAAACTTTTTTTTTTGGGGGGAGTGGGTATTGAGATTTTATGAAATATGTAGCCTTACTTTTGAAGATAATTTGAATTTCTACAGAACTATTTATGTGGGTTTTTTTAATTAAACAATCATTTTATGGAATTTATTGAGACAAGAAAAACTTAAAGGTAGTGTAAAGACTGATTTTACACTGAAACACCACAGGTGACTGCTTGTAGCGCAGTACTTTGTGCATCCCTTCACTGTAGGTTCCTGGGTGCCTGCCATGGGGTACAGTTAGGTACTTCTTCCCCCTTAATGGCTGTGTCTACACTACAAAAATATCTTTGAAGTTGCTAACATCAAAGTACAACTTTGAAGTAAGCAGCTTCAAAGATGAGCATCTACACACACCCTACTTCAAAGTTAAACTTCGAAGTAGGGCACTACTTCATTCTCGGGAATGGATTAAAGACTTCCAAGTTGGGCTCCCTACTTTGAAGTTAACTTCCAAGTAAGGGAAGATGTGTGTAGACTCTCAGCTGGCTACTTTGAAGTTAACTTTGAAGTTAATTCCTAGTCAAACCTCCAGTCAAACCTCTCAGCTGTCTACTTTGAAGTTAACTTTGAAGTTAATTCCTAGTCAAACCTCCAGGCTCCAGTTCTTTAGGCTGACAGGTTCTGCCAACCTTTGCTTAAATGAGCACAGGGGAAGTCACTGTAGCTATGTGTACACTGCAATTAAAAAACCATGGCTGGCCCATGGCATCTGACTCTGGATCATGTGGTTGAGGCAAAAGGACTGTTTAATTTGCAGGGTAGGCATTCAGCCTGAAGTCCAAGGTCTGGGACCCTCCCACGTCATAGGGCCCTAAAGCCCATGCTCCAGCATGAGCCTGGATGTCTACACTGCAGTTAGACAGTAGTGTATCCTCAGTCCCCTGAGCTAAAGTCCACTTTCATAGGCCATCTGTAGGTTTCTAATCAAAATGCAGATGTATGCTTAGCTTCCCCTTTACTTCAGCACCTTAACTGAAATATAAAACAGTGTTATTCTCCCTATGTTATACGTCCCTGGTGAGGATATCCCTGTGGAGCATGCATATAACAGTGCTGAGCAATAAAGACAGAAGAAAATCCTGCAAACTGATGAATCATTTCTATTAAATAAAAAGGAATACATTGATTATTTAGTCACTGTTCTGTCTTTCAGATCACTGGAACATGTTCCTTGAGAGAAAACAGAAACCCAGTGGTTTTAGAGTGGTTAAGAAATGGGCAGAAGACTCTGTGGTCATTCATATTTGAAGTCTTTTTTGTTGATTTGTTAGCTTTAAAGGAAGTTTCTTGAAAGGTATAGTCTGTTGTGGATGAGTAGAAGATGGGGTTGTGACATTTCTGATTCCTCAATTTATGAATTAGATTGAATATTAAAAGTAACTATTGCTTTCATTTTAGAGTTTTTATTTTAAATGCAGTCTGGGAAATGTGGTTTGTGTCTCATTTGCAATATGTTGTGGTATTGTCTGATACTCTTGATCAACCTTCAAAAGGATGGTAATGCCTGCTTTGTGACTTGAGGATTTCAGAAATCAGCTGGTCTTAACTAGGCTTTCCTAAATGAGCCTCCTGCATAAAAATATTCACTGAACACAGAATTAAACCTATGCTCTTTGGTGTCTTTGCAGAGGTATGATGTCAGCAATATTATCAAAATATTTGGGCCTGTGAATAAAGAAATACAAAGATCAGGGCTTAAGTCAAGCTATAGTTTAGATTTTGCAGGTTGTTCAGACATTGTTTTGTCTGTATCTTTGGCTATTACTTTAGTGGGGTATAATTTGTCATCTAAGCCATATGGTTTTGTTTCTGTTCACTGCCTGCATTTTGATAAACAGGAGAAGGAATGTCAACAAGATTTCTAGACAGGTATTGAACACTAACTTGACACTGGAAGGGGTCAAAGTAATTTATGCTTTTATTTGAGTGAATGTTCAATTACATTTTTTTGGATGTTTTCACTTACCTTTAACAAAAATGACAGAATCTACAAATTTACACATTCACTTTGTATGATATTTGTATATATCATGCACAGGGTCCCAATAAGCGGTGTCCATGTTGCATGCACAAATAAGCTGCGTCTACACGTGCACGCTACTTCGAAGTAGCGGCACCAACTTCGAAATAGCGCCCGTCACGTCTACACGCGTCGGGCACTATTTCGAAGTTAACTTCGACGTTAGGCGGCGAGACGTCGAAGTCACTAACCTCATGAGGAGATAGGAATAGCGCCCTACTTCGACGTTCAACGTCGAAGTAGGGACCGTGTAGACGATCCGCGTCCCGCAACGTCGAAATTGCTAGGTCCTCCATGGCGGCCATCAGCTGGGGGGTTGAGAGATGCTCTCTCCCCAGCCCCTGCGGGGCTCTATGGTCACCGTGGGCAGCAGCCCTTAGCCCAGGGCTTCTGGCTGCTTCTGCGGCAGCTGGGGATCTATGCTGCAGGCACAGGGTCTGCAACCAGTTGTCAGCTCTGTGTATCTTGTGTTGTTTAGTGCAACTGTGTCTGGGAGGGGCCCTTTAAGGGAGCGGCTGGCTGTTGAGTCCGCCCTGTGACCCTGTCTGCAGCTGTGCCTGGCATCCCTATTTCGATGTGTGCTACTTTGACGTGTAGACGTTCCCTTGCTGCGCCTATTTCGATGTTGGGCTGAGCAACGTCGAAGTTGAACATCGACGTTGCCGGCCCTGGAGGACGTGTAGACGTTATTCATCGAAATAGACTATTTCGATGTCGCAACATCGAAATAAGCTATTCCGATGTTGGCTGCACGTGTAGACGTAGCCATACAGTCAGTAAAATGAGATGTTTTTGAAAATGTAGGCTGGTATCAGTAGTTTGACAAGTCTCCATATCTTTTTTGGTCATGTGAACCATACAGCCCTGATTGCTGTGGACAGCGTGTCCCCTAGGACACCTGCGTGGTGCCCTGGAGGCCTTTTCTATCAACAGCAGTCCTCTTGGAACATCCAGACCCACCTTTTATCAACAGATCTCTATTGACAGAGGCATTCTTCCTCATGAGGAATGGGGTACAACTGTTAACAAAAGTTCTGCATTCTGTTGATTTACTGTTGACAGAATGCACTTGCAAATCTGGATGTTCCCTGGCCTTTCTCAACAAACTGGCTATTTTGTCCACAAAACCCTCTAGTGTAGACATAGCTCAACAAACTAAGGAAATATTTTAAAAAGATTTTAAATTAAGGTCCTGTAGACATATTACAGTAAATTCAGAAACTGGAAATATACATTGGTTGGCACCTGCTTGTCAAATGGCTTCATTGGCACTTAATGGTTCTTTCACAGGTTCCACGATATGCTATTAGGTCTGACAAACAGTAAGGCTTTTTTACTTTTAAGTTACTAGATCCTGCCTGAAGAAAGACTAACCAGTATGCAACAGCCTCCTGTGGGAACCTGCAGGAGCAGTCAGAATATCAATAAGAAGAGGTAAGGGTTGGTTTCTCTGACACAGGGAGGCAATGCTTTCCTTTCCTCTTAAAACTGCCACTCATGCTACTACTGTTTTCAAGTAAAATACTCTTCAATTTTTTATTTTCCCTGTTCTAGACTATTTTATTGTCTAGAGTCACGGGTCTTAATGTGCATTAACCCAGAGGTTCTCATTTAGCATTGTAAAAAATTAATCATACCCTTCTCTACATCAGAAATTTTTCTAGACTTCATTCTTGTTCTCATTTCTATCACTCCTGTGTCATTTCTTTTGCACTTAATCAGGGCTAGTGCACAATAGGATAAAAATTGCTTTGCAAGTGTCTCATGGATAATTACACACCTTGTGCTTAGGGTTTATACAATATGCAATTCTTTTTGCTTGTTTGTTTGTATTGTACTGATGTCTTCACTGTTCTGTCCACCATCAAGCCTAAACTTGCAGAACACAGAACCATAGTAGGATGAAACAGGGGCAGCAGAGATTTGAGTTTTCAATATAAGTCTCTACAAAGACATAAACAAATGGGTTGCAGCACTTTTATATACATCCATACAATATTTTTGTCCTAATTTAAGCAGATCAGTTAAACTACAAATTGAAACTGTGGGGTTTAAATAAAGTTTCCCAGGCAAGAGATGAAAGTGCAGCTGTGCCAAAGGAAGTAAGAGTCCCACTGCTCTACTATTGCCCAAAGAAAACATAATGTGCAGGTGTATATTTAGAATTGAGCATGGATGTCAGATGGTGGGTCCCTCAGGCTACCTGACGACCTGCAGATTATTAAAGAAGAGGTAACAGCTGCTTCCAGTAAAACTGCAATGGAGACCAAGGTGGATTATACCCAAAAGAGCTGCCCAGATCTCAAAGGGACAAGTCTGGAAAAAGGCATCCTGTGCCTGAGGAAATGGCTTAATACCATCAACTGAGAGTGCTCCAATAATGTATCAAAAAAGAATATGTTGCTAGAACAGGTGAGAGAGTCTATGGAGTAGAAATTGCAGGAACATCACAAATTTGCTACAGCAGGCCATTCTGGGGAAAGTGGGGGAAGCATGTGCGCTGGCTGGATGCTAACTGCATGTTTATACAAGGTGGCACATATATTCTCACAAAGTATGGTAAAAGCACAAAGACTGGTACAGCCAGTCGCATGTCAGAGCTTTCCAAAATTATATGATAACACAACTGATGACATTTTTTCAATTGTGAAAAATAAAGAAAGAAAGAAAAGCCATCTGTGTTAAAGAAAGACAAAATGCTTAACCAACCTGAAGGCCTGTTTGACCAATTTGAGAAGATGTGATGAGGGAGGAGTGAAAGTGAAATCCTGACCCCACTTAAAGAAGTGGCAAAGCTTTTACTGACAGCCATGAAGGCAAGTTTCCATCCTAGGTCATCAGGTGCTGTGAACTGACTTGGTTCCATTGGTTTCAATAGATCTCTAGAGATTTACATCAGGTGAAAGATTGTTAAGTGTTATTGTTATCCCTGTTAAATAATGGTAAGGTGGCAGGCATTCATTTCTTACAATGACTGCAGGGTGCCCAGAAATTGTAGGACAGAATGGAGGACTTTCTCCTGTGTAGTTTAACAACTATAGTGGTTTAAGAAACATAACTGGAAAAAAATCTCACTTTTTTTTCAGGATAGAAGGAGAATTGGTGTGTTTAAGAGTCAGGGATTTAAAATGCCTAGCCCTGACTATATTAAGGGACTAAAGCATAATCCAATGAAGTTAATGGGTGTTTCTCCACTTCCTTCCATGAGCTTTGGTTGAGACCTAAAGAAATGAAAATTTCAGGCAAGCTATCCAGTGCTGGCCCATTTCAATAAATGCAAGTATTGAGAGGGAGAGAGAGAGACAGACAGAGAGAGAGAGAGAGAGAGAGAAGCTTTTCACTTTAATCCTTATTTATATCACTGGGCCAGGGACCATCTGAACATGCCATTAGTGCTTGTGAGAAACGTATTGTTCTATATAATTCCTGATTTAGGAACAGTAAGACAATGTATTGTGAGAACTCTATTGCCTGGAATTTAGAAAATGTATTGGAGGTTGTCTTGCTCTCTGCTATTTTTATAGATTGTGCAATATATAAACTTAAAAACTTCCATATCTTTTCCATTAGTGTCAAGATTTGGAGCAGAAACTTCCCCTCTGTTTAGGATGGGAGGTATGTGTCTTTAAGTTACCTTTTAACTCCCCTGACTCCAGGGGTGTCAAGGGCTGGTGTGTCCTCTGACCTTTGGCTACCCAGAAGATGCTCTAAGGCTATGTTTAGTCTTCATGTGCTATTTCAGGATACAGAGGCATCCTGAAATAACACTGTGGCTTTTTCCCGTGCTTGAAATAGCACTGCTATTTCAAACGTGGTGTTCCGGTTCTGCTGCCCCTTGTCATCAGAGGGGTAATGTAACTTTTGGAATAGCCATTTATTGCAAACTTTGGTGCCATTTGGAAGGCACCACGTTCAAAATAAGGTCTTTCAAGATCATTTACACAATTTGCATTGCGCAAATTGCATAAATTATTTTGAAATGCACATGCAGTATAAACATAGCCTAAGTTACTTCTGCAGTGGCCACTCAGGACCCATTTCACAGGCCAAGAAAAGATGCATTCTAGGCTCCTTGTTTTTCTGTGCTCAGTTGTGCTCTGGATAGAATGGATTGTATTAGAGTACCCGTTCTGTGTTCAAACCTCCCAAAGAGTCCCTAACCTTTGAGAAATATTGGCTGCCCCTTTTTGGAACCCACTCAGTCTTATGCTTCCCGACCAGGCAAAGGAGCTGAAACAGAGTGCTGGGATCTGGCCCATTTGATGTCAAGTGGGAAAGACACTGGTTACATTATTGATACAAGTTGCTGAACAAATACTGAAGTGTTCAAATTTAGTTGAAACTTCATAATGATAAAAATTAGAGATTCAGACCATTTTCCTTTATTTAATCTCTTTTTTGTCCAAGATCAAGAGCAGAAATACTAAAATAGCACTAGAAGAGCCAACAACAAGAAATGCTGAACTGAAAAAGCACATAAAAAGCCTATTTTGAGGAAAACATACAACCAAGACTCCAACTAAAGATGATCAGATAAGCTGAAGAGATATTTGGGATACTTTGTGACAATGGAGAATGCTTACTATGAAAGGCAAGTGGTTATTTACAAGTTTGTACAACCCCATATGATATTGTCAGGGGATTTGAAATGTATACTGCAGAACCTAGAGTGGGGCTTTTTGTGATAAATAATTTATTTGATAAAAATGTGGTTTGGATTGACCTGAGGCTACTCATGGATTTAACATAAATTAACCAAATAGCTTCAGCCTGATTTTTTATATGTATATATATACACACACACAGACAAGGTTTGTGACAGGGAATGTAGCCCTCTGCTCTGTTTGTAACAACCATTTAGTTCTTTGTGTTATATCAGACATCACTCTCTTAGGCTACATGTACACTTGCCCCCTTCTTTGAAGGGTGCATGCTAATCTGCCTGATGGAAGATTACTCATGATGTGCTGCAATGAATTTGAAGTGCCAAACTTTGAAGTGCCAGCATGCCAGGCAGCCATGAGCAAATCGAAGTGCCTGCAGCTACACGGCATGCCAGCACTTCAAAGTTTGACACTTTGAAGTTGCCGCAGGGGAGACTTAGCCTACTGAAGTGCTGCACATTCATCACAACACTTCATTAGTCATTTCCCATAAGCCTGATTACCATGCCCACTTCGAAGAAGGGGGCAAGTGTAGACGTAGCCTTATAGTCCCATGAAACAGTGCTATTTACAGGCATACAATCACTTATTTTGTCAGAGAATCAAGAGAAGAGTTATCTCCATGCACCAATCCCCCTTTAATATCATCCTGTTAGTCTCTCTTGTGCCTTCTTCTCCAAGCATGTACTTCCTGTGCTCTACCTGACTGTTAATTGATTAATTGTCTCTTTAATTTCCAGCCTTCACTCTGACATCATCAGCACCAACCCTGGCCCATCTGATATTCTCCAAGACTATCTATTTGATGCTAACAGTTACCAAAGTGCTGGCTCAGCTCCATCTGCCAGCCCTCTATTATGTATCTCCCCACCTTTGCAAGGGAAAGGAGTGCCCCCCCTATCATTTTCCCTCCATTGCTGGGTGTTTAAGTAGGACAGTGCCTATCCTCATCCTGGGGTTAGTCATACTCGATAGTCCTATAGGAGCCATACATTCTCTACCCACAAATAGAAAAAAAAAATTCCCCACACATTTTGTGGATAAAGATCACCTCTGTAATTCTGCTCCTCCAATGATCTTCATGCCAAGGTAGCCCACTGAGTTATTTTCCCCATTTTCAGTTTTTCCCTAGTGTCATAATTTACTCTTGCCCTAGATTTCTGTTTTGCCCAGCCCTCCCATGTTCCAGGGATGCTGCTTCCTGACTTACTAGAGACAAAGGGTCAATTATTGTTTCAGACTCCATCAGTGAGCTTGTGTTACCTCAACCCTTAATTCTGTATATTTTTTCTTTCTTCTGCTCAGCAGTGGTGCAAGTAGAATCAATTTTTACTGGAATGGGTGTGAGGGGGGAGAAATGGGGCACCATCTAACAAAGGGGCATGTGACTTCCTCACAGAACCATCTACATGACTTTGCACTGTCCCCAGCCTGAGGGTCCCATGGTCTCCTCATCCCCTCCCCATGATCCATTGCCCTTACCCAAAGAGGATGGGGTCTGCCCACCTCCTGCCCGACCAGAAACATCAGGATCACAGCAGTGAAAGGACCAGAACATGGGGCCACTGGGAGGCCCCATGCCAGTAGTTTCCCCAGTTTGGCACTACCTCCCTAGTACTTCCACGCAGCTGCATCAGTCTGGGATCTGTATGTCAACTCTGATGTAAGACAGGGCTGGGGGGATAATGGGTGATTCAGCTGTGCCAGAGGATCTGCTTATGCTCCACTCCTTTCCCCTCTGCAGTTCCCAGGAGATCTGTAAACTTGGGGGAAAAGAAGCAGAACATGGGGCCACTGGGAAGCCCCATGCTGGCAGCTCCTCCAGTGCAACTGTACTGTCCTCAGCTCCACCCTTGCCCTGTCCTCCAAGGCTGCTGTGTAGATGAAGGAGGTATTGTGTGGAAGGGTGTAGGGTAGTGACACATGACAGCCCCACACTCTGCTTCTGCTCTGTCTTTCCAGAATGCTGCAAATTTTTGTACTAATGGATAGTGCACTCACCCAGAATGTGAAACACCTCAGCTATGGCTGCACTACACCACTTTTTTGAAATGTGATCTTTCAAAATTACATTTTGAAAGATGGCTTTTCGAAATCAATTGTGCACACAGCCAAACGTTGATCGAGGGAACAATCTGCCCTTCCAAAAGACCCAGCTGCTCTTTGGAAAGGGACTGTCCACATATCCCAGGGCACCCTTTCAAAAGTAAAGGGCCAGGAAATGCTTCTGGCAAGGTTGCATGGTGGACAAGCCCTTCCAGGGCAGTAGCCAGCCACTTCTTTAAAAGGCCCCTCCCCATCACCCTCTCTCTGCACACGCTGAAGGCCAGCTAGCTGTCCTTAGGCATGCAGGGGAAGTCTGTGCAGAGGAGGCATTGCAGAGCACAGCATGGACCCCAAGCAGCTCCTCTCTGCTACCACCCATCCAGGCTGTGGCCAGCTAGCTGCCATATTGCAGCAGCTTCAAGTGCCCACCCTGGTAGCCACCATCCTGGAAGCTGTCTTTGGGGTGTGATGCCCACAAACAATCCCCAGGCCATCTGCCACTCGTGGGGCTACACCACAAGCACAGACTGGTGGGATTGGCTGGTGCTGGGAGACTGGGGAGAAGACTGGTGGCTGCAGAACTTCAGAATGACCAAGGGGACATTCCTGGAGCTGTGCCACTGCTTGCCCTCAACCCTATGATACCTAAATGAGGCCCACATGCCTCCTGCAGAAAAGGGTAGCCATTGCCCTGTGAAAGATGGCCACTCCAGGCAGACACCAATCCATAAGTCACCAGTTCAGGGAGGGCCAGGCTAAGGTCGGGCCTATCCTTTTCAAGATAAGCAATACTCAGGTCACACTCCCACCACAGGCTGGGAGGAACTGGAGGGGGTCTATCAGCAGGCACAGGTGAGGGCATGGGGATGAGGCACCTGCAGAGGGCAGGGCAAGGTGTCCTGGGAAGGATTGTCCTGTAGGGGACAGAAGTGGGGACAGGGCATTGGGGATGAGGATGCATGGGCGTTGAGTTCTCCAATCCACATGCATGACAGTATTCCTCCTTCATGCCCTGCAGGTCATCAAGGCCATCAACAACTTCCTCCTCTGCCAGCTCATCTGCACTGGGAACATCAAAAGTGCCCTTGTGGGATTCAATGAGGTTGTCTTCTCCAGCTGCGTCAGGGTGCGGGATGGCAGCCACATTGCCATCCAGGCCCTGGAGCACAGCAGCGGGGCCTACATAAACTGCAAGGGCTACCACTCCATGGTGCTGCAGGTACTCATTAACATGAAGGGCAGGCACATGGACATTTGTGCGGGATGGTTGGCTGCACCCATGATGCCCAGGTCTCCTGGACCTCATGGCTTGGCAGTAGGATGCTCATCAGAACTTACATCCCCCCGGTGGAACTCCCTGTCAGGGACACAACAATGCCACCCTGCGTTGTGGCTGATGCCGCTTACCCCCTGCAGCCATAGCACAAGTGACTCTACACGGGACACAATCAGCCTAGCCAGGCTGTTTTTAACGAGCACCTCAACCAGGTCCATAATGTGGTTGAGAGGGCATTTGGCTGTCTCAAGGGGCACTTCCGCTACCTCCCAACTAGGCTGGAGGTGGGCCTCCCCAGCGTACCAGGGTTGGTCAGGGCATGCTGCACCCTGCATAACCTTGTGGAGGCCAAGCATGTGCCCTTTGTGCAGGGGAGGGTCACCGAGGCCAGAAGTGGCTACAAACAGTCAGTTGCCACCCTGTACTGCCAGGCACAGTGAGATGGGGTGTGGGTAAGAGAGGCCCTGCATGAGGCCTTTGCCCTGGAGCCCCAGTGACTGCCCCCCCATACACAACTCCCACGCACACACACCTCACCACTACCCCTACACATACACAGAGGACAGAGGGATATCCGGCAATAAATGGTTTACTGATCATGAAACACAGAAGTCTGACTCTATAAAACATTATAAGCTATTTACATGGGGTGGGGGGGAAATATTTTCAAGGTGAGCCTGCAGCAGGGGGTACGGGCACCAAAGCTTGGAGGGACCAGAGGTTGGGGAGGAGAGCCTTAACCCTTGACTGGGGTTGAGGGATGGGATCCCCATCAGCCTTGGGAGTCCCTGCCCCCTGTGCCCGGGGTCCTAATCTGGGCTAGGCTTGGGCTAGGAGCAGTGGGAGGTAGGGGTGTTGCTGGGGTGCAGCATCTACAGGCTTGCCAGAGTCTGCACAGGGGGAGGGAGGGGCCAGGGGAGCTGCTTCTGCACAGCCTGCTCTGGCCATTAGCAGGCTGGCCAGTTGGAGGAGGCTGTCTTGGAGATAGGTCCAGTAGGATCAGGGCAGCAAGGTTGGGGTCGGTGGGGGAGAAAGGCTGGTGCAGGGGGAAAAGGTGAAGGGGGTTAGGTGTGGGGAGGCTGGTGCAGGGGGAGCTCACAAGGGGTTTGCAGGCTGGGCCAGTTGGGAGGTCACAGACTGGGTGAGCACATCCAGGTTGGACACCACCTTGTCCCAGGCCTGCCGCTCTATGGCTAGCCACTCCTACAGTATGCCTATGAGATTCCTTATGGCTGCGGTGTGTGGGGGGTCCCTTGCATCCTCCTCACCACCCTAGTGGCATCGGTGTACGGCCCAGTGGTGACCCTGTGCTGTCCCAGGTTGGGGTATGGGCTGTGCCCCCTTGCCCTCTGTAGCAGGGCTCCCAGCCCCATGGATGGGTCTCAGCTGGCTTCCGGGTGCTGGAGCTGTGGAGACAGAAGGGAGCAGAGGAGGGCCATTAGTCCAATGCAGTGGATCTTGTGTCCCCACCATTCTATCCACTGTCCTGGGGGCCCTGTGGCAACCAGGTTGCCAGGAGACCTCTCATGGCTAGAGGAAGCTCAGGCTTCTGTCTGACCTACTCCCACCCCACCCTTGGTCCCTCTATGGCTGTGTGGCCCATGGTGCTGTCCAGGATGACTGGTGCTGAGTGCCGTGCACAGCCCCCTCTGGGGCCCAGGGAGCATGGCCATCAAGGATGCATCTGGTCCGGGGCCAGCCACTATGTGGGTAGCCTGTGGCCACCTTGGGCAGGAACAGGCACCTTGTCTCTGGGTCCCAAAGCTATTGGGATGCACAACACGTACCTGACAGTCCCTCCAGAAACTCTGGTGAGGCCCAGGTGGAGGGGGCCCAGCTGGATGGACTGGAGTGTATGTCAATGACAAGGGCCCTCACACTGACGCCCTCATCATCAGTGCTGGGTGCAGGCTGCAGGACTGTCCACTGGAGCCTGGGAGTGGCTGACAGTCCCAGGCAGTCCTCAGAGTCAGTCCCTGTCTCCGGCTCCAGCTGTGGGTCTGGCTTGGCTGTGTCCAGGACCACAGGCGGGGATGCTGCCTCCTTAGAGCCAAGGAAGCACTGCAGTTCTTTAAAGTAGGGGCAGCTGGAGGGCACTGCCCCCAATGGTGAGGCTGCATCCCCAGCCTTACAGTAGTCATGCTGAAGCTCCTTCACTTTGGAGTGTGTCTGAGCTACAGTTCAGTTGGAATGGCTCCAGCTGATGAGGGCCTTTGACAGTCACTCAAATGCAGCCATATTCCGGTGCCAGACCCCTGTCTGGTGGAGAACCTCCTTATCTTCCCAGAAGGAAACAAGGTCCCAGAGTTTGGCCTCCATCCAGGATGGGGCCTTTTTTTCTGGTGCCTGGCTTGGTTCCTGAGAAGTGTCCCAGGTATCTCTGTGGGGCCCGTGGAGAGGAGCGGGGGTTCTAGGTGCTGACCATGGATCTGAGGGGCAGGGTCTTGTGGCTCAGGCCTTGCTGAGGCAGCATGCAGCTGGACACAGGAGCCATAGAGCTCCTCTTGCACTGTCAGTGTCATCTCCGCCTGCCAACTGATTGGCTACAGGGAGGACTCCCTCTTTCGAAATAGCAGTTTGCGGAGCATCTACACGCTCTGTCGAAAGGCTCTTTCCAATGAGGGTGCTCCTCCTAAAACAGGAATGTAGGGTTGACTTCAAAGGACTGGCCCAGTTTTTCGAATATAATTTTGACAGGGAGCGGATTGTATGTAGACGCTCTGCGGACTGGTTGAAAAGAGGACCTTCTTTCAAAGTTTCTTTTGAAAGTGCTTAGTAGTGTAAATGCGGCCCTCTTGTTTATTCTTCCCACCTGACTAGATGAGGAGAAGGAAGTTTATCTCCCACATCACAAGAGCTTGCTCTAACCCTGTGGCTATGCCGTATTCAAGCCCAGATTTCTCTCTGTCTCTCCTGGTGAAGCTATTACAATTTAACATTAATTGGTGCGGGCACTTGAACTTGGGTTTCACACTTTTCAGGTGAGTGACCTAACCACTGGCTAAAAATTAAAAGGCAGGTAATGCTTTTTATGGTCATTGTGTGAATCTAGCCTTTTAAAAATGTGTGAAAACAAAATCAAACAAAACAATAACAAAAAAGTCAATCTCAAAAAATGTGTTCAATTTCCCGTTTTTTTGTTTGGTTGGTTTTTTATTTTCTCATTTGGTTTAACCAAACTGATTTTTCTAAAGCCTAAAGATCAGTTACTTAACTAGTAATTCTCCTCTTTGTGTCCCATCAGGCCTCCTTAGTTTAAGTGATTTGATTCCTTTCCTAACCAAGAGTTTTGAATCACTAATCTTACATTGGGAACTGCAAGCTTTCTTCATAGGATCAATGAGAAATATTTGAAAGAGAACCATTTCTTAATTTATCACATACCTCACAGAAAACACGCAAACATAGCTGATTTTTAATTTCAGGCTATTTACTCTACATAGGAGAAAAAAGGAGAAAAATGAAAGCAGCGTTCCCACGTACTCTACAGCTACATGATGACGTTTTGAAATGGGTAAGTTGTACATTCAGACCATACAAATATTACAAGATCAAAGCTAAGTTGTGTTTTGGAGTGGTTCTGATTAAATGCTATTGTACTCTACTCTTTTGTCTAACCATATAATCAAATGCACTGTATACAGTCTGTTGCTAGCAGCTTGCAAGCACGATTAAAGAAAAAAAATCTAATAAAATATGCAAGTACAAATTCAGGCACTTTGCTTGAAAAATACAAAAGCATGAAGGCATTTCACACAAATCTGATCAAATACACACTTAAATGCAATGTGCTGCAGACACAACAATACAATACATTATGTTAACAGAGGAGACTGCATCACAGTAAAGAGAAGCAGAAAAGATTTTGCAAAACCTGGTAATTTATGCAATGTGTGTGCAGTCGGTTGTGCAAAGGGTAATTTTCTCACAAAGGATCCAACAGCTAGTATTATATGCATCCCACATATGAATGTTGATACACTGTATTCTGATTTGTGAAGTCTCTTAAATTAAGCACAGACCTTTATTAAACAAAAAAAGAACATATGTTTCTTAATGTGTGATTCAGATCCAAGCACATAGGCTCACAGCTGAATGGGTGAAAAAGAGCAACACTATAATCTAGTCTGATCATGATTCAGCCCACAGGTTGTCACCTCGTAATTCCTGCACCAAGACCAATAACTTATTGAACTAGAGGATATCTGTTAAATAGACATCTAGTCTTGATTTAAGAACTCCAAGCGGTAGAGAATTTCCCATATGCCTCAGTTACCCATTCCAGTGCTTGGATGCCATCACTGTTAAAAGGTTTTCTTATTTTCAGATTAAATATGTCTAACTTTAACTTCCA